>NW_024080843.1:1179398-1679322 GCF_003009895.1 Hyaena hyaena | reverse complement strand
TTTAAATTTTTTTAATGTTTTATTTATTTCTAGGAGAGAGAGAGACAGTGTGAGCAGGGGAGGGTCAGAGAGAGAGGGAGTCACAGACTCTGAAACAGGCTCCAGGCTCTGAGCTGGCAGTCAGCACAGAGCCCGACGCGGGGCTTGAACCCACGAACCGCGAGATCATGACCTAAGCGAAAGTCGGACGCTTAACCGACTAAGCCACCCAGGCGCCCCCCGGCACACGTATTTTTAAATGCATTTGGCAGGGTAGCTCTATTCCAGGTTGTACCTTTCGTGTACCTTTGCTAGTTCAAGGGGTCTTTATATTCCTCTGCGTGTGTTTTCTCAAGCAATGAGCACTAAAAGTACAACTTCTATCATAAGTTCTGTAAACTGTTTTACATTAAAGTTCTCCTAGAAGATTTTGCATTATGCATGTGGGTACTTTGTCCAGGCTAGTTCATTCTATTATTCTCATTCTTAATTATCTGTCTTATACCACCACTGTAAGTCCACAATTAATTGTTCATTTTTACTAGCAAGAAATCTAAAATATTAGAAAAGGTATTATATAAAAATCACAATCGAGTGACAATTGCTAGTCTTTTTGAAAGTACAAATATGGAAGGAATTAAGACTGTTAGAAATGGTAAATGTAGATAAATATAAGAGATTTCTCAAAATATTAGTTTCCTAAATTGTTTAAAGCAAAAAATATTTTGTTGGGTTTATAAAATAAAGAGTAAATATATATAAATAGTACAAAGGATTTGAAGAGGGGTAAATGGAATTATACTGTTGAAAACTATTATATTACTGATGAGGTGGTATAATAAACCAAGATAGACTGGTTCAAAGTAAGGATGATGTATATAAATCCTAGGAGTAGCCTCTGAAAGTAGAGATATAGCTAAAAAGGCGTTAAGAGGAGACTTATGCTAAAAAATAATAAATCCAAATGCAGGTAGGAAAGGAACAAGAAAGGCCCAAAGTAGAGATGGAACAAATAGAAAATAGGGGAAGATAGGAAGTTTAAAGGCAAATATATCAATATTTATATTGAATATCAATGGGTTAAACACTCTAATTAAAAGAGGTTGTTGGAATAGATAAAAAGAAAGACCCAAGTAGATGCTTATAAATGAGAGTCATGCTTTTATATAAAGACACAGATGGGTTAAAAGTAAGAGGATAGGGCCACCTGAGTGGCTTAGTTGGTTAAGTGGCCAACTTTGGCTCAGGTCATGATCTCGCAGTTTATGCGTTCAAGCCCCATGTCGGGCTCTGTGCTGACAGCTCAGAGTCTGGAGCCTGCTTCAGATTCTGTGTCTCCTCCTCTCTCTGCCCTTCCCCTGCTCACACTGTCTCTCTATCTCTAAAAATAAATAAACATTAAAAAATGTTTTAAAAAGTAAGAGGATAGTAAAAGATGAACCATGCAAAGAATAAGCATAACAAAAATAGTGTGGCTATGTTAATATCAGATAATGTAAAAAATAAAGGCATTTCATATTGATAAAAGGAACAATTTATCAAACCATAACAATCCTAAATGTGTATGTATCTAATAACAGAGCTTCAAAATGTGTGTAACAGGGGCACCTGAGTGGCTCAGTCAGTTGAGCGTCCAGCTAAGGCTCAGGTCATGATCTCATAGTTTGTGGGTTCGAGCCCCGCATCGGGCTCTGTGCTGACAGCTTGGAGCGTGGAGCCTGCTTTGGATTCTGTGTCTCCCTCTCTCTGACCCTCCCTTGTTCATGCGGTCTCTCTCAGAAATGAGTAAAACATTAAAAAAGTTAAGAAACAAAATGTGTGTAACAAAAGTTGACAGAGGTGGGCAAATTCACAATTATAGTTGAAGATTTTACCCTTCATCATTCAGTTACTGATCGAACTGACCAAAAATAAAACAATAAAAACAACAACAACAAAACTAGTATAAATATAGAATTGTACTTTGAATCAACATAATCAGTGTTTATAAAACATTACATCCAACACCTGTAGAACACACATTCTATAGCTGGTATTTTCTACACATTCTCTAATGCACCTGGTAAAATTTTGATTGGGATTGAGTTGAATGTGTAGATCAATTTGGGAAGAACTGATGTCTTGACAATATTGATTGTTCTCATTCATAAACATGCAATATATCTCCCATCTATTCCTCTTTGGTTTTGTTCATTAGAGTTTTGTAGTTTCTGCATTTAGATCTTGAACATATTTTGTTAGATTTATACCTAAATACTCCATTTGTGCTCATGTAAATAGTATTGTGTTTTTAATTTTAAATTCCACTTGTTCATTGCTTGGTAAATAAGAAAGTAATTGACTTTTGCATATTAACCTTATATTTTGCAAATTTCCTATAATTACTTATTAGTTCCAGGGCTTTTTTGATTGATTTTTTCAGATTTTCTTTATAAACAATCATGGCATGTCATCTGTGAACAAAGACAGTTTTATTTCTTCCTTTTCTTAATGCATTAGCTGGAATTTTACTGCAATGTTAAAAGGAGTGATGAGAGGGGACGGCTTTGTCTTGCACCTGATCTTAGTAGGAAAACTTTGGTTTCTCACCATTAAGTGTGTTAGCTGTAAGTTTTTTTGTAGATACTCCTTTTCCAGTTGAGGAAAGTCGTTTTTTTTTTTTTTTTTAATCATGAATGGGTGTTGGGTTTTGTCAAATGCTTTTTCTGCATCTGTTGATAAGATCATGTGATTTTTCTTCTTTAACCTGATGATATGATGGATTATGTTAAAACTGAAAGGGAAAAGAAAGAAAATTATTAAGATATAACTGACATATAGCACTATATAAGTTAAAGGTATACAGCATAATGATTGAACTTCATTATTGATTTTCACATGTTGAGCCAGCTTTGATAGCTGGGATAAATATTATATTTAATTTGCTATTTTTAAAACCACTTATATAAACATCTATCTGAATAAATTTGACATATAACATTGTATAAGTTTAGGTGGTACATTCATTTGCATATATTATAATTGTCACTGTAGCAATAGTTATCACATTATATAATTATAGTACAATATTATTGTTTATATTCACTATATTGTGCTGGCTTACTTGCTACTCATTTTAAGATTGTACTCTTAACACCATCAGTCTTGTTCCCCTCCCCCCCTTTTTTTTTCAGGTTTGACTTTTTAACATTCCACATATAAGGGACATACAATAGTTGTCTTTTCTGATTTCTCTTGCTTAACATTATGTTCTCAAGGTGCAGCCATGCTGCTGATGGCAGGTTACTCTCCTTTTTCGTGGCTGAATAATATTCCACCGTGTATATATACTGCATCTTTTTTATTCATTCATCTGTTGATGGGCATTTGGGTTATTTTTGTATCTTGGCTCTTGTGAATAATGCTACAGTAAACATGGGAGTATGTATATCTTGTTGAAATCCTGTTTTCATTTCCTTTGGGAATTGCTAGATCATATGGTAGATCTATTTTTAAATTTTTGAGGAACTTCCATATTGTTTACCTTAGTGATTGGACCGATTGACATTTCTATCAACAACATGAGGATTTCCTTTTTACTGCGTCCTTGCCAGCACCTGTTGTCTCTTTGCTTTCTTGATGATAGCCACTCTAACAGGTGTGAGGTGATATCTTATTATTTCTTTTTCTATCGGGCTTTGATGTGCATTTCCTTGGATTAGTGATGTTGAGCATATTTTCATGTGCCTGATGACAATTTTGATGTCTTCTTTGGAAAAATATTTAGTTCTTCTGTCCATTTTTAATTGGATTGTTTTTTGTTAAGTTGTAGGAGTTCTTTATATATTTTGGACATTGACTCTTTATCCAATATATAGTTTACAAAAATGTTCTCCCATTCTGTATGTTGTCTTTTCATTTTATTAATTGTATCTTTTGCTGTGTGGAGGCTTTAGAGTTTGAAATTGTCCCATTTGTTGATTTTTGTTTTGGCTGTTTGTGCTTTTGGTGTCATGTCCAAAAAATCATTGCCAAGACCAATACTGGTGAGCTGCTTCTGTGTATTTTCTTAGTAGGAGTTTTATGGTATCAGGTCTTATGTTTAAGTCTTTGATTCATTTTAAGTCAATTTTTATGAGTGGTATGAGACAGTGGTTCAACTGCATTGTTCTGTATGTGTTTTTCTAGTTTTCCCAGCACCGTTTGTGTCTTTTTCAAAATTTTCTTTAAATTCTTTCATGATGTGGCCATTTTTCTACTTATAGATGAGCAGTTTGTTCTCTCAGTCCTCAGATTGATTTCTTGGCTGTTCAGAATGATTTGATATTTACCTAGCTGTGTTCGAGGGACCAGGCAAGCTTAGGGTCCCCCTACTCCTCTGCCATCATAACTCTAATTCGCACTTCTTTTCCCCAGCACCATTTGTTGAAGACTTCAGACTATCTTTTTCCCACTGGGTGTTCTTGGTTTCCTTGTTGAGTATTAGTTTACATGCTGGGATTTAATTCTGGGCTATTCTATTACATTGGTTGATGTGTCTGTTATTGTGCCAGTACCAATATTGCTTTTATTAGTATGGCTTTGTAGTATGGTTTGAAATCTGGAAGTGTGTTACCTTGGACTTTGTTGTTTTTCCTAGGATTTCTTTGCCTATTTGAGGTCTTTTGAGATTCCACACAAAATTTAGGATTGTTTCTTTAACCCCTGTGAAAAAGTCTTTGGTATTTTAATGGGGGTTGCATTGAGTAGAGGAGCCATTTTAACAATTCTTCTGATTTGCAAACATGGATGCCTTTCCATTTGTGTCTTATTCCATTTCTTTCAGCAAAGTCTTGTAGTTTTCACTGTACAGATCTCTTACTTCCTTGGTTAACCTTATTCCCAAGTCTTTTATTGTTTTTGATGCTACTGTGAATGAGATAGTTTTGTTTCTTTTTCAGATGTTTCATCATTAGTTTAAAGGAATGCAAATAATTTCTTGTATGTTGATTTTGTGTCCACTTTACTGAAAGCACAGATTAAATCCAACAGTTTATGGGCTGACTTCTAGGGATATTCTATATATAAGATCTTATCGGCAAACAGTGACAATTTTACTGTTCCTTTTTGATTTGTATGTCTTTTATTTCTTTGTCTTGCCTAATTGTTCTGGCTAGTACTTCTAGTACTATATTGAATAGGAGTGGTGAGAGTGGGCATCCTCATCTTGCTCCTGATCTTAGAGGAAAGGCCTTCAATTTTCTTCCATTGAGTATAATGCTCAAAGTGGGTTTGTTGTATATAGTCCTTATTATGTTGAGGTGAAGTTCCTTCTGTACCCAATCTGGTAGGAGTTTTTATCATGAAAGGATGTATTTTGTCAAATGCTTTCTCTGTACCTATTTAAATGATCATGTGATTTTTATTTTTCCTTTATAGGATACATTACACTTACTAATTTGCATATCTTGGCCCATCCTTGCATCCCAGGGATAAATTTCACTTGGTCATGGTTTATAATCCTTTTAATGCATTCTTGAATTTGGTTTGCTACTATTTTGTTGAGAATTTCTGCATCTATATTCATCAGGTCTATTGGTCTGTACTTTTTTGGTGGCATCTTTATCTGGTTTTTATATCAATGTAATGCTGGCTTCCTAGAATGAGTTTGGAAGTGTTCCCTCCTTGATATTTTGGAAGTGTTCGAAGAGCATTGGTGTTCATTCTTTCAAGGTCTTGTAGCATTCTCCAGTGAAGCCATCTTGTCCTCCAGTTTTCTGATTGCTTTACAATTGGTCTGCTTGGTTTTTCTTTTTCTTCCTAATTCAGTCTTGGTAGGCTGTATGTTTGTAGAGCTATATCAATTTCTTCTAGGTTATGTAATGTGCTAGCATATAATTGTTCGTAGTGGTCTCTTATGATCCTTTGTACTTTTGTGGCACCAAATTGTCTTGTCTCCCCTTTCATTTTTGAATCTTCTCTCTTTTTTTTCTTAGTCTAGTTAAAGGTTTGTCAGTTTTGGGGCACCTGGTTGGTTCAGTCAGTTGCGTGTCTGACTTCTGCTCAGGTAATGATCTCCTGGTTTGTGGGTTTGAGCCCCGCATTGGGCTCGGTGCTGGCAGCTAGCCTGGAGCCTGCTTTGGATTCTGTGTCTCTCTCTCTCTCTCTGGTCCTCCCATGCTCATGCTCTCTCTCTCTCAGAAATAAATTTTAAAAAAACATTAAAAAAAAAAAAGGTTTGTCAATTTTATCTGTCTTTTCAAAGTACCAGCTCTTAGTTTCATTGATCCTTTTTATTTTTCTAGTCTTTGTTTCAGTTATTTCTACTCTGATCTTTAATTTCCTTCTTTGTTCTTTATATAGTTCCTTGAGGTGTAAAGTTATATTGAGATCTTTCTAATTTCTTACTATGTGTTTATTGCTATGAAATTTTAGAACTATTTTTACTATGCCCCATATTTGATATGTTGTATTTCTATTTTCATTTGTTTAGATATGGATTTTTGTTTTTAGTAGGCACCACACCCATCGTGGGGCTTGAACTCACAACTTCAAGATCAAGAGTCACATGCTCCTCTGACTGAGCCAGCCAGGCATCCCTTATTTCCCTTTTGATTTCTTCTTTGACTCATTGGCTGTTTAGAAGTGTGTTGTTTAGTTGGTACATATTTGTAGATCTCGTTTTTCCTAATTTCTAGTTTTATACCACAGTAATGAGAAAAGATGGTTGCTGTAGTTTCAATCTTATGAAATTTGCTAAGAAATGTTTTGTGTCTTATCTATCCTGGAGAATATTCCATGTGCACTTGGGAAGAATGTGTGTGCTGCTGCTGTTGGATGTAATGTTATGTATATGTTAAGTCCATTTGTTCTAATATGTGATTCAATTCTAACATTTCTTTGTTGATTTTGTCTGCTTATCCTATCCATTGCTGATGGTGGGGTATTTAAATCCCCTACTATTGTTATAATTTTGTATATTTATCTTTAAGAACTGTTAGTATTTGCTCAATATAAATTGGTGCTTGGGTGTTGGGAATATATATACTTATGATTGTTATATCTTCTTGATATATTGATACATATCTTCTTGATATGTATTGACCCCTTTATCAGTATATAATGAATTTCTTTGTTTTCTTATTACACTTTTTGGCTGGAAGCCTATTTTTTTTTATGTAAGTAAGACTATGCCCACCTCCTTTTGGTGGAATGTCATCTCTTATTCTTTCATTTTGAGCCTCTATATGGTTTTAGAGCTAAAATGAGTCTCCATTAGGCAGCATGTAGTTTAAATATATTCAGCCACCCTCTGCGTTTGGTGGGTTCAATCCATGTACAGTTAAAGAGCTTATTGATAGATAAGGATGTAGTTATGCAATCTTATCTTTTGCCTTCTGGTTATTTTATTTCTCCAGTTTTCCCCCTTGTTTCTACTTTTGTTAAGTTTGTGGCTTTCTATGGTAATTTGCTCAGTCTCCCCCACTTTTTTTTGTTTTGTGTTTCTGCTCTAGATTTTTGCTTTGTGGCTACCATGAGGTTTATCATAGATACAATAAGTCCTCTTTTGGCTGATAGTAATTTATCTTCATTTGCCTTTTTCATTCTTTAACTCTTTCCCTTTTATTTTTGTTGCAACAAATTATCTCTTTTATGCTGTGATTTTATTATAGTAGTGATTTAAAACAATTTTTTAATGTTTTTTGTTTTTAAGAGAGAGACACAGTGTGAGCAGGGTAGGGACAGAGAGAGAGGGAGACACAGAATCCAAAAAAGGCTCCAGGCTCTGAGCTGTCAGTATAGAGCCTGACGTGGGGCTCAAACCCCAAGACCACAAGATCATGACATGAGCTGAAGTTAGATGCTTAACCAACTGAGCCACCCAGGTGCCCCAGTGATAGTTATTTTTAATGCTCTTTTCCTTTAACCTTCGTGTTAGAATTGTTTAATATACTATTTAAAAAAAAACAACTATGGTTTCTAATTCTATCACCTTAATCAGAGTTTTGTGTACTTTGGTTTTTTCATTTCAGCCTGAAGAGCTCCTTTCAACATTTCTTTAAGATAGGTCTAGTTGCCATGAACTCTCTCAGGTTTTGTTTGTCTGGGAAAGCCTTTATTTCTCCTTCAGATATGAAAGATGACTCACAGAGTATTCTTGGCTGGAAATTTTTATTTTCCAACACTTTGAATATACCATTCTACTCTTACCTGGCCTGTAGAGTGTCTTCTGAGGAATCTGATAGCCCAGTGGGTTCCTTGTAGGTTACTGTCCTTGTTCCCCTGTCTGCTTTAAAAATTCTTTATTGTGGGCTTTTGAGTTTTAATTTGATGTATCTTAGAGGTCTTTTTGTGTTGAGATAAGGTTTTCTATTAGCTTCACGGACTTGTATATCCAGTTCTGCCCCAGGTTTGAAAAGTTCTCAGCTGTTATTTCTTTAAATAAGCTCTCTGCTCCCTGTTGCCTCTTTTTTTCCTTCTGGTGTGCCCATTAATCTTATGTTGGCTCTTCTAATGGAGTCTGAAAGTTTTCCTAGGGTTTATTAAAAAAAACTTTCTCCTCTTCCACCCTAAACATTTCTATATTCTATCCTTGAGCTTACTTATTTACTTACTTGTCCAACTGATCTGCTCTATTTCCAATGCTTTCTAATGCAGTCTTCATCTCATGTACAGAGCTCTTTAGTTCCAGATTATTTATTTATTTATTTATTTATAGCATTTCCATCTCTTTGGTAAAGTATTCCTTCAGTTCATTAATTTTATTCCTCAGATCATTGTACTGCCTCCTGGATTTTCTTGTATGTTGTTGAACTTCTTGATAACAGCTACTTTGAATTCTTTATCAGATCACAGTATTCCATGTTTTTGGGTTTGGTTGCTGAAAAATTGTCATTTTCTTTTTGTGATACCATATTAGTGTGGTTTTTCATGGTGTTTGATGTAAAATGCCTCTGCTGCCACATTTGAAATAGCAAGCATCATTCATATTTATGTAATGCTTTACTTTGATTTTAACAGTTCAACAAGTTGGCAATTATGAGCCTTCCCTTTGTTTCCCAGAAGGTGGCATGATAGCACAAGTTTTCAGTTTCTCTAACTAGAGCTGACTCGCTAAGGTTTGGAGCAGCAAGTATTAAAAAAAAAAAAAAAAAAAACTGGTGAGGAGAAAGAAAGGGTGGTAGCAGAATCAAGGGAGGTGTGTGACACTTGGGTCTTTGGGTGTGCCCACAGCCCCATATGGGGATCTTCCAGTAACGGGGGATTCTCAAAGGCTCATTGGCAGTCATCTTGCCATAAATTCCAGGGCAGACAGCAGGAAACACATTCTTTTAGTTCTGTCTTCTTCCCTTCCCCTCCCACCCCAGTCACCATAATCTCTTCTCAGAGCAACAAGTTTCACCAGCTAAAGCATGTGTGTCCTGGTAGACCCCCACTCACCACTGTCACTTTTCACATCCACGGCCAGAAAGACCGTGCTGGTCCATTGCCTGTCCAACACTCCCCTGGACCCTAAGCCTCTGCTGAGGTCTGATCCAAGGTACACAGGTGGATGAATCTCTTAGGTGTCCCTTTTTTGTGTGCAGAACCCCTTCCCAGCCCCCCCCTCCCTTTTTTTGGTTATGGATGTGTGTGATTAGTTGTAAATTGATAGGGAAAGAAAAAAGACTTGCTGCTATGAAGTGGACATCACACCTCCTGATTTGCTAAAATTTTAATGACTTGAGGGCACCTCTGTGGCTCAGTAGGCTAAGTATCTGATTTTGGCTCAGGTCATGATCTCACAGTTTGTGAGCCCAGCATCAGGTTCTCTGACCCTCCTTAGCTCATGCTCCCTCAAGTGCCTGGGTGGCTCAGTAAGTTGAGCATACAATTTTAGCTCAGGTCATGATCTCACAATTTGTGTGGGCTTGAGTCCCACTTTGGGCTCTGTGCTGACAGCTCGGAGCCTGGAGCCTGCTTTGGATTCTCGGTCTTCCTCTCTCTCTGCTCCTCCTCCACTCCTCTTCTGTGTGCGTCTCTCACTGCGCCCCCTTGCACTCTGTCAAACATAAACATTAAAAAAATAAAATTTTACTGATTTTTACATGTATGTTCATAAGAAATTGTCCATAGTTTTTTTTTTTATAGTGTCTGCAGTGTCTTTGGTGTGTGGTATTAGGGTAATGCTAGGCTCATAGCATAAGTTAGGAAGTATTCCCTCTGCATTTATCCTCTGAAAGAACTTGTAGAGAACTGGTATTTCTTCCTTAAATGTTTGTTAGAATTCACCCACCTGGGCTTATTGCTTTTTGTTTTGAAAGGCGATTGATTGATCCAATTTCTTTGATACATATAGGTCTCTTCAATTGTCTATTTCTTGTGTGAGTTTTGGCATATTGTGTCTTTCATGGAATTGGTCAATTTCATAAAGGTTATCAAATTTGGGGGCATAGAGTTGTTCGTAATATCCCTTTATTATCTTTTCAATGTCTTTGCAATCTATAGTGATATTGCCTCTTTCATTTCTGATATTAGTAATATGTGTCCTCTTTTTTTTTTCTTCTTAGTTAGCCAAGCTAGAAGCTTACCAATTTCATTGATCTTTTCAAAGAACCAAATTGTAGTGTCCTGGATTTTCTCTATTGATTTCTGCTGTAATTCTTACTTCTTTTCTTCTGCTTACTTTGGATTTAATTTGTCCTTTTATTTCTAGTTTCCTAGAAACTTAGATGATTGATTTTAGATATTTCTTTCTGAATATATGCATTCAATGTATAAATTTCTTCCGCTTTTGCTGCATCCCACAAATTTTAATGAACTGTTTCATTTTCATTTAGCTAAAAATATTTTCAAATTTCTCTTGAGAGTTTTCTTGACCCATGTGCTTAGAAGTGTTTAATCTCCCTGTATTTTAGGATTTCCCAGTTATCTGTTATTGATTTCTAGTTTAAATACGTTGTGGTTCAAGAGCAGACATTATATGATGTCTATTTTAAAAAATTTGTTAAGATATAGTTTAGGGACTAGAATGTGGTCTCTCTTGCAAATGTTCCATGTGATCTTGAGAATTTATTTTCGGCTGGTGTTGGATAGAGCATTCCATGTTAAATCCATTATATTCAATTGATTGAAGGTGTTGTTTAGTTCAATTATATCCTTCCTGATTTTTAGCCTGCTGGATATCTCCATTTGATAGTTGGATTCATCTATTTTCGTATCACAAAGTTTGATGCTCTGTTGTTAAAAATGTTATATCTTCTTGAGAATTGACCCATTTATCATTATGTAATACTCTATCACTGATAATTTTCCTTGCTTTGAAATCTGTTCCTTGAAAATCATATAGCTGCTCATGTTTTCTATTTATTTTTAAATTTACATCCAAGTTAACATATAGTGCAACAATGATTTCAGGAGTAGATTCCTTAATGCCCCTTACTCATTTAGCTCATTCCCCTTCCCACAACCCCTCCAGTAACCCTGTTTGTTCTCCATGTTTAAGAGTCTTCTGTTTTGTCCCCCTCCCTGTTTTTATATTATTTTTGCTTTCCTTCCCTTATGTTCATCTGTTTTGTATCTTAAAGTCCTATGAGTGAAGTCGTATATTTGTCTCTGACAAATCCATGTAGGAGCAACTGGCAAGATTTCATTCTTTTTGATTGCCAACTAATACTCCATCGTGTGTGTACACACACACACACACACACACACACACACACATCTTCTTTATCCATTCATCCGTCATGGACATTTGGGCTCTTTCCATACTTTGGCCATTGTTGATAGTGCTGCTATAAACGTTCGGGTGCATGTGCCCCTTCAAAACAGCATACCTGTATCCCTTGGATAAATACCTAGTAATGCAATTGCTGGGTCACAGGGTAGTTCTATTTTTAATGTTTTGAGGAATCTCCATAATGGTTTCCAGAGTGGCTGCACCAGTTTACATTCCCACCAGCAGTGGAAAAGAGATGGTCTTTCTCTGCATTCTCTCCAACATCTGTTGCTGCCTGAGTTGTTAATGTTAGCCATTCTGACAGATGTGAGGTGATATCTCACTGTGGTTTGATTTGTATTTCCCTAATGATGAGTGATGCTGAGCATCGTTTCACATGTCTGTTGGCCATCTGGATGTCTTCTTTGGAGAAGTGTCTGGTCATGTCTCTAGCCCATTTCTTCACTGGATTATTTGGTTTTGGGGTGTTGAATTTGATAAGCTCTTTATAGATTTTGGATACCAACCCTTTATTTGATAATGTTGTTTGCAAATATCTTCCCCCATTCTGCCAGTTGCCTTTTAGTTTTGCTAATTGTTTCCTTTGCTGTGCAGCTTTTATTTCCTTTACCTCTAGAGACCTGTTGAGTAAGAAGTGCTGTGGCCACAGTCAAAGAGGTTTTTGCCTGCTTTCTCCTCTAGGATTTTGATGGTTTCCTGTCTCACATTTAGATCTTTCATCCATTTTGAGTTTATTTTTGTGTATAGTGTAAGAAAGTGGCCCAGGTTCATTTTTCTGCATGTCGCTGTCCAGTTTTCCCAGCACCATTTGCTGAAGAGACAGTCTTTGTTCCATTGGATATTCTTTCCTGCTTTGTCAAAGATGAGTTGGCCATATTATATTTCTGGGTCCATTTCTGGGTTCTCTATTCTGTTTCATTGATCTGAGTGTTCTTGTGCCAGTACCATACTGTCTTGATGGTTACAGCTTTGTAATACAACTAAAGTCTGGGATTTTGATGCCTCCTCTTTGGTTTTCTTTTTCAAGATTGCTTTGGCTTTTCTGGGTCTTTTCTAGTTCCATACAAATTTTAGGAATGTTTGTTCTAGGTCTGTGAAGAATGCTGGTGTTATTTTGATAGGGATTGCATTGAATATGTAGACTGCTTTGAGTAGTATTGAAATTTTAACAATATTCTTTCTATCCATGAGCATGGAATATATTTCCATTTTTTGTGTGTCTTCTTCAATTTCCTTCTTCAGCTTTCTATAGTTTTCAGTGTATAGATTTTTCATCTCTTTGGTTAGGTTTATTCCTAGGTATCTTATGAGTTTTGGTGCTTTCTCTTACTTCTAGATATTTTATTCTTTTGGTACAATTGCAAATGTAGTTTTCTGAATTTCCCTTTTTGATGCTTTGTTGTTAGAATTGCAACAAATTTTTTATATTGATTTTTGTATCTTGTAACTTTACTGAATTTATCGGTTGTAATAGTTTTGGGGTAGAGTGTTTTGCATTTCTTTATATATTTTTAAATATAGTCTGTCACCTGCAGATAGTTAATTTACTTCTTTCTTTCTGATTTGGATGGCTTTTCTTTTTTGTGCCTATTATAATGAGGACTTCTAATACTATGTTGAATAAAAGTGATAAGAGTGGACGGACATCTTTGTCTTGTTCCTAATCTTCAGTTGCTTCAATCTTCTGAAAAAGCTTCCAGAATTTCAGTATTGCATATGATGTTAGTTGTGGGCTTGTCATAAATGGCCTATATTATGTTGAGGCACATTCTCTTGAAACCTACTTTGTTGAGAGTTTTTATTGTAAAAGGATGTTGAATTGTGTCAAATATTTTTTTCTGTATCGATATGATTTTTATCCTTAATTTTGTTAGTGTGGTATATCATGTTTGATTTGTAAATGTTGAACTACCTTTGCATTTCTGGGGTAAATTCTACTGGATCATGATATGTGATCCTTTTAATGTATTCTTGAATTTAGCTTGATAGAATTTTGTTAAGGATTTTTGTATCTGTGTTCATCAAGGATATTGGCCTGTAATTATTTTTTAATAATTGTGGTATCCTTATCTAGTTTTGGTATCAGGGTAATGCCAACCTCATAAAAACAGGTGAGGAGTGTTCCTTCCTCTTCGTTGAGAGGGACTGGTATTCATTCTTCTTTAAATGTTTGGCAGAATTCACCACTCTGAAGGTAGCTGTCTGATCTTGAGCTTTTGTTCATTGGGAGGTATTTCATTCCTGATTCAGTCACCTTACTAGCAAACGGTCTGTTCAGATTTTCTGCTTTTTCCTGGTTCAGTCTTAGTAGGTTTATGTTTCAAGGAATTTATCCATTTATTCTAGGTTGTCCAATTTGTTGGCACAGAATTGTTCAGAGTATCTTACAGTCCTTGGTATTTTTGTTACCAACTGTAACATCTTTCATTTCTGATTTTGAAGGATTTTTTTTTCTTTCTTTTTTGGTGAGTCTAGCTAAACATTAGTTTTATCTCTTCATAGAACCTGCTCTTAGTTTCATTGATCTTTTGTCTTTCTACTGTCTTTATAGACTTTGTTTCATTTATTTCTACTCTCATCTTTGTTATTTTCTGCCATGTACTAACTTGGGCTTCATTTTTTCCTTCTTTTTTAGTGGAAGTGTAAAGTTAGGTTGCTCATTTGAGAGTCTTCTTCTTTCTTAACACAATTGTCAATATAAACTTCCCTCTTACAGCTGTTTTTGTTTTATCTCAAAGTTTTGGTATGTTGTATTTCCATTTTCATCCTGCTCCAGTTAGCTTTGATTTCGTGATTTCTTCTTTGACCCTTCGGTTATTTGGTAGCATGTTATCTAAACTCCACATGTTTGTGATTTTTCCAGTTTTCTTTTGTAGTTGATTTTCAGTTTAATACCATTGTGTTTGAAAAAGATGCTTGATATGATTTCAGTCTTCTTAAATTTATTAAGACTCATTTTGTGGCCTAATATATGATCTCTCCTGGAAAATGTTTAATGTGCACTTAAGAATTCTGTTGCTTTTTTTTTTTTTTTTAATTTTTTAATGTTTTTATTTATTTCTAGGAGAGAGAGAGAGAGAGAGAGACAGCGTGAGCAGGGGAGGGTCAGAGAGAGAGGGAGCCACAGACTGAAACAGGCTCCAGGCTCTGAGCTGGCAGTCAGCACAGAGCCCGACGCGGGGCCCGAACCCACGAACCGCGAGATCACGACCTAAGCGAAAGTCGGACGCTTAACCGACTAAGCCACCCAGGCGCCCCAAGAATTCTGTTGCTTTTGGATGAATGTTCTGTATATCTACTAAGTCCATCTGATTTTCTGTCTAGATGATCTCCCCATTGATGAAAGTGGGAAACTAAAGTCCCCTCGTATTGTACTACCGTAAATTGTTCCTTTTAGATCTGTCAATATTTGCTGTATATAGAGTGCATATTTACAAATGTTATATCCTTGTATTGGATTGGCCCCTTTATAATTAGGTAATGTTCTTGTTTCTTATTAGTCTTTGCTTTAAAGTCTACTTTATCTAATAAGTGCAGTTGTCCCAGCTTTTATTTGGTTTCCATTTGCATGGAATAGCTTTTTCCATCCCTTCACTTTCAGTTTGTGTGTGTTCTTATATGAAGTGAGTTTCTTATAGGCCTTGTATAGATGGATCTTTTTTTTAATCCATTCAACCAGTGTGTCTTTTGATTAGGGAATTTAGTCTATTTAAAGTAATTATTGATATACATATGTACTCATGGTCATTTTGTAAATTGTTTTCTGTTTTGTACTCATTTGTGATTTGATGATTTTATGTGTGCAGTATACTTAGATTCCTTTCTCATTTATCTACTATAGGTTTTTGTTGTGTGGTTACTGTGAGGCTTACATATAATGAGTTTGAATGCATTTTTAAAGCTCTACATTTTTACTCTCTTCCTACGATGTTCTGTTTTTGATGCCACTGTTTATACCTTTGTGTGTATTCCTTTTTACTACTTGCCTTTCAACCTTCATACTAGCTCTATAAGTATTAACTTTTATAATAATTAAGCTTTACATAATTTAAATAAGCTTTACCGGTGTTTTATGATTATTAATTGATTTCTAAGTATTTGGGGGACTTTTTTTTACCTGTTACAATTCTTTTATAGTCAAGGAACATCCTCTGTATGATTTTAATCCTTGAGAAAATATAAAAACCCATCATTCGATCTGTCTTGGTGAGTATCCCAAGCGGACTGTAGAGTTTGTTTCTGGTTCCACATTTAAAGAGCTTGGAAGTCACCACTCCAAATTATCAAGTAAAAAGCTGAACAGATTGGGCGCAGAAACCAACAGAGGAACCAGTGCTGGGGTAGGAAAACTTTAATTGTGACTGGCAAATTGCTGGAGGCTCAGTGTGGACAAATCTGAGAACTAAACTCCCAAGGGACCCAGTCATAATGGGGCCCCATAAACATTGTGAGATTTACCTTCAGGAGCTTGAATAGCTTCCCAGAGTAAATATCAGAGAAAAACTCCATTGTGCTTCCAGCAGCCAGGTTGTGTGTGTGTTGGGGGAGAGTTAGATGGGACAATTTTGTTTGTTTTTTTAAATGTTTTATTTATTTCTAGGAGAGAGAGACAGTGTGAGCAGGGGAGGGTCAGAGAGAGAGGGAGTCAGTCACAGACTGAAACAGGCTCCAGGCTCTGAGCTGTCAGTCAACACAGAGCCCGACACGGGGCTCGAACCCACGAACTGCGAGATCATGACCTAAGCAAAAGTCGGACGCTTAACCGACTTAGCCACCCAGGCACCCCAGATGGGACAATTTTGAAATATACCACAGTACTCCATTCTTAAGGCCTGCCCTCAAAGGAAACCAGTTATTTAGAACCTGTCACAGAAAAAGGGACATACCCAACTCTAACCCACTCTAGCCATCCTTCCCGCCTAAGAAGGCGGGGGGGGGGGGGGTTGTTACTGAAAAACACTTGCAAAGTTCACAGCCTTGTGGTACAGGCTCACTAAAAGACTGAGACCTAATCATAGGACTATAGAACACTTCTCCCTCCACATCTTAGCACCACATTACTAATAGCCTATTTACAGCAGTTTCTTTTAGCCAGTACATCCTTTCCAGCCGTCAAAAAATTACAAGCCATACTACAAGGAAAAAATAAACAATCTGAAGAAACAGAGCAACCATTAGAACCAGACATGGCAGGGCTATTGAAATTATCATACTGGGAATTTTAAATTAATATAGTAATGGATAGCATGCAAGAAAAGGTAGGCAATAAAAGCAGAACGAAATCCTAGGAAAGAACCAAAAAGAAGTTCTAGAGTTAATAAATGCTAACAGAAATAAAAAATGCCTTCGATCAGCTTATTAGACTGGACCCAGCTGAGGAAAGCATCTCTGAGCCAGAGAACATATCAATAGAATACTCAAAAGCAAAGAGAATGAATACAGAAAAAAAATATATCCTAGGACTGTGGGACAACAACCAAAGGTATGGCACATGTAATCGGAGTACCAAAATAAAAAAGGAAAAGAAATTTTAAACAATAATGACTAAGATTTTCCCCCAAATTAATGTCAGACAACAAATCAAGAACCAGGAAACTCAGAATACCAAGGAAGATAAAATCAAAAATAAAACCCTAAAAGAAGTCAGAGGGTAAAACCTACAAAGGAACAAAGATAAGGATTGCATCCAAGTTCTCAAAAACTGTAAACAAGAAGAGTGTAAACTAGTGTTGAGAGAGAAAAGGTCACCAACCTGGAATTCTGTACTCTGCAAAACAATCCTTCAAGAGTGAAGGAGAAATAAAGACTTTCTCAAACAAACACAAATTAATGGAATTTGTTGCCAGTAGACGTGCGTTGTAAGAAATGTATTTCTGTAAAGGAAAAAGTATAGGTCAGAAACTCTGATCTACAGAAAGTTAAGGAAGAGTAATGAAGAAGTGAGTATAGGTAAAATAAAACCTTTTTATTCTTAATCTAACAGATAACAGTTTGTTCAAAATTCCAACAATGTGTTTGGTTTTGTGTGCTATGTGTAAACATACGTGAAATGAATGACAGCAATGATACAGGGGACTGGAGGGAGGATTATTATTACAAAGTCCTCACACTACCAAAAGTGTTATTTGAAAGTTAATTTGGATTAGCTGTAAATGCATATTGCAAATTCTAGGGCACCTTTTTTTTTTTTTTTTTAAGTATAACCAGGAACACCTGGGTAGCTCATTCAGGTAAGCATCCAACTTCAGCGCAGGTCATGATCTGATGGCTAATGTGTTCAAGCCCCACATCAGGTTCTGTGCTGACAGCTCAGAGCCTGGAGCCTGTTTCAGATTCTGTGTCTCCCTCTCTCTCTCTCTCAAAAAAGAATAAATGTAAAAAAAAAAAAAAATGGGGTACCTGGGTGGCTCAGTGGGTTGGGCGTCTGACTTTGGCTCAGGTCACGATCTCAGAGCTCGTGGGTTCGAGCCCCGCATCGGGCTCTGTGCTGACAGCTAGCTCAGAGCCTGGAGCCTGCTTCAAGATTCTGTGTCTCCCTCTCTCTCTGACCCTCCCCTAATCACGGTGTCTCTGTCTCTCAAAAAAAAAAAAAAATAAAAACAAACATTAAAAATTAAAAAAAAAAACACCAATATGTAAGAAAGGAGTGCAAATGGGATCATAGAAAATAATTAAAACACAAAACCTGGAGCTCCTGGGTGGCTCAGTTGCTTAAGCGTCCAACTTTGACTCAGGTCATGATCTTGCAGCTTGTGAATTCAAGCCCTGTGTTGAGAGCTCTGTGCTGAAAGCTCAGAGCCTACTTCAGATTCTCTCTCTCTCTCTGGTCCTCCCCCACTCAGGCTCTGTCTTGCTCTGTCTCTCAAAAATAAATGTTAAAAAAATTTTTTAAAGACACAGATTAAAAGCAAATGGATGGGGGAAAATATACCATCCTAATCAAAAGAAAACATGATGGCACAAAAAAAGACATTCAGAATAGAGAACCCAGAAATGGACCCACAAACATATGGCCAAACTCATCTTTGACAAAGCAGGAAAGAATATCCAATGGAACAAAGACTGTCTCTTCAGCAAATGGTGCTGGGAAAACTGGACAGCGACATGCAGAAAAATGAACCTGGGCCACTTTCTTACACTATACACAAAAATAAACCCAAAATGGATGAAAGATCTAAATGTGAGACAGGAAACCATCAAAATCCTAGAGGAGAAAGCAGGCAAAAACCTCTTTGACTGTGGCCACAGCACTTCTTACTCAACAGGTCTCTAGAGGTAAAGGAAATAAAAGCTGCACAGCAAAGGAAACAATTAGCAAAACTAAAAGGCAACTGGCAGAATGGGGGAAGATATTTGCAAACAACATTATCAAATAAAGGGTTGGTATCCAAAATCTATAAAGAGCTTATCAAATTCAACACCCCAAAACCAAATAATCCAGTGAAGAAATGGGCTAGAGACATGACCAGACACTTCTCCAAAGAAGACATCCAGATGGCCAACAGACATGTGAAACGATGCTCAGCATCACTCATCATTAGGGAAATACAAATCAAACCACAGTGAGATATCACCTCACATCTGTCAGAATGGCTAACATTAACAACTCAGGCAGCAACAGATGTTGGAGAGAATGCGGAGAAAGACCATCTCTTTTCCACTGCTCAAAGAGCCTGAAGGTCCATTGACAGTAGAATGGATAAAGAAGATGTGGTATATAGTGGTGTGTGTGTGTGTGTGTGTGTGTGTGTGTGTATACACACACACATATATATGGAGTATTACTTGGCAATCAAAAAGAATGAAATCTTGCCATTTGCAACTATGTGCATCGAACTAGAGGGTATCATTCTAAGTGAAATTAGAGACAAATATCATATGACTTCAGTCATATGAGGACTTTAAGATACAAAACAGATGAACATAAGGGAAGAGAAGCAAAAATAAAAACAGGGCAAGGGACAAAAACATAAGAGGCTCTAAAAGATGGAGAACAAACCGAGGGTTATTAGAGGGTTTGTGAGAGGGGGGATGGACTAAATGGGTAAGGGGCTTTAAGGAATCTACTCTTGACATCATTGTTGCACTATATGCTAACTAACTTGGATGTAAAAGGCAAGAAGGAAAAAGACTGAAAACTATGACACTGATGAAAGAAACTGAAGTCACAAATACATGGGAAGAAATTTCATGCTTATGGATTAGAAGAATACTGTTAAAATGTCCATACTACCAAAAGCAATCTGCAGTTTCAATGCAATCACTACCAAAACTCTAATCACATTTCTCGCAGAAATAGAATAATCTTAAAATTTGTATGGAACCACAAAAGACCCTGAATAACCAAAGCAATCTTGCGAAAGAACAAAGTTGGAGGTATCACGCTCTCTGACTTCAATCTACATTACAAAGCTTTAGTAATCAAAACAGTATGGTATCAAGGGAACAGAGTAGAGTACCCAGAAATAAACCCATGCATATATACGGTCACTTAATTCACAACAAAGGAGCCAAAAACATACAATGGCAGGAGGATAGTCTCTTAATACATGACGGTGGGAAAACTGAACCGCTATTTTACACCATACACAAAAACGAACTCAAAAGGGATAAAAGTTCTGAATATGAAACCTGAAACTGTAAAATTCTTAGAAGAAAAAAAAGGCAGTTAAGCTCCCTGACATCAATCAGTTTTGGATCTGACACCAAAAGCAAACGCAAAAATTAACAACAGGACTCAGAAATGTGTTTTTCCAGTAGGCATGCCATCTACAAATGTGTCTATATGATGAGAAAACTGCTTAGCTCTTATAATGGGTTATGAAACAGGTTTTAAAAGATTGTTAACAATAAATTGTAATTAATAAATTTCAAAAAAAACCCAACAACAGGACTACATCAAACGAAAAAGACTTCTGCACAGCAAAGGAAACCGTCAATAAGATGAAAAGGCAACCTACCAAATGAGAGAAAATATTTGCAAACCATATACATGATAAAGGGCTAACATCCAAAATACATAAGGAACTCCTACAACTCAACTGCAAATAACAATCTGATTAAAAAGGAGTAAAGGATCTGAACAGACATTTTCCCAAAGAAGACCTACACATGGCTAAAAGACACATGAAAAGATGCCTAACATCACTACTCAGGGAAATCCAAAACAAAACCATAATGAGATGTCACCTTACCTCTGTGAGAATGGCTGTTATCAAAAAGAAATAACAAGTGTTGGTAAGAATGTGGAGGAAAGGGAACCCTTATGCATAACTGATGAAAATATAAATTGGTTCAGATACCATGGAAAACAAAATAGAGGTTCCTCAAAAAATTAAAAATAGAACTACTATATGATCCAGAAAAGTTGGATGACGGAGCACCAGACAAACTGAGGGAAAATACAGGATGGCATACCTCTCTTCAGATGCAATATGTGTGACATTCCTCAACATTCCTGGCTACCCAAGAACAAAGGAAAGGGGTTTAAGTGCTTGCCATGGTAACTTGGGAAACTAAGACAAAGGAAAAATTCCCTTATTGCCTACAGCCCATTGACAAGTCCTTGAAACTGGCAGAGTGACTTCCCTCTAGGAAATCAGCTGCCTCAACACTTTGCTAGGGGCAAAAGAGAACCTTAGCTTAACATTATCCCAACCTCGAGGATCCTGTAAGTCAACTTCCTCTCAACTACCCCAAGATATATGGTGGCAGTCATATTCCAATCTTATGGCTCCCCCCACCCCTGATATACATCTGAAGGGTCTCATGGCTGGGGTTTTATTAAATGGTAATAAGTGGTGTTTCCCTAGCAACAGCTAGCCCCTCAAGGTCCTTAAACCTTGCTTCCAAAATTCCTTAGAGACTTACTCTATCCCTGACCCCCTCCCAACCTGAGGGTATATAATGAGTCACCTGTCACAACCCCAGCAGCTCTTCCTGCCCATGAGTCCTGTCCCCATGCTTTAATAAAATTGACTTTTTGCATCAAAGATGTCTTTAAGAATTCTTTCTTGGCTGTTGGCCCCCAGCCCCATGAACCACCCCCCCTACCCCATCACTCCAAAACTTCATCAATCCACTTCAGGGTATTTATCAGAAGAAAACAACACTGACTTTGGGGCAGATGGCAGAGTAGGGGAACCATAAACTCACCTCATCCCATGGATTCAACCAGATAACATTCACATCAGTGCAAATAACCCAGAAAGCAACTGGAAGACTGGCAGAACACACTCTTCAAGCTAAATATAGAGAAGAGGTGGCATGAAAGGGTAGAAAGGGCAGAGATGTGATTGGGAGCTGAAGGGACCTGTGGGACCGTCCACAGGAGGGAGGGGCACTGCGGGCTTGGGAAGGGGAGTGGAACAGACTCCTACACCAGGAAGTCCACACAAGAAAAATGAATCCCTGTAACATTTGGCTCTGAAAACCACAGAGGCTCAATTCCATGAATTCTTTCTTACAATCAATAGGACTTAAAACCTGGAACTTTAAAAATCAGTGGGCTTGGCTCAGAGAGTGCCAAGAGGGAGGGAGGAAACTGAACCCCTGTTCTTAAAGGGACAGCACAACGGCCTTAGGGAGATCCAGCATAGAAGCAACTGTCTGAACAATGCCTGAGGTATACTGAAGGAGATCTGTTTACTAATCAGAGCACCTGCTAGAGGGGCAGGGGATCACTGGGAGACTTCTCCAGGAACAAAGAAGCTGGCAGGTACCATTTCACTCTCCCACTTGTCAGCATACACAGCCACCTGTGGGAACCAAGCAGTGCCCCAATCCTGTGCTCTCCTGTGGACATGGTCCCTCCAGACAGGCCTCTGCTGCAGGTCTCCTCCCACAGCTGACTCCTGCAAGACTTGCTAACACCTCACATCTGCCCTATGCACTTCAGTGGTTCTGGATCTGCTCCCTCTAACACACTCTTGGTTGGAGCCCAGCCAAAACAGGCCAACAAGGCTGGGGATGTGCAAGCAGCCCTGACAGGAGCCAGCACCACTCCAAAGTGACTCCTGCCTCAGGGAGAGAAAAAGATAACTACATACATCAGTCAGACTGTGGCCCCAGCAGTGCACTGGGGGCAGACAGCTGGTCTGACTGCAGGCTCTGCCCATCATCTAAAGCTTCTTAGAGCACAAAACATTAAGTTCCCTGCAGTTCAGTACTACTGCATCTCTGCAAATACCTGGTGTGACTCAACTCAAGCCCAAGGTAGTCCCAGACTGGCCCAATAACAGCATAGGGACCAAACCCTGCCCATAACAAAGTCACTACAGATGACTGAAGAAGAAACTGGCTGACCTGCAGCAAACCAGACAACCTAGAAGAAATGGATAAATTCTTATAAACATATGATCTTCCCTAACTGAACCAGAAATTACCAGAATCTGAACAGATTACAAGTAACGAATTTGAATTGGCAATCAAAAAACTACCAAAAAATAAAAATCCAGGACCAGATGGATTCACAGGGGAATTCTACCAGATGTTTAAAAAAGAGTTCATGCCTATTTTCTTCAAACTATTCCAAAAATAGAAGATGAAGGAAAGCTTCAAATACATCCTATAAGGCCAGCATTACCCTTATAGCCAAAGATACCACCAAGAAGAAAACTACAGGCCAAAATCCCTGGAAAACATAGATGCAAAAATCAATAAAATATTAGCAAACTGAATCCAACAATACATTAAAAAGATCATTCACCACAATCAGGTGGGATTTATTCTGGGGATGCAAAGACACTTTGATATTCTCAAATCAATCACCATCATATACCACATCAACAAAATGAAGGAGAAAGATCATATGATCATCTCAATAGATGCAGAAAAAGTATTTAACAGGTTCAACATCCATTCATGATTAAAATCCCACCAAAGTGGGGTTAGAGGGAACGTCCCTCAATAAAGACCATAATATAAAAAATCCACAGCTAACATTATACTCAATGATGAAAAACAGAGCTTTCCCTCTAAGGTCAGGAGCCAGACAAAGATGTTCACTCTGAACCACTTTTATTCAACATGATATTATGGACAATATAATACTATACACAGAAAATCCTAAAGACTCTACCAAAAAACAATGAAGTAATAAACAATTCCAGTAGAGTGAAAGGATACAAAATATTCAGAAATTAATAGCATTTCCACATACTAATAATGAAGTAGCAGAAAGAGAAATTAAAAAAAAAAGCCCACCATTTACAACTGCACCAGTAAGATTGCTCATAGTATAAAATGCTGTTGGTATCAAAATCACAGGACAAAAAAAAAATCCTAATATTTATATGGAACCACAGAAGCCCTCGAATAGCCAAAGAACTCTTGAGGAAGAATAAAGCTGGGGCTCTGATAATGCCATATTTCAAGATATACTATAAATCTGTAGTAGTCAAAACAGTATTGTACTAGCACAAAAACAGACACATAGATCAATGGAACAGAATAGAGAGCCCAGAAATAAACTAATGATTACATGGTCAATTAATCTTTGACAACGAAGGTAAGAATATACATTGGGAAAAGAATTTCTTCAATAAATGGTGCTGAGAATACTGAACAGCTACATACAGAAGAATGAAACTGGACCACTTTTAACATTCTACACAAAATAAACTCAAAATGATAAAGAACTACATGTGAGACCTTTAACCATAAAAATCCTAGAAGTTAGCACAGGCAGTAATTTCTCTGACACTGGCTGTAACATTTTCTAGATATGTCTCCTGGGGTCAGAGAAACAAAAGCAAAAATAAATTATTGAGACTACATCAAAACAAAAAGCTCCTGTAAGGCAAAGGAAATAATCAACAAAAGTAAAAGACAACCTACTGAATGGGAGAAGATATTTACAAATGATATATCTGAAAAGGGGTTAATATTCAAAATATATCAAGGACTTATACAATTCAATCCCCCCCAAAAATAAAAAAACAAAAACCACTAAAGAAAACAGAAAACCCCCAAACAATCCAATTAAAAAGTGGGCAGATGACCAGAATATACATATTTCCAAAGAAGATATATAGATGGCCAACAGACACATCTAGACATGTTCAATATCACTAGTCATGAGGGAAATTCAAATCAAAACCACAATGAGGTATCGTCTTAAATCAGAATGGCTAAAATAAAAATGATAAGAAATAACAGTGTTAACAAGGATGTGGAGAAAAAGGAACTCCTGTACACTGTTGGTAGGAATGTAAATTGGTGAATCCACTATGGAAAACAGTATGGAGGTTCCTAAAAAAATTAAAAATAGAAATAATATATCCAATAATTCCACTACTATTTACCCAAAGAAAACAAAGTCAACTAATTTGAAAAGGATTTGCACCCACTATATTTACTGAACTGTTACTTACAAAAACAGAAATACTGAAGCAACCTAAGTGTCCATTAATAGACAAATGGATACAGAAAATGTGATACACATACACACAAACACACACAAATGGGATATATACCGCCATAAAGAAGAGATTATCCCATTTAAAACCACATGGATGGAGCTAGAGAGAATTATGCTAGATGTAGTGAGCCAAATACCATATGATTCCATTCATAAGTGGAATCTACAAAAAGAAAAAGGAATAAACAAAAGCACAAGCAGACCTATTCATACAGACAACTGATTGATGCCAGAAGGGAGGAAGGTGGGAGGGGAGATGGGTGAAGGGGAGTGGCAGAAACAGGCTACCAGGTATGAAATGAGCAAGTTCTGCGAATGAAAGGGACAGCATAAGGAATATAATGTAATGGGACAGATGGTAGCTATACTTCTGGTGGACATAGCATAGTGTATAAACTTATCAAATCACTAAATTGTACAACTGAAATGAATATGTCAACTATAATAATAATAATAATAATAATAAATCCTCACACAACTTTACTTCAGTGAGACTTGTGTCATATTTCTAACCTTTAGAATTTGGAATAATAAATTTGTGGATTTTTAAAAAAATGTTTATTTTTGAGGGAGAAAGAGTGACAGAGTGTGAGTGGGGGAGGGGCAGAGGATGGAGATAGAGAATCCAAAGCAGGTTCCAGGCTCTGAGCTGTCAGCACAGAACCCGATGCAGGGCTTGATCCTACGAACGGCAAGATCATGACATGAGCCCAACTCACTGAGCCACCCAGGTGTGCCTAAATATGTGTTATTTTAAAAAGCTACAAAGTTTGTGGTAATCTGTTGCAGCGACCCTAAAAGGAAATATCTATTAAAAACATTCCCACAAGTAAAAAAATTCTAGGCCAGGATGACTTGAATGGGGACTTCAAAATATTAAAAGAAATGATATAAACCTTACATAAACTCTTTCAAAAAAGAGTCCTGGAGGGAATACTTCCTAAATTGTTTTATGAGGCCAGTACAACCCTAATATCCAAACCCAATAAAGAAATGAAATTACACATTCTATCCTTTATAAGCACAGATACAGAAGTCCCTGACACAAGATTACCATACCAAACAGCAATATGTAAAATTACATCTCATAAAGATTTATTTCAGGGATGTAAAGTTGGCTTGACATTGGAAAATAAATTGAGGTAACTTACCATATTACCAAACAAAAACATTAAAAAAATTCTCTTGCTAAATGGAGAAAAAAGCATTTTCAAAACTCAACACCTATTCATAGTCCCCACCATGCCTATTTAATTAACATTGTGTAGGAAGTTCTAGGCAGTGTAAACAGGCAATAACAAGAGACATAAGGCATGAAGACTGGAAAAAAATACTGAAATTGTTTCTATTCTCAAATAATATGACTGTGTACGTGAAAACCAAAAGATTCTACACAAAAATTTTTAAAAAGCTAGAATGAACGAGCAAGGTTGTAGGTTACAAGGTCAAAAGTACAAAAATTGCATTTTTGGACTCTAATGAGTAATTTGAAAATGAAAAAACAGTTCCACTTACCATAACATCAAAAAACATAGAAATTTTAGTTTAACAAAGATTTGCCAGATGTCTACATTGAAGACTATAGAACATTCCTGAGAGAAATTAAAGACCTAAAATAAATGGGAGACAGAGCACATTATGGATTAGAAGACACAATATTAAGATGTCGCTTGTTTCCAAAATGATCTGTAGATTCTGAACAATGAAAATGTCTATTTCTTTGAGGCGAGTGGGAAAGGGAAGGGCAGACAGAAAGGGAGAGAGAGATTCCCACGTAGGCTCCACACTGTCAGCTCGGAGCCTGATGCAGCGCTTGATCTCATGACCCTGAGATCATGACTTGAGCTGAAATCAAGAGTCAGATGCCTAACCAACTGAGCCACCCAGGCACCTCAAAAATTGTATCATGATTTTTTGTTTCTAGAAACTGATCATCAGCTGATTTCAAAATTTATATGGAGATTAAAAGACCTCTGATAGCCATATAATCTTGACAACAATGTTGGAGAACTTATATTACCTGATTTCAAAGTTCAGTATAAAACTATAGTAATCAAGATAGTGTGTTAGTAGTGTAAGGATAAATGAATAGAACAGAGTCCAGAAGCAGATTCACATTTAAAGAGTCCATTAATTTTAAACAGGAGCACCAAATGAATTGAATAGAGAGTATTTTCAAACAATGGAGCTAAACCAAACAGCCTTATGGGAGTTAGGAGGAAGGAAGATCCTTAATCCTTGCCTCACACCATACACATAAATGAATCTGAGACAGATCACAAACCCAAACATAAAAGCGAAAACTATAATGCTTTCAGAAGAAAACACAGGGAAGTATCTTCATGACTTTGGGTTTGATGGGCTATTTTAGACAAGAGACAAAAAACACACCACCATAAAAAAAATTGACTTCATCAAAATAACGCACTTCTGCAACTCAAAGTCACCATTAAGAAAATAACCATGAACACAGGGGTTAGGAGTACCAGTACCGGCTCCCTATATAGTCAAAAATCCACTTATAATTTTTGACTCCCTAAAACTTAACTGCTAACAGCCTGTCAGACTTACTGGACTGGATAGCCTTACTGATAACATAAAGTTGATTAACACATATTTTATATAATATTATATATTGTATTCTTACAATGTTAAGAAAATCATAAGAGAAAATACATTTATAGTAAACATCCATATAGAAGTCGACTCATGCAGTTCAAACCTATGTTCTTCAAGGTTAAACTTTATACAAGCAAGCTACAGACTGGGAAAATGTTAGCAATACATTCGCCTGGCAAAGCTTACATTCTTCTATAAAGGATTCCAACCATTCTGTAATGAGACAAACATTCTAATGAAAAAATGGTGACTTGAACAGACATTTCAGGAAAAAAAAACCCCAAAAATTGCCAATAAGCACATAAGGAGTTAAAGATCATTAGTCATCATGAAAATTAAATGGCATATACAATAACTTTGGGGAACTTTTTAGCACTTTCATATAAAATTAAACATAAGCCTACCTTGTGATCTGGCAATTCCAGCTATCTCATAAGAGAAATGAAAGCATATTCACAAAGAATGTTCATAGTAGCTTTATTTATAATCACACCAAACTGTAAGTAACTCAAAGGTTCATAAACAAGAGAAAGGATAAATTGTGGGATGTTTGTGACATGAACACTACTGAGTAGCTAACAGAAACAAACCATGGAGATATGCAACATTGATAAATCTCTGTCACTTCAAGCAACAAAACCAGATGCAAAAATGAACACCTAAAATTCCATTTATATAAAACATAAGAACAAATAAAACTCATCTAGGATAATAGAAAACAGAAAAATGGTTACAAGGGCAGAAAGGGAGGAATAAATTCATTGGAAAAATGGCATAAGGGAACTTTCTAAGATGATGGAAAGGCTCTTTATCTGCACTGGAGTAAGAATTACACATGTAGAGATTTGTGAAAGGAGACAGCATGTTAATTCTAAAACCTAAAAACTTCACTGTCCACAAATTTTACTTGAAGACAAATCATTTTCCCTTAAAATTTAGAGTAAAACATCTGACTTCCAAAAAGAGTTGTTCAACAGAGACATGTTTATTTATCTTCATTTAGAAGAGCTTTGTTCTTTGAGTCGGCTCTTCAGAAGAAAATGTGAATTGTTTCTGCATTCACTAAATTTTTTGGTGAAATGCTGCTCATTTATTTTTTATCCTAAATTTCTAGTTCATTAAGAACTCATATTGTACCACAGAAGTTATAGAATGAAGTTACCCTAAATACAGTCCAAACCCTCAACTACTTTTTAAATAAAAACAGATACATGACTAGATAACTTGACTTGTACAGAATATTCTTATTTCATTTCAGAAATAAAAATACACAAATCACACAGTTACCCTTTGCATATGCTAACACTTGGGCAAATATGACAGCTTACCTTTTTAATAAATGTAAACAGTTATATGTGTTTTAACTGGCAACTGAGGAAGCATAAGGAATAATTGTTTTCATTAGGTTAGAATATTATATAAATACTCTTTATATCAGTTATACATTTTTAAAAAACACACATTTTCATTTCCAAGTTCATATTGGCTGGCTTTTCGTGAGTGGCGCAATTTCTAGTTTGAAGTGTGTTGGTCTTTACAGCTGGTACATTTCTATCAGACCCCTTTTCAGGAGCTGTAGTGATGATCTGTAATATCTGGGTAAACCAAAAACTTCTGGATTTTTGAAAACTAGAGCCAGTGAAAGGCATAAAAAAGCATTCCGGTAATACAATGGAGGGTAAATGTAATAAAGCTTCATTGAAAAAACTTTTGGCTGGTTGTGATAAGCAGAGAGAGACTTAAAATGCACAAATAATGGAAAAACACTTTTAATTATGTAGGAAAAATTTTATTCAATAAATATAATTTCATAAACTTTAAAAAATTACTGAGAGCTATACAATAAGTAACTACATTTACTAACAATGCAGAGAAATTTTAAAGGACTTTATTAGACAGCCACAGTGTCTGAGGTCTTCAATTTTAAAGTGTTGACTACAGCTTTAAATTTAATTTCCAGCTACTAATTCCCCATAAAAAAATCTAACAATCGCCATTATTACAAACATATCATTAATTGTAATCTAGTTTTTTGTAGGAAAATCATTCAAGTGTTCTCACATAAACAGCACTTCAATAATGTTCTATTTCTTTGAAAATAGAGGACTCATTTCAAGATAGAAATAAAAATGTCTCTGAAGAGGGACCAAAGTTAATGACATGTTTATATAACTCTTTGGTGTGTTTGTTTTATTAATACTTGCTTATATCATTCCCCAAAATGATCTTTACAGGAAAATACAAACATGGATGATTTTCCCTTTTCCCCTGCTCCCTATAACAACTTTTCAGAGTAGCATATTTAAAATTCTTTTTGATATTAATTGTAAATTTTTTTAGGGGCCTTGACTCCTGCCTATCAGATAGGAATCTCACCGAAGCCTAATTTCACAATCTTACGGCAGAAACAATTTGGTTGGGGCAAAGGAATTTCCTAAAATGGTGATTTGTCTCAGTTTAGTCTCCTACTCAGGACAGTGCCAGAGTTTCGATTATGTCTGGGAAACCTTTGGATATGGAGATTGGGACCCAAAGAGGAGGGTAGTTAAGAGAAATTCAAACTGTAAATTCTCCCCTTCTTTCTTCTCAATTCCATGGCAAGCTTGGTAGCTGTGGGTCTCCTGGCCCATGCTCTATTCCTATGGTGAGCCTACTGCTTGCTAAAGCTGAAGCAGGGCACTGAGTCACCTTTTAGAAGAGTTGGTGGGCATTTCTGAAAACTGTCTTGGTGCCTGCTACTATCTTCAGGGACATGGCCTTCAGACTAGGTGGGCAAAGGTAAGAAAGTGAGGCAAACAGATCTGAGATCGTCAAATAGCAAAAACACACACATCTTAGTCTGGTTTTGGCAGGTTTAAGAGGAAGTTAATTGTCAACATTGTACTTGTCCAAGAATTAAAAAAATATGCAAAGAGGATTTTTTTTGTTATTACTGGCTATGTAATGTTTTAAAATATGAGAAGTAGCACTAGAAAACTATTTGAAGCTTGTAGGCAACTCTGTTACTTTCTTAAATAAACTGAAGAAAATTCTTACAATTGCAAGATAATTTTCTTATAAATAGAGGTTTTGAACAGAGTAGGATGAGCATATCAGTGGATACCATTTATGTTTTTTGATGTACACTTCTGAAATAACTTTAAATAGTGAATGGAGACAATTATATCAATCACTCCGTAAGCACCATATAGGCTAGCTGACCTCCAGCATTGCTGCAGTTGGTCAGAGACTGCTCGATGGCTTTGTAGTCCTCTAGTGTCGGCAGTTTGGCTGATGGCAAACAAACACTGTAAACTGTAAGGTAGATGCAATGCAGGACTACTAAATGTCATTTTGTTATAAAACCATTTTAAAAGACTCCACTAAATTATCCTAAGTGAATATTTCTGCAATATTTCCTCTTCTGGAACATGGATTGGTAAGTGTATACATTGTATGCTGTATTATCCCTTTAACATATTTCCAGAATAACAGTATATTCCTAAACTCAGTTTTGGAATATCTGAGTTAAAAAGAAGGGCTATTTATGAAAATTAATATTTAAGCTGAAATTTATAACCTAGTATCTTGTATTACTGAAACAGATAAACATTTTATTAGGAAGAAAATAAAAATGTAAAAAAAAATAGTTTACCAGCAAACAAGGTAAAGTCTTAATTCTTGACTCTACCATTCTTTCCCTACCAGCCCAATTCCAGAAATCTGATATTCATGAAATGGGAAAGAGGTGGAAGGTTGCAGAATAAATATACAAAAAGGAATTATTATATTCTCAAAAGAAAATTTTAGAAAACCTTATTTATCCATTTCCATACAATTTTAAATGTATATGTACACATCATGTACTCACAGCTGGGTAAGTTCTTTAATCAATAATCATTTCCAAATTTTAAAATGACATTACTTTTTATCAAAACAAGTGACAATGCTGATCATATGATAAACTTGGTATGGAAATTAAGTACTGAAGTACAGTGAGTTAATTACAGCAATATGTACCTGATTAACCATTCTTAGCATTTTAATTTATTGCTGCCATTATCCTCTAAGATTTAGCATTTTCAATTTTGTTTCACTTATATTCTATAGCCATACCTGAAAATATACCTTGTAATGGGACACTGGACAGATTTCACTTTACTGTGGCAGTCTACTGTAACTTAGAGAATGTACACTATCCTACAAATAACAGGATTCTTCTCTGAAATCCTTTATTCTATAACCCAGGTTAGTGAAAGGCAAGAGCAATTCTAAGTTAGCCACAGAAAGAGGCATTTATTCTTTTTATTGATTTAATTACCCTAATATTTTGATTTATATAATTAAAAATAGTTGCGATATTTAAATACTGTCCAAACTTGTTTTTTATTGATAAGACAGTCTGAACTTTACAACAGTGTCAGAAAATACTATAAACAGAGCCTTCTTCAGAGAAGGAAAAAAAAAGCAAATTTAAATCTATTAACCAGATTAAAGCATGCAAAAGATCCAATGATAAAACACATTAAATAATAATATGCTAATGGTATGTAATTTGCCCACTATAGGTTCTTTGTATTCTGTCATAAAATATTAGTCAACATCAATTTGAAATTTGGTGAATGGACTTGATTCCTGATTTATATATATAATATACCCTTTGCGTGTATGTGGTTACTTTTACTGCTTGTGTTACAGTATTTAAAGAAGTTTGGTACTGGTATATATTTACTACCCATAATGCAGTAAATAATGGTGGGAAATGCATTCTCCTAATTTGCTCTGTGAACTTAGAAAGCACTAATGAATTAACAACATGGGTCACTGAGCGACCAAAATTCCTTTCTATTCACATGAACTTTTCGCATGAAAAGCTTAATATAACTCTAATAAAAAAATAGAGTTTTCAAGGTAAACTTTTCAGCATAATTTACAGAAGCAGATTTGAATAGAAGACTCGATAACCAACCTAATACTAAAAAATACAATTAACTATGAATTGCCTCCCTTTTCTACCTTGATATTAAAATATAGTGGCCTTAGCAAGAGGCTGAAATGCATTAGGAGTCCCATAAGCACAAGAGACAACCCAAAGGATGGGAAATGTCTGTTTCACAAATTCTGACATGTTCAGATTTAGGTTAAGGGTGCTGAAAGGGGTTTGTGTTAATGCTTTTTGTTTGCCATTGTAACTGTGAATGAGTATGAAGTATTTGAAATTTCAGAAAGTAATCCTGCAGAACTAGTGTGGCCATTACCATGATGATCACACTGAATTTTAGGAAAGGAGTTGAAATGGTTCCCACAAAGTACTACTGCCCTTTTAACAGGTAGAGGAGTCCATTGTGGAGAGAGTCAAGATGCTCCTGTCGTTGGTATAGAAAGGATCCGATGCACTCCATGATCTAAAGTAACAATAAGAGAAAAGTTTGGCTCACCAGAACCTATGTTTTAAGTGAGAAAAAAATTTACTCTAAAATGCAATTTGAATATTAAAATCATCACTTACTGATTTGTTTTTAAATGCTAAAGAGAAGTTATTCATACTAGCACTGAATGATCAGTCTATACTGTACAAAAACTTGGAAAAAGTAATGCTTTAGTCATTATATATAAAATATTAGTCCAAATTCAAACATTCATTAGCATTGAAACATTTCTTTGGTAGTAAAGCATGAGATGCTCTTAAAATCTTGACAATTCAATAAGAAATAAGTATGTTACTAAGAGTTATGCACATTCAGTTTTACTGAAAAGCAACTAGGTTATATTTTGACATTACAGAAGCAAACAAACATCAACTTACCAAAAGCTTTGGAATGAAATAGTAATATGTTTATATGTTCATATTACATAATTTCTTTTCTGCTATAAATTCTATTCTTAAGCTTTTAGTAGAATTAGCTTGAATGTTATAAATGGTTTATTTAATAGGTATCAAAGACAGGTGTAACTCAGTAGAGTTTTCACTTAACTGAGAACAAATAAACCTGTAATGGTCTGGAAAAGTTAACTACTATCTGAATGATAAGGCCTAAAAGCAATTAATTACATAATACTTTATTTGCAGCTCTATTAATCTAAAATAGTATAACATACTGTACAAGTTCAGTATCAGGATTACCAAACCAAAGATGGCTTTTCTTAGAAGACTAAAAGCACTAAACAATAAATGCGTTTTATGTAACTTTTTCCAGGGTTCCCACTTTTCCTTAAACAAAAATGTTAAAGGAGGAAACCAGCGTTTAAAATGGCTCTTAAATTCACTCTTATCAAATATCCACTGTTTCCTAGAGATTCTGTATGTTGTTTAAGTTAATTAAGCAAGCACAGTCATAATGAGGTTTGGAATATTACAAAGTTGGCAAAGAGGACGCAAATAAGCAACAACCGTACTGGGAGTTTACAGGTTCTCTAATTTTATTAGTTTCCAGACAACCTTAAACACCTTAGTTTAAGGAAGGGCTTGTTCACTACCCTCTCTCTAGAACCTAAAACTACACCTGGCACATAGTAGATACTCAGTATTTGTAAAATAAATGAATAAAATGAGACTATGAGTATTTCTTAGAGTAAGTGTTTATCCAAGAAAAAGCACACTTAGACACGTAAGACAAAACCTAACTGCCAACACCCTAATTACCAGGAGTCAAGTTTCCACTCCCGAATTGCCAATATTTTATATCAGGTTTTCCTCTTACCCAACCACTGCTTCCATAGAAGAATTTTATTAGGTAAGGTTTCCTTTATTTGATCTTTTCAAAGCACACATGTGCATTCATATGTTAAATATCCTATTTGACAGAATATTAAATACTGGAGCTACATATTATCTATCTATTTAGAAAATAGTATTGATTAGGATAAGGTAATTTGGTAAAATGCATACAGAAAATCATTTGTTGCTGAAGTACAGCCCTTTAATGTACAACATGGTATATCCTTTATATAGCACCATGATGCTACATTTGAAACCGAGCCTGCAATATGGCATATTCCTTTGAAAACATTAATTAATAAGATGTAAGAATTTTCGTGCCTGGACAGCAGAAGTTTAATCAGCAGAATAACGTGTCATTTGAAAGCCCTAGTTGTATTTCTCAAGTGATGCTCATTATTTTTTATGTTTAATAGGTTAAGGGAACAAATATCCAAGAGATTCTATATTTTGTAACAGCAGAATCAGCCTTGCTTTACGTTTTAAGTCAGACATGAAATAGAAATGTAGAATAGAGGCTGTTCCAAAATCAAAGTAGAAATGTCAAAAACATTTCACTAATACAATTATATGCAAAAGCAAAAACAAAAACAAAACTACACATCAAAATGACTTTTAAAGTTTAAATATAATATTAATGGATCTATGGCAATTTTCATATAGCCCTTTGAAAAGCAACAAGTGGTTTTTTCATACTTTATTGATTTTTATCTACTAGAAAATATAAACAGATTTCAAAAGGCTTTTTAGAATATTCATTTGAAGAAAAAGGGGTAACGACAGTACTAACCAATAACATAACCTGAGATGTTAGACAACTGGAAAAGTATAGTCTGTCAAATAAGATATTGCTGTTAAACATTTTATTAGGAAAATAAAAACATAAAGTCTTATAAAAGAAACTATTATGATACAATTTTAAGTGAAAAAATGCACAGATGGTAACAGCTACCTTCATGTGCTGAAATAAGTCCCATAATTCCAAGGGCAGTTTCAAAGGAATAATGCAGAATAAAAATGGCTATGTAAAGAAAAATGGGGGCAGGGGCGCCTGGGTGGCTTAGTCGGTTAAGCGTCCGACTTTCGCTTAGGTCATGATCTCGCGGTTCGTGGGTTCAAGCCCCGCGTCGGGCTCTGTGCTGACTGCCAGCTCAGAGCCTGGAGCTTGCTTCAGTCTGTGACTCCCTCTCTCTCTGACCCTCCCCTGCTCACGCTCTCTCTCTCTCTCTCTCTCCTAGAAATAAATTAATTAATTAAAAAAAATTTAAAAAAACAAATGGGGGCATATAACCTGAATTACTGATATATAAAAATGTGAGACATATATAGAGCAAAAAAATATTTTTGGCTTATTTAAAATTAATTATGGTTTAAAAAATGTTTATTTATTTATTTCTGACAGGGAGTACAAGCAGAGGAGAGTCAGAGAGAGGGAAACACTGAATCTGAAACAGGCTCCAGGCTCTGAGGCATCAACACAGAGCCTGATGTGGGGCTTGAACCCACAAACTGTGAGATCATGACCTGAGCCAAAGTCAGCCATTTAACTGACTGAGCCACCCAGGCACCCCTAATTTTAGTTTTTTAATAGTTAGTGAAGATGCATGCTATCATTGAAGAGAACTTTCTGTTGAAATAGAAATTTTAAAAATTCTGTGGAACCTCTATAGCTGTCTCTTAGTCTAACTCCCACCTTAGTTCTGTACAGTAAAGCTGTCTTAGTAAGTGAAATAGTATTGTAAAGTAGGTCCTTTGGGAACTTCTTTTGGAAGTTTGTGGCTTGGGTACATGACGGAACTGCTTTCTTGTAATGCATTTTATAATACAGTTGTGTAAGTCATAATACAGAAGTCCCAATAAATTTAACTCCTCATAGTAATTCTTTTATGTGGAATAAAATTACTACAAAATGATACCACAGCATTATGAAAATATTTTTGATCACGTTATAATCTATACACGAAGACTGAAACCACAGACATTATATATTAACATAAGAATGCTATTTATAAATGCAACTGTACCATAGAGACATGGCCATAACTAAAGGCAAAACGGGAACTAATAAGTTCACCTGTAAATGTTACCCAAATTTTATGATACATGAATGATATTTATTCATTGTTTTTAAAACACAAAGCTAAGTGGGGCACCTGGGTGGCTCAGTTGGTTGGGCGGCTGACTTTGGCTCAGGTCATGATCTCACGGTTCGTGGGTTTGAGTCCCGAGTTGGGCTCTGTGCTGACAGCTAGCTCAGAGCCCGGAGCCTGTTTCAGGTTCTGTGCCTCCCTCTCTCTCAGAAATAAATAAAACATTAAAAAAAAAACAAAACCAAAAACACAAAGCTAAGCAAATATGGAAAACTTTTTATCAGATTATAGGGCCTCCTCCATCCTTTATTCTCTGCTCCTGTGGTACTTTCCAACCTTTTCCATGCCATGGCACATGTAGAAAGTGATTATTCACGTACGTGGTACACGCTGGACAATGGAAATCGCCCTCTGTCTACCCCTGCCCATCTGTAACTCCTCATGCGTACAAGTGCACTGCTACTCTCATTTTAGGCCTATGATATAATACCAAAGTGTGAAAAAAGTTATTTCTACTTTTTACTGTCACCTAAATAATAGTATGTCTCTTGGGAAAATTTATGAAATTTATGAGTCCATTTCACTTTTAAATAAATGAAGTGGCATTTACCAAAAAATGGCATTTTTTGTTATGATTCACAAAAGCGAGCACTGATAAATCTAATTCAAGAAACAGATCTGGGAGGGGACAGAAATGCTAAGATTCTTCTAAACAATAATTTAAAGTGTCCTAACTTATCAACTTAAAAAAATTTTTTTAACGTTTATTTATTTGAGAGAGAGATAAAGTGCATGAAAGAGTGAGCATGAGTAGGAGAGGGGCAGGGATGAGGGAGAATGAGAGAATTTCAAGCAGGCTCTGTGCTTAAGGCTCAATTGCACGAACCACAAGCTCATGACTGGAGCCAAAACTAAGAGTCAGATGCTCAACCAACCTGGCGTCCCTAACTTGCCTAAACTTTTAATTAGAACATGACTACCAAGTTAAAAAAAAAAAAATCACAACTCATTTTAAAAACCTCATCACAGAAATAAAATGGTGTAGGAGAGCAATAATACAGCCTTTTGTGTTTATAAATACCTCAAAGTCTCAAATGACTGACCAGAAAATATACATGAAGAGTAAGAGAAGCAAGACTATTTTGTAAATACAAAAACAAAAAACAAATACAGTAAACAGTAATATAAGGTATAATCAAAAAAAGAAAGTTATAAAAACCAATTAAGAGTACCATACCTATTCACATTTTAAAAAGACTGTAAAGCAAAAATTTTGTTCATTGGATGAAGTCTCTTCAAAGGTGGTATCTCTTCCTTTGTTAGTGAAAGAGCCCTCTACCCCAAAGCCACAAAGTGAAATCTACCATCAAAGAATGCTAATAAATAGCACATTTCCCACTTCAGTTGGTAAAACCAGCTGCTGATTTATTAGGTATCTAGAGATGCAGGTTCATCCTGTTCCAGTTTACAGGATACTCATCTGCAGCAAAGGCTACTTAGAGAAATTTCACACCTGCTGACATGGGTCGGACTACATCTTCCTACTACTCGTTCCAGCATTCTTCCAACAGATGTGCACGCTGTTTCTCCTTCTGAGAAACAGCACATGGAGTCCAAGCACTTGATACTTGAATTTGCTTTAATAAGCTGGAGGAGTTAAAGTAGAAAAAAAAATAGTTATTTATAGATTTGGATTTCCAAAAAGCATTAAGCAATTACAACAAGCACTTTAAAACCAAATGTAATATATATAAATATATATGTTTTCTATAAGATGGAAATGGATGGAAGGTTCTAAGAGTAATATGCAAAAATATTTAAAAGGCACTGTGACCTAAATTAGAAGTCAAACAAAATAATTATATAAAAATAGCTGGATATTATTTAAACCTGCAAAGATTTTGATTTTATATCTTATTTTAACAATTTATTATAGTCAAAATGATTTACATCACTCAAATGGAATGAATTCTAATTCTTCTTTGAGTTTCTGTTTACATGAAATCTTCCCGTAATTTCAATTGAAAATTTCTAGCAATTGAGAAAAGTGGAGTGTGAGCCATTCTGAAGACTGGGAAATAACAATCAGGCAGGACCTAACCCCAATCTTCTACAGCAATAGTAGAAAATACTTTATGTAAACGTGCCAGGTTCTAAGCACTCTACATATACACACTCCATAATTATCCTTGAAAAAAGCATCATTTACCTTAAATTTGCTAGCAACCAATCATGCCCATAATCAGCTTATCTTGCTTTTAAAAAACTAACTAATGGTACATGTATTAAAATCTATTAAACAAGTGACTTATTACTATTAAGATTTTTATTAATTTCTGAAGGTGTGCAAGATTTATACTGATTCAGGCATAAATAATCAAGCAAAATAACTTAAAACCATTACTACTAATAATTTCAATCCCGTCAAAATGAGGGGAAAAAATGGTATGACCACATAGCCCAGTGAATCCCAACCCTGGTTTTGACACAGACAAGGATACTCCTAAATTCTCAGGGGTTATTATTTTAAACAAACTTGTTTTCATTCACTCTCCTTTACATATGTAACATACTGTACAACAAATCTTTGGAGTACAGAGGAGGGAGAACAACAAAAATACATTTATTAGAGTGTTGCAATTCACAAAGGTTGGGAATCACCAAGTGCTGAGTGCAGGCATGGAGACAGTTGTGGAGACGCTCACAATGGACAGAAGACGAGTATGAGGAACATAAATAACCTGGCACTCTGACTGTAAGCGATGGGTGATATCTGCAAACTCCCTGCCCAGAGAAATCCTGCTGAACAGCAGGCAGTGTGACAACACGGTTCCTGTTTCACAATTACCTGATTGCACCAATGTCCTAAGGTCTGCTAAGCACTGAGAAATAGCCAAGTTTTACTAGTTCTTTCATGACAACACCCTTGGTTTAGGACTGTTTATGGTATAGTTTCTTAATCTGTGTTTTGAGAGATGTTTTATAGATGTTTCATGAAAAAAAGTTCTGTGGACAATTAACTAAGTTTGGGAAACAGTTCAATAATGGTCTAGACAGACTTTCTGAGTAAAGGGCTGTCAATAAGTTAGGACGTGTGGTCAGTCTCCACGGGGAGAGCTAGACATAGTGCAATTCTCAAACTTGTTTTTTTTAAAGGAAAACCCTAAAGTAAAACTGCACCCACTACCCTTAGGAATCAGTCAACACTAGGAAGAACATTAATATTCAGAGAAATAGTTTAGGAAATGCTGGTTTAAGTAACAAGATTTCATCAGTCTCTCAGTTTCCTCTTGGGGCTCCGATTTCCTCCATCTCAAAATCACCTTCTATAGGAAAGCAGGATTCTAAAGCTCCCACATACTCAGAAAGTACAACACAGCAAGGAGGCCTTAAGGTCCTTTTTAACCTGACCTCAGGTTGCCTTTCCTGCCCAACTTCCCAATGCTCCTGTACAGTCTTCACACAGCCAACCAATGCAGTGTTCCTTGCCTCTGGGCGTTATGTCAGGGCTGGTCACCAAATAGGGTCAGAATGCTGACTTCTACACCCAGTTCAGTTTAAATACTATCATCTTCATGAAACCTGCCTCACCTCTCCAACTATCAGTAATCTCTTTCTGGATTCTATTCCATTGCTTGTTTGTATAACTTAGATGGTATAAGCACTTAAATTCAACTTTTATTTATTGAGCAAGGCACTGTCTTGGTTCCTATAGGAGAGAGCAATCTGGTGAGTTAGTAAGTTAATAAGGGTAAAGAAAAAGGTGGGAGATAAGTCAGGAACAAAGAATAATGGAAGTTACATTAATGGAATACTTACTGTGTATGTGCCAATTACTATTAAGATGCTTCTCATGGATTATCCTCATTTAAAACTTATAAGCATCATATTCAGAAATATGTTACAGATGAGGAAACAGAGAAGTTGAGAATTTGTTCAAGATCACCTTGCTGAGGCCTGAGACTTGTTTTCTTTAATCCATAGCCCAAGCCTCTTTAGCATGTTATTATACTTCCTTCTTATAATTATGGTATAGAGACAGACTACAAATACTAAAAAAGAGGAGGAAAGGTTCAAACCCAGCTGTTGTTGCTGGTATCGGTGGGAGGGCATGAAAAATTTTATGGAAAAGATAGCATCTGAAACACATTTTGAAGACTGGGTGGGATTTCAGTAGCTGCTAGGTGAAGAGAATGAGTAACTACGTGTGGGTAGAAAAGGATGATGTGTATTCAGCACATGTTTAGTCTCAGTGTAAGAAAGTAGCTGTTATGTCTGCTTCCTTGCAAAAAGACCAGAGCCACTCAAAGTGTGATCCATGGATCAGTGTTGGTTGGAAAACATTTGTTACTGGCCTATGAGGAGGTAAGTGTTTATGATCTGTAAGAATAAGAGGTTAAAAAATTTTCTGGCAATTTGACAGAATACTTTTATAACTGTTGAATCTAATAATAATTTTAAAATCAAAGCTTATTTATCTTTTAAATTGTATTTCCTAGTATAACTGATCCCAAATGACATGGGCTTGAACTGCATGGTCCACTTACACATAAATTTTTTTTCAGTAAGTACACGTACAGTACTGCAAATGTATTTTCTCTTCCTTGTGATTTTTCTCTCTAGCTTACTTTATTGTGAAAATGTACTACATAATACCTATAACATACAATATATGTTAACTGGCACTTCATGTTATTGATAAGGCTTCTAAGACTTCTAGTCAACAATATTAGTTAGGTTTCTGAGGAGTCAAGAGCTATACGTGGATTTTTTACTGCATAAGGGATCAGTAAACCTCTAACCCCCACATTATTCAAGGATCAACTGTAACTCATTTTTATTACATTATACAAAAGTACTGGTCCGTAATGGACTGGAAATTAAAAAACACAAAACAAGAAAACAGGGGTGCCTGGGTGGCTCAGTCAGTTGAGCGTCCGACTTCCCCTTGGGTCTATGAGTTAAAGCCCTGCATTGGGCTCTGTGCTGACAGTTCATGGCCTGGAGCCTGCTTTGGATTCTGTGTCTCCCTTTCTCTCCACCCTTCCCCCACTCATGCTGTATCTCTCTCTCAAAAATAAATAAATGTTAAAAAAAATTAAAAAAAAAACCAACAAGAAAACAAACTGGTCTTTCACATTTGGCAAGGGAACACCAAACTAGACTAGAAACTAGAGAGAAACTAGGAGTCTGCCTTGTATTTCTTAATTTAACAACTTGTGTTTTGCTTATATAGCTGGTACTCTAATGACAAGGATTCACTGAAGATGATGTCGGCAGCATTTGAGTGCCACATATGTGCAAAACACTTCTTAAGTCTGGATCTAATTTTCGGTAATCTTATTTTGTACTCATCACCTTTCACTTTAAAGTCTAAGGAAAAGTATTAATACATGGACAACCCCAGAGAGAGTAAACATCTTGAAATATAAAAAATGTTATAAAGAAATGACTTCTTCAGATCACCTTTTGAATTAAGCTAAAAAATATATATTTTACATACATTATATATATAAAATGTACATAAAAACCCCAGATGCTTATAAATGCTGAATGCTGGTTAGCTGTGTAAAGCCGCTATCTATATAAAAAACTACACTGTTCCCTAACAAACTCCCAAGCTCTACCACTTTCATATATATATACGTATATATATATATGTATGTATGTATATATATCTTTGATCTCATATTCAGGAACTGGGAGCCCAGCCAGAGTACGTGCAGCCACAGCTGCCAATAAAACTAACCGGGGTTAGGAAAAGGACGGAGCATTTAAATCTCATTTCATTCAAAGTAAGGAGAGGGAATTATTTGTTTTTTCAGACTGCTTATAAATATGAGAAAACAAAAACAAGCAAAGTAATGCAAAGCAAAGCAAACCCTACCTGCTGGCACTTTAATTTACCAGAAATTCTGATTTATTGGTAAGACTTACTCTCTACTGCACTTGCTTCCCAGGAATGACCACATAACTTAGAGCTAAAAGGGCTGCCCAGCAAAACAACTATGGAGATTCAATATGGCTATGTATGGTTAATAAAAATTTTCATCTTTACAGAACTTGCCTTTTGAAACAAATTCTGACTCACTGCTCTTATTTCATTATTTTCATGTCAATAATAATAAACAATTAAAGGTTTCTCTTAGTGCTTCTGCTTCTATATATCTTCTTTCTTGAATCTTCTAAATGTTAGAAAATTGTCATACATCTCTAAATCAGTCATTTCTATGATATCTTACCTATCAAATCAAACAGCTTAAGAATTAGTAAACTATTAACTATATATGTTCTATTGCCTTTAAAATGGATTTATGGGGCACCTGGGTGGCTCAGTCGGTTAAGCATCTGATTACAGCTCAGGTCATGATCTCACGGTTCGTGGGTTCAAGCCCCACATCAGGCTCTATGCTGACAGCTAGCTCAGAGCCTGGAGCCTGTTTCAGATTCTGTATCTCCCTCTCTCTCTGACCCTCCCCTGTTCACGCTGTCTCTCTTTCTCTCTCAGAAAGAAATAAAACATTAAAAAATAAATTAAAAAAATAAAATGGGTTTATAATAAATATATAATCAAAGTGAGAATCTTTCAAAGCCTTAAAGTATTTGGAAACTATGAAAAAAAAGAAAACAGGTTGTATTCAAGGAAATGTTTTTCTTCTTAATGTGAAATAAAAAAATCACCAAATATTACTAATTTCAAAATCTGGTTAAGAATAATAAAACATCTAAGACAAATAATGGCTTCATACTATTATTCAGAATTGCAAAGGCTGCTTGGTGATGGCTCTTGGAAGGCTGCCATGTCTACTCAAGGCCTATTTCTCCACAACATGCCTACAGGTCACCTTCACTCCTCTCTATCTCCTTCCCTCTCTCCTTTGTCGCAAGTAAAATAAACAACTTTGGGTGATGGTTATAAATTTAAATGGCTCCATACTGTCTTTTAGGTATCTCCAGAGAGGAAGAGATTTATATCTGTACATATTGCTTAAATTTAACGATGAAAATAAGCATACAGTAAGAATTAGATTTATCAGGTATGGTTATTTTAATAATTTGGTTTATCCTTGTTTCAAAGACTGAAGCTCCTTTATCTTAATGATGTGGTTACATAAATAACAGTATCAGACTAGGAATTTGAAATTTAAGTGAAGAAGAGCATTGGTATCTGTAAAAAGTGGAAAAATCACCAATTTTAATGGAGACGGTAAATCAGAAAAGCACTAACTAATAAACTAAGCCATGGTACAGCTGATGTTAAGGATCAGTTTTCTAAGTGCCAATCATTCATAGAATGTCACAAGATAATTGTAGAAATAATGGTAGAAATAATGTCAACACTAATATTTTTCTTCATTTCAACCTCCAGATATAAAAGTTGCTCAAATAAGTCAGCACAGATTTGAAAATAACATTAATTTTGTAAAGTGTTGTATTTATCAGGTATGCATCCAGGTCCTGCTACTCATGGCAGCCTTAGTATTATTCACGTTTTTAAATGTTCAATTCTATTTCCTCACAGAATTTTACTCACTCAGAAATGTGTAGCTTTTAGTGGCGACTGAATACAGGCCATTAAGGTTTTCTGTTCCTTTGTAGTTCACTGCATTATTAATTAAATGAGACAGTGCTAAACGCATCTTTATCACAGAAGGGGAAGGGGACTTGCTGGTTGAAACTATTAAAAATGTTTTTTGTTTTGGGTGGTGGCAGGTTTCAGGCTGGGGGTAAGCACCCAGGTGCACAATGAGAAAGGTCAACAGTCCTAACATCCTGTTGATATCCTTACAGCATGGCTGGAAGGAGAGCATCCAGAGCAGGCCAGGAATTCAGTGACAGAGAAATGACAACAACCGAAGCCAAGGAGGAGGCAGGTGACAGTGGAGAGGAGAAAGATGATTACAAGGCCCTAGCCCATGAAAACATTTAGGGCTCAGCATCATCCTCTGCCTGATTTGGCCAAATTTCGACTGGAGAAAAACAACTGCTATTTCAGAAGGCAGAAAAAATAGAAGAGGTATATTACATAATAGTTATTTTTGAAGTGATTTTTATCTCAAAATATATGCCAAAGGCAGAACTATGTAAGAAAAATATTCAAGGTATATTTCACTCAACAATGAAAATATAGTGATAAGCCAAAAAAAAAAAAATGCAGATCATGGTAATACCCCCAGCAATTTTACTAAAATCATATTCATGGTTTCAGGGTTCTTCTAGCTTCTTGTTTACAGGAAGAAAGACCAACTATCAAAGGATGATGAGAAAACTTACTTATCACCCCCTTTGTAAAAGTAATCATAACAAGGCCCCTGTTATTAGGAGCATTCTAAGAACTCCACTCTCAACTGTATTCTATATTTTAATAGAAATATGAAAGCAAAGCAGACCAGGTCCATGTCTTGTGAAAGATCCACTTGAACGTGAACCTTTGGGGAACTTTTTTCACAAAGGACAGACATAGTTTTATAGTTTTAGTCTAATCAGGCCCCATGTGGATTATCTGCTTTGTGGATTATCTAGGACATACTATATATCCAGGCCAGCTCCCCCTCTTTACTCAGAAACCTCATCAGCTGAGTTTTCCTTTCAGGGCATATTTTAAAAGCTAAAAATTTTTCTTATTTATCAAAGCAGAATACAAGATACATATATAGCAAAAATAATTATATGGAACATTCCAAAACAAAAACTGAGAACTGTTTTGAATTTCTTTTCAATTGTTATTAATAAAAACAAAGAGTTGATTAATCTTCAACATTTTTCATTGAGAGTTCACTAAAGGAATCTAACTTTAAAAAATATGTCTTCCAGAATAATTCAGATTTTTCAAACTACAGTACTTATTCTATGGTCTGATTCTGTGGTACAGTTTAAGATTTATAATTTTCAAGTAGCTTTGTTTTAAAGTTTCACCTTTTATGAGGTTTTATCCAAATGAGACATAGTGCCTTCCTGACCAGTAATTATAATATACAAATGGCAAATAATCCAAGTAAAAATACAATTGTTAGTAGTTAGACTTTTTATCCTCCGTAATTACTAGCAATCAAAATATTTTGGATATCCTAATTAGGTCTAGAAGTGGTTGTCAGGGTTTATTCCTCAAGAGGTGAGTGAATCAAGTCCTCATCAGTTCATACTTTTTTATGACAAAGGGTACAACTAGGAAAAGGGAGAATCTGATGAGTATCAGTCAACAGAAAATTATTCAGTAGCTCTAGGCACTCACTCATCACATCATTTAACTCCAGACCTACAAAAGTAATCTGGTATCTAACTATATTAAGATGCATAAAATGATGCACAACTACAACTTCAAACTGAAAAACTGATTTCAAAAATAACAGAAATAGCATGGCTACTTTCAAAAGAAGTAAAAAGGAATAATTTCTCAAATATATTGTGAGACTACCTTACTAGGTTAGAATTTGAGGTGAAGTAGGATTTAACACTGTAACGCCAAAGGAAGACTAATAAAATATTCAGGGATGGACATATAAAAAATGTAAAGCTCACAAAAAGGGAAGACAAGTCAACAAAAACAGTAAATACATGAGGAACAATGAAGGATTAGTAAAGTAAAAACTAGAAGTCAGGCCAGTTCTCCCACAGCATGCCCCAAGCATGAGAACTTAGCGGATATGTCCCCAGGCAGGTCCAGCGCAGTACTACCTAGTGCACGCAAGAACTGTCCTGCTGGCTGCAAGCCTCAGCTAGCAGGTGCCTACTGTCCTCCCCTCTGTGCTTGCTTTCAGCAAATTCATATGCTGAGCTGACTGAACCCTTATCTTCTTCCATCTGGAAGGACAGAAAAGCAACAAGTCTCGTATTACAGAACAATACTCTCACTGTATAACAGGTTTAGATCAAAACAGCAAGTTGGGGTCTGCAATCTGCGAGGCACAAATGAATGTTCATACAACATCGCATTCATTTATTGTCACAAAAGAGAGCTAATGGCAGCTTCTTTAGGAGAATACAACAAAGCACGCAAAATTAAGCCATGATTTTCCAGTGCATAAAGTTAATTTAAAATTAGACTTCCTTCACTGAAATTCAATTCCTTCTATTAAATTCCTTGTCACTAAGATTTAGGGTTCTTATTGCAAAGGTATGTATGCCCCCTTTCACAACTCTTATGCTCCTTTCTCAAAAGACTTTTCTACTCTAAGTGAACTTCAGCAAAGTAGATGGCTCACTCACATGGCCTTTCAAATGTCAGACATGTGAGTAAGGGGTGGGAGGCTTGATTTAATTCTTTATAACAAAATTAATCTTTAATCTGAAATATTTTTTTTAGTGAGTGCTAATTTACACAAATATTTATTCTTTGTTTTTTCTATATTCTTCTCAGGAGTACGTGCCTATAGCCATGCTAATTTTAATCTTTTTTAAATTACAAGATGATGTCCTCAATGAATAAAAAACAAAATTTTCCTTATTTCTATGTGTTTTTTCAGTCTTAGGACAGACCAATAATTATTTCCGTGAAAAAAAAAAATGCTATGGTGAATGTCTTACGTATATAAAAAAATAAAGTAGTAGAAGTCATTGATTTCAAGAGTACAATAAGCTTATGTAAACATAGCTTATTATTATTATAGCTTTGGCTATAATACAAGGGAGGGGAAAATCCTCAAAATGAGTTTTCTTTCATTAAAAAAAAGTTACTAGTTTTGTGTTGATTCTTAAGAAGTATTAACTTAAAGATTTGAAGGTGCTTAAAGATATTTTATATTTGCACAATTTTTCTGTCACAACAGTAAACAATTAAGCTACCATGGATCACACCCAGAAATACTGTTCAGCGCAATACAAGAACAAGATGTATTTAAAATTCACAAGATGCAGCAGCAGACAGATGTATGTGAGCGCTTGTTCTTCATGCAGCTATGAGCAAATGCCCACACAGTAGTCACTCACTGCTCATTTAAACAACTAATATTTCTGCCTGGCCTTTGGTTGAGCATAGTATTTCTTCTTTTTGTTCTCTGATGCTGATAGTAAGTAAATAGACCACAGTACATAAAATGATCATCCGATAGGTGAAGAACATGGGAGACTCAGAGAGATGAACTAATTTGGTTAGGACACAGAAGCCGCAGTGCCAAGTGCATCACTAATATCCAGGGCTGCCCAACAGCGCTCTTCTCCTTTTGCTACACCATCTGACTGGAGAGTGGCTTGCAGCAAAGACTCCCTAATCATATACCTGCTCTCACTGTGTTTTTCTCATAGATAAATGTTAAGTTTACTACCTTAGCACACTGTTACACAATGTGGGATCTCTCTAATTTGTGACATTTTAACCCGATAGTTTTAAGTCTATTTTTGCTCAAAAAACAAAAACCCCAAACACAAACAAAAATCATGGCTTGATTTAAGCCAACATATGTCACAATATGGTTTCATAAAAACAGCAAGATTATTTAGAAAGCAAAAGTTATCTTTACAAAAGATACAAACTCTTTACAAAAGAGTTTGCCAGAGTGTTCTTTTAATTAACAAGCTCTCTACTGTCTTAGAGTTAGATATTCAAAAATGTGATAAATACCCACTGTTTTCAGAAAGGCACATACAGATGAAATGTGTTATACATATTTAACTCAACCAAACGTGAAGGCTAATCTTCAAGTTTGTTTTGATTTTAGTTCTTGTTTTAAATATAAAACTTAGGTGACTACCACTTAAACACCCATTTTTATATTCATGTACAATTATTACACCTTTGTAATTCAAAGTAGAATATATCAAAAATCTGGAAGATAATAAGAATAAATTCAAAAGGTTTGATAAAACTTTAGAAAGGCTCAAAATTATGAACTCATAGAGTTATTAAAAGACATTATTTAAGCAGTGCTTTGTCAAAGCCATTGGCTTGATCAAATGACCATAGACAGATTAGAACCTTTGAGAATAAAAAATAAAAAAAACCCCCATAATTAAGAATACACAAGATACCAGCAGGGCAAGAAACTGAAAAGTGCCAAAAGTAAAAAAAGTTTTATTACTTTCCTCTTCAAATCAGACTGGAGTTAAAGTTAATAAATAGTTCTCATGACTTAATTATCAAAAGTTTCAGGATTTAAAGCTTTCATTCTCTTCTATCAAAAGACATCTATACTATTGATTATTTTTGTGGAAACTGACAGAACGGATCTGTCTGTGAAGATATATATGTATAAAAGATACAAAATATATTGTGCGATTCATAGATGCACAAAACAGCAGCAAGGATATGGAATGCTTCAGCAGCCAATCACAGTGTACAGAGACAAACACACACATGTACTTACAGCACAAATTAAGGCAAGATAAAAAATGGGCAACTCTCAGTTCCAAGTAACTGAAACTTAAAAAAACTTTAAACTTTATGAAGAATTTCTGTAGCTTAAATTACTCGACATGCAGGACCATCCTTAATTATGAAAATAATAGGACAAGCAGAAGCATCAGAATTATACTATAAAAGGCAGTTAAGGTGTATAACAGATAACAAGGTACAGATCTCTGTCCTGTTATGCTGAATTTTCATCTGAATTTTCAGTTCAAAGAAGAAATGGATATGTATTTTAAGTTTTAATATACATATTAATAAAGGTCAAATTAGAGACAGAACTGTGCTAACAAAAATGCCCCACTTATTTCATGCCTCTGCCCATCTTTTGAATATTGTTTAATTGACCTTTAGCATGCAGAAGAGTTAACAAGGTTCTACTCCTCCTACTCTACCTAAGTCTGCTCAGCTGATTCCTTGCCCTCGACAATGGCTGCAGTGCGATGAACTCGTCACTTAAAGCAACTGTGTTGGAGTACATCTATAAGTGGACAGAAAAGGGATGGTACATACAACAAGTCAGTGAGCTGTATTCATCACCTAAGAGACAGACACAGGACAAACTTCGTAAAGACATCTGTTCCTCCAAGAATAGGAAATATCATACATGGTACACATACATGACTGACATTTGTAGGGCTGTTGGCTCTGCTATCAAGAGAATTTATTCTTCATTCTTAATACCACATGGTTATTCTGGAGAAAAACAAAGCTCAAAATAAATGCTGACAACTCTTTTTTGTTTGTTTGTTTTCTTCTTGCTACTTTTGGCAAACAATGAAGTGTCTGACAATTGTCTAACCATTTCTTCATCATTTAAAATCAGTGGTAACAGTATAAGTATGAAATAATAAAGATTACTGCCTGTAGCAAAGGAATAATGTCACACATAGGATGTGAATAACCATATGCGGGTTCAACAATAAAGAAAAAAAACCACAAAACAACCCAGCAGGTTAGAAGATCTTTGAATGGAAGTAGACATTTCCTCTTTGGATTTGACCACAACAGATATCTGGTCAAGTCATCTAAAAGTGAGGTTAGTGGGGCAAAAGGGAGATTGTACTAGATTTCACACCCAGATAAAATAAATTTAGTTTACCACACATTCTATTTTTAATCAGTTTTAACCTACGGTAAAAGAACCAAAATATATATAAAATATTTTAGCTTTTTCTAGTCTAAATGTCTACCTTAAGGTAACAAATATTTCCTATGTAATCCTTTAAAAATAGACCATAGAAAAGGTAGCAAGAACTAATATCACTTTTTACTATCATTAAGAAATCTCTATAAACATAAGTTTGCAAATGTTCTTATGTATCTAAATAAATGTAAATAAATCTGATTACTTACTTTTATAAAGAATTAATTTTTAAAAGTGGTGTCATTAATATATATTGGTGACATATAACTTTATATAGGCCAAGAGGGGGAGACAAATGTGTTATCCATAAAAGGTCTAGAAAAACTGTAGTATGAGATGTTTTAAAAATAGTAGTCTCTTACTATAAATATTCATGTCTGAAGATTAGAAAAAAGATGAGCAAACCTTTCTGATATATACTTAAGGAATATACCGCAGAACAGAAAAGTATGTCCATACTGATATAACTATACGTGCATAGGCAGAGTTATCAATTATGCAGATTTCTCCAGCCCCATATGGAGATTAGTATCACAGAGCAACATCCTCAGTGTCCTGATAATTATGATGCTTTTACTAAGGACTCACTATGTACAGGTCCAGGATTAGGTGCTTTATATGCATGATCTCAACAATCATATAATATTATTGATAATAATATATGGTATATAGTAGTAATAATAATAGTAAATGGTATATAATATACAGTAATTATTATTTTGATTTTACAGAGAAGGAAATTGAGGGTTAGGGATGTAACTTAAGGACATACATTTTATAAATGCTTAAAATTGTATTTGAATTAAGTCTATCAGGCTTCAGAGGCCTATGCTGTTTCAATGGAATTAGAATGTGTATTGGCTAGGATTTAGTTACCAAAGCAAATAAATGCTAAAGAAATGTTGATATGATCAACTGAAATTAAAGCTAATACATCGTTTAGGAACCCAACTTAGATCACTAAATGCTTAAGGGAGCAATTATTCTATTTTCGAATACGCAACTAAATTTTCAAAATTTAAACAAAATTTGCTTAGCATGTAGCAAATATGCAGAAAAAAATCTCACCCATGTACAAGTCAAATATACAAAATGGCACATTCAACTAAATAGCTATTATTTCTTGAGTATCTACTATGTTATTGAACATTATTTCACTTAATCCTCTTATAAAGGTAATGAAATAGATAGTTGTATCATAATTTTACTACTCATGAGGGAATGTAGACTCATGAGTTACAGAGCTACCAGGTGGTAGAACTGGGTCTTGAACTAAAAAATATCAGGCCCTAAAGACCTGATCTTTGTAACATACTGTTAATATTTGCCATAGCTTAATATTTATTAATATGCATTTAGTAAGAAAATATATTTTTACAAAAACCTATTCTGTAAAATTATTTAGGTTAAAGAACTTATTTCAGACTCTTGTTGTAAACAGTGTGACCTGAAAAAGTAATACTAGAATTTTAATGTATCTAAAGACAAGGACATAGTCCAATTATATATCCCTGATAGAATGTTGAAACAATGTTATTTAAAACATATTTACTGTTATTATCTGGACATAACTTCTATTTAAAATCTAGAGCTCTATTAATAAAACAATATAATTTAAGAAAATTTTATTTGCCAGGAGTCAAAATTAATAGACACAAGAAAACTAAAAAATATCACATTTAACAATATTTATTTTGCAAAATACTTGATACAAGAATGGATAATTCTTGATATAAGCAAATTATAATGACAGCTATGCATCATTACAGATCTCTTATTAAAAAGGTATATAAAAAGTGGTTACCTGTGCCTTTTCAGTATTTGTAGGATGGAGCTGTCGTTCAAATACTTTCTTCACAATATCAAGAAATAGACACGTAACAACCATGAGTATAATGGCAAACCAAGCAGAACCACTTGATAGGAGCTGAATAAATACAAAGTACATATTCTGGGACCCCAAAAATGGCCTGCAAACAAAGAAGGTAGGCTTATTAAAGTAGAAAACTGGGGTGCCTGCATGGCTCATTTGGTTAAGTGTCCAGCTTCAGCTCAGATCCTGGAGCCTGCTTTGGATTCTGTGTCTCCCTCTCTCTCTGCCCCTCCTCTGTTCACACTCTGCCTCTCCCTCTCTTTCAAAAATAAACATTTAAAATTTTTTTTAAAAAGTAGAAAACTGATAAGACAATTTCTTAGATCAAAGCATCATGCAAATCTACTATATTTGAACATCATAATTTTAAGAATACTCCAGGAAAATGTTCAAAATTTGGAATTAGTATAATTAACTGCGTATCTAATAAAACAAGATAGACTTTAATTGTTAAAAATAAAATCCAATTCACTTGTGGGGTTGAGCACTGTTATGTGGAAACTAATATGACAATAAATAATTTGACAATAAACTATTTGTAAAAATAAATAAATAAATAAATAAAATCCAATTTAATTACTTTCAATGACAACCATAGTTTTTATTATTAGGAGGGTGATAAGTAGCTGACTAGATAACTCTACCTGAGTAGTAGGATATCAAAAGAATTATGCAGTAATAGACTTAAGAGGCCAAGAACAGCAAGGAAAAGTATGTAACAAAATATTTCCACTAAGCAACTAAATACTGATTACCCAAATCCTAGGTTGAAACGCTCTACTTAGTGGTTCTTCTCTAAAAAGGTATTTTACGATAATATGATACGCTCACAATGCCTAATTCTACGTAAGTAGTAGGTATAGTTGAGGTACTCTTTTTGGGATTTTTGTATATATCACTTCAAAAGAATATGGGAAAATACAGAAAAAATAAAGAGAAATATAAAAATATAAAAATAAACATTATAAATGATAAGCGTATCCTTATATGCTCCTAAATGGAGGTTTATATTTAATCCAAGATTTTTTGCCTACTTTCTGTAATTTTCTGTCTGATATCGGCATCAAAGGCACAGCAGGCAAATGTAATACAAATTCTCCAAAGGAAAGATTTTAGATTCTCATTTACTAAAGAATCTTATGAGAGAAATTAATTTTGAATCTGTAACAGTGGCAGAATATCTGATTTTAGCAATAAAGATAAAGTACATTATCTACTTTTGAAAGAGAAGTTAATTCATTCATAAAAATAATGGTTCTATGTGATTTATATTATGTACATTGGTAATTTAGAGGTAATATGGTTAGTGTAATTTGAACACTAATTGTGGAGTGAAACAACTGTGGTATAAACCCTAGCTTTGCTACTTCTTAACCTTTGTTTTCTTCGGGCTCAGTTTTCCATATTTTTTTCCAAAAAATGGAAATAATAATATCTTAGGTTAAAACCACTAGAACACAGTAGATATTCAGTAATTGTTAATTTTTTTCTCCCTAACAGTAAGATCAACTGAAAGAAGCAAAGTTATTATCAAATAAAGTCTCAAAATTATTCTGAGCAGAATTTGTTCATAATACAGTCTATCATAATAAATGGAGTTGAATCAATTAATATATAATATGGTTACTCACCAGAGAATCCCTCCATAAAACAAAGAAAATACAAAATAGAATATAATAGATCCCCACGTAACAAGATGGTTGATCCAGGTCCAAAAATGAGTTTCCAAAGCCATCTAAAAAAAATTTATTTTTAAATCTTTAATATAAAATAATATATACTTAAACCTCTCAGATGAAAATCAAGAATAAAACGTAGTAACTGTAAGTGCCTAAGGTTCCTATGGCAAAGTCCCTCAGAACATAAATATTAATGAAAGGGTCCATATGAAATTGAACAATTTCAAATTTATAATGTTTTTCTTCTATGAGGAAGTAGCACTGAAATTTCATGAATACTTTATTCTCTATCCCATGGACTAAAACAACCTATGTTATTTATCATTATATACAGAGAAGTAAAATTTCAGAGATGAATATTGTGAGGTTAATCTTTATTTGACCATAAAAGTCAGCTGAAGCTTTCCAAAATAATGTTCTTAAAGTTTTTTTTAAATAAAAATTAAAATGAATTTTTAAATTGCAATCAGTGAAATCATGACTAAAAAAGAAGTAAAAAGAGAAAAATATCTACTTACAGTTTAAAAAAAAAACAAAATTAACTGTAAATTATACAGATACAAAATGTGTCTAGGTTTCTAATCTCTGCACCATACCTTGACTGTGACGGTAATAACCATGACTGTGAAAACTAAGGTGCCAAATGTCCAGTTTCCAAACATCTAAAGAGAAAACAAAAAAACAAAAAACAAACCCATTACTCCATTATGTGTATTAGTACGATGCTAAATTAGATGTAAGGTGAAAAAAAAAAAAAAGAGTAATTTCATTCTTCACTAAAAATCACTTGCATTATTTAAGCCAGGTACATTTGAAATCTGTAACTACATTTGTAAAGTTAAAGCAGTATGACAAAAACACCAGAAAGCATTGATTATGTTTATTACTGTCATGGAAAAGTGATTCTTTGAATGACATTATCAGATTAGAAACCCAAAGATGGCTTTGAGACTGTGTGACACAGGATGTTTTTAGTGAGAATGATAGTTATTAGTGAGTGCTTTATTCGTGTCACACAATAAAAATGATAACTCTTCAATCACAACTGTCTTCCGAAACCATTCCAACCAGAAGTTATGGCAGATCACCTGACACTGTATTTCTGGATACTGCATAGGAGAGCAGGAGGAAAGAAATTTACATACAAAACCAATACCTGTAAGGAAATATCGGGGCCAATGTAATTATTCTCAAAGAAGCCTATGTAAAAATGTGGTTATGCGAGTCAGAAAGTATTCTTCTGGGATTTATAGCTAAAACTTACTGAGGCTTATTAAAAATGCAGAATCCCCAAAGCATGTCAGGATTTAATTTCCACAAATTAAGAACAGAACCAGAAGTTTAAGTTATTTAAGTATAGAAAGAGTCAGTTCTTACCATTGGTTTAAAAAATTATTAGAATGCTTTTTTAAAATTACTGAATAAACAGCTATTTACTTGAAACATTACTTAACCTGTCTGTATCTTTTTTAATTTGTAAAATGGGGGAAGAACTTTATAGGTTTCTGTAAGAATTAGGATATGTAAAAATGACGGGCTACCAGGTAGATAATAAGCAACCAAAAAATAATAGCTACTATCATCAATAATGAAACGTCAATGAATATTCCTTCATTTGAGAGTATGCTGGGAGTTGATTTTCAAGAGTAAATGAATGGAAAAGGCATATTAAACCCTCATTTTCTTGATTTTATCATCCCTAGAAATGACCTGTAAATACTTAATGGGTCTCACTCAGCTCTGCTCCTGGAGGCGTGCTTGTTACCTCTTTCTGGGCTTTGGGGACATATATTTGATGCAGCCAAGGAACGTGTGCCTGGAGGTGGTAACAACCACACATGTCTATCCATGAGTATCTGGTTTTGCTGGGCCCAGATTTAGAGCTAGTAGTTTCTTCCTTAAAAAGAGATGAGAACTTAGGGCTCCCTCTTGCATTTAAGGCCACAGAGAGGGCTGTAGAAACAGGTTCACATGGTCTTTTTTGTTGTTTTGTAAAATTAGCTTAAGTAATATATTTTGTTGAGATCGGTCTTTACTTTTTTTTTTTAAATATATTATCAAGTTAGCTATATAAAGTGTGCTCTTGGCTTCAGGAGTAGATTCCATGATTCATTGCTTACATACAACACCCAGTGCTCATCCCAACACGTGCCCTCCTCAATGCCCATCACCCATTTTCCCCTCTCTCCTGCCCACTTATTACCTTCAGTTTGTTCTCTGTATTTAAGAGTCTCTTATGGTTTGCCTCCCTCTCTGTTTGAAATTATTTTTTCCAATTCCCTCCCTCCATGGTCTTCTGTTAAATTTCTCAAATTCTACATAGAAGTGAAAACGTGATGTCTTTCTCTAGATATTTGCTAAAGAGACTGCTTTTTCATTTGCTAAAGAGACTGTCTTTTTTCCATTGGATACTCTTTCCTGCTTAGTCAAAGATTAGTTGGCCATACATTTGGGGGTGCAATTCTGGGTTCTCTATTCTATTCCACTGGTCTATGTGTCTGTTTTTGTGCCAATACCATACTGTCTTGATGATAACAGCTTTATCGTAAAGGCTAAAGTCCAGGATTGTGATGCCTCCTAATTTGGTTTTCTTTTTCAACACTGAAGTGATATATTTCAAATCAATCAGTTAAGATGTCTTTCCATTCTGACTTCTGCTTGAGCCAGTTGGCGGTAAAGTGGCAGAGGGCATTTTGAGAATCAGGCTACAGAGAATTTGAGTTGGCTTTATTGCATTGGCTTGGGTTAAGGGGGATGGAGCTATTTATGTCACTCAGTTACACATTTATGTGCAGTTAAGTTTGCATTTATAGTTGTATTTTTTTCCCTTAAAGAGGGCCTGCCAAAATGTGTAATGTTCAGACTTTCCTAAACTTGGATATACCCCTATTCAGAAGAGAAAGATGCTCAAAACCCTTTTTATCACAAACTGTTTTCTGGATCACTTCTTCCTGCTTAATGTTACCTCTTTATTTAATAAAGTCAAACTTGTATGCCAAATTACAAAGGATCATTCACTATTTGTATACTCAACAAACGGTAATTGAGCATCTTTTACATGCCAAGCATCATCCCAGACCTAGGGAATAAAGCAGTAAGAAGATAAAGTTCCTGACCTCATGAAGCTTACACAGAGTGAAGGAGACATATAATAAACAAACCTAAAAATACAAGCTTTCAGGTAGAGATTACTACTATGAAGAAAAATAAAAGTTAAGAGGAGGTGGATGTCAAAAAGAGATGGAAGGTGAAGGAGATAATATGTTACTGGAGTGGGGCTGAAAGGCCTATTTGACTAGTAATGTTTCAGCAGAACTGAATGAATAGGGGGGTCAGTCATATGCCCACGTGGGTGGAAAGGCTCCAGACAGGAAAAAAACAAGTGCAGAGGTGCTAACTGAAGAGCACAAAGTGATCTGTTTAAAGAACAAGACAGTTAGTACGGCTAGAGTACAGTGAATAAAAGGGAGGATGGTAGGAAAAACAGTCCAACAGGCAGATGGAGTCAGGATTGATGAAAATTTTTTTACACTGTAATAAATCACTGGATGATTTTGTGCAGGTCATTAGATATATGATCAAATTTTCATTTTTAAAGGACCACCTAGGCTGCTTTGTGAATAGAGAGTAGAAAAGGCAATAACAGAAGCAGGAGGAGGCAGAGGCAGTAACTACAGTCCAGGAGAAAAATGGTGGGACCTAGACGGTGTGGAGAGAAGTAGAAACACTCAGGATATATGTGACACTAGAACCAGTATAATTGCATATTAGCTGTGAGAGTAGTGAAATAAAAAAAATGATTCCTAGACTTGCCTGAAAGTGGTTCTATTTGTTAATATAGAGAAAACTGGAAGGGAATGGGTCTGTAGGAGACATAAAGTTCTGTTTAGCTATCTTAAGTCTGAGAGTCCTATGTGATTTGATGTGATTTGTTAAGTGGAGAAGGTAATAATTTGAATGTAAGGAGAGCTGGCAGAGAGTTCTCAGCATATAAGCAGTATTTAGATGAGAAAAAAGGAGTTCACTCTATACACAGATAAAGAAGAAAAAATAGGGGTGCCTGGGTGGCTCAATCATCAGACTTTGGCTCAGGTCATGATCTCACGGTTCGTGGGTTCGAGTCCTGTGTGGAGCTCTGTGCTGACAGCTAGCTCAGAGCCTGGAGCCTCTTTCAGATTCTGTGTCTCCCTCTGGCTTTGATCCTCCCATGCTCATGCTGTCTCTCTCAGAAATAAATAAAAAACATTAAAAAATTAAAAAAAAAAAAAAGTCAGAGTATTGAGCCCTGGCCCACTGCTCTATTTAGAAAAGTGGTTCTCCGGGTGCCTGGGTGGCTCAGTTGGTTAAGCGTCCAGCTTTGGCTCAGGTCATGATCTCACGGTTTGTGGGTTCAAGCCTCACGTCAGGCTCTGTGCTGATAGCTAGCTCAGAGCCTGGAGCTTGTCTTCGGATTCTGTGTATTCCTCTCTTTCTGTCCCTCTCCTGCTCACATTCTCTCTCTCAAAAATAAATAAAACATAAAAAAAATTTTTTTAGAAAAGTGGTTCTCAAGTGGGGGTGATTTTGCCACCCAAGGGACATTTGGTTGGGTCTGGAGCCATTTCTGTTTGTCATAACTGAGGGAGAGGGGTGCATGCATATATGCTACTGGTATCTAGTGGGCAGAAGCTAGGCATGCTGCTTCACATCCTACAACTCCTAGGATGAACTCCTACAATTAAAATTATCTGGCTCAAAATATCATTAGTGCAGAATGGGAAGCCCTGATTCTGAGGGTAGGAAGAGAAGACTGAAAAGAAACAGTCAGTAAAGAAGCCAAAGTAAGTTACAGAAGCTGAGAGAAGATAATGCAGCAGGTAGGAAGGCTTAGTAAATTGTGCCCAGTGGTTGAGTTTATAAGGGCTGAGACATGTTCTTGGATTTAACAATGTAGGGGTGGCTGGCAACCATAAAGAACATGATTTTGACAGAGTTCTGGGAGCGAAAGCCCCACAGGAGTATGTTCAAGGGAGAAGAGGAGAGAGGAAGTAGAAATAGCAAAAAAAAATAACTTCTTTAAATTTTGCTCTGAAAATACACAAAAAATACAGCAAAAGCAACGTGCAGTTCAAGGAACTGTGGTTTTTATTAGAAGATGGGAAATATTAGCATGTTTGTATGGTGACTGGTGTGATCTAATACAGGATGACAGATTGATGATGAAGGAAGGTGAAAAGATAATTGCAAGAGCAAAGTCCTAGGTGAGGCAAGAAGGAGTTTAAGAATAAACAAAAGACGAAAACTTTTTTTGTATTAGGTTTAACTTAACTATACAGTGATCTATAAAAGAATTACCTTTCTTAATTGGTTGTTTAGTTCTCCAGTACAAACTCTCTTTATTATAGATTTTAAACATTTGATCAATTGTTGGATGACACGATAAGAAGCAAAGTATATTTTTTGTTAAAAAAGTTTTTTTTTTAATGTTTATCTTTGAGAACCAGCACAAGTGGGGGAGGGGCAAAGAGAGAAGGAGACAAAGAATTCGAAGCAGGCTCTAGGCTCTGAGCTGTCAGCACAGAGCCCATCCTGGGGCTTGAACACACACACAGAGCCTGACGCAGGGCTCAAACCAATGAACTGTGAAATCATGACCCGAGCTGAAGTTGAATGCTTAACTGACTGACTCACCCAGGTGCTCCACAAAGTATATTTTTCTGTTCTCTTCTAATGTACACTAAATTTCGTTTTCTATCAATTGCCTGGAATATCACCAGTGCTTTAAATATCTGTCTCATGAATAAGTGAACATACAGGGAAATTCTATAATGAATTAGATAATCAAAGTTGTTATTAGTCACAAAACATTTTATTCAAAGAAATCTATATCTACATATAGGAATTAACTGCATGACCTGACTGGTAATCACAGTGGTTATATCACTTAAATTGAAATAAAAGATACTATATTCACTGGGGAATACAGATACAAAATGATATATTTCCAGTCTTAACTCAGAGCTCTTACCATTTGGTGGTTAGGTTTCAATAGCTGATGACATGTATAGCATGAAAAAGAAATTAATTAAGGACAGGAAATAAGGGGAGAAATCATAATTTCAAGAAAAAATAGTAAACAGTATAAAAAAAAGTTTATTTTTCTCTTTCAGAATTACAACCTGAAATTTCATCTCCTTAGTCTACCTTGAGTTGCTAATTAATCAGGCAAATGGTTCAGACCTAGGTTTGATGAAGGGGTGATTTACTTTTTCCTCGTTAATATGTTCTATCTTATTAAATTTTTAATGTGGTGGAAGAGTGTACAATATATATTTTAGAATGGTACTGAGGCTCTGATAATTCCAACATCACTGGAGAAGTCTAACTAGAATTAGAATACTCTAAAAACTTTTCCTTTTTCTCCCAATCCTATATTTTTGTAATTTCCGTTATTTTAGTTTTTCAAACTGGGCATAATTTCATAAGGAGCACAAATCATTAATTGCAGACATTTTTCTTTTAGTTCTTGTACACTTTAGTAGAACAAAACCAAAAATGAACAAGCAAATTAAAAAAAAAACCCTTATTTGGGCCAGATCTCATTTTAAATAGTAGTTGCCTAGTTTGTCATTTTCATATCAGACCACTGAAAATGAGTGGAGTACATATTAGCACCTCTATTTTTACAGCAGCATTACTTACAATAGCCAAAGGAGGGAAGCAGCCCAAGTGTCCACTGATTGAAAATAGATAAAGAAGAGATGGTATATATATACAATGAAATATTCAGCCATTAAAAGAGAATGAAATTTTGTCATGTGCAACGACATGGTGGAGCTAGAGAGTATAATGCTAAGTGAAGTAAGTTAGAGAAAGACAAATACCATAAGATTTCACTTACGGAGAATTTAAGAAACAAAACAAATGAGCAAAGGGAAAAGAGAGAGACAAACCAAGAAACAGACTCTTTTGTACAGAGAACAAACTGATAATCATCAGAGGGGAGGTGGGTGGGAGGATGGATTAAATAGGTGATGAAGATTAAGGAATACACTTGTGATGAGCGTTGGGTGACATAAGGAATCACTGTTTGCACACCTGAAATTAATATAACACTGTATGTTAACTAACTGGAATTAAAATAAAGACTTTCTAAAAAGTATCAAATTATCTGTTTTTAAATATGCGTAGTTTTCTGTATGACAAATACAACTCAAGGTGTTTTTAAAATGATTTAATGGAAGTCAGTTTTCATTATTTTTGGAGGACTTAAAATTTTAATTCATTCATTTGAATTTATTTTTTATATTTCATTTTTTTATATTTCTAAGTAATCTGTATACCCAATGTGAGGCCCAAACTCATGACACTGAGATCCAGGGTCACATGCTCTTCTTACTAATAAGCCAGCCAGGTTCCCCTGGAGGGCTTAAAATTTTTTTAAGTTATATATCTGACTGACTTATTTCACTTAGCATTCTAATTTCACTCAGCATTCTAATTTCACTCATAACATGTAATTTAAGAAACACAACAAACAAGCAAAGTGAAAAAGAGAGGGAGACAAATCAAGAAATGTATGCTTAATTATAGAAAACAAACTAATGGTTACCAGAAGAGAGGGGAGTGGGGAGATGGGTTGAATAGATGATGGGGATTAAGGAGGGCACTTGTTGTGATGAGTACTGGGCAATGTATGGAATTGCTGAATCACTATACTGCACACTAGAAACTAATACAACACTGCATATTAACTAAGTGGAATCAAAATAAAAAACTTAAAAAAAAAAACCAAAGCTTCTTCAAAAATAAAGTTACATCAAGATCTCTAACAAATATTTTATAATAACTTTAACTTTTGTCAAAATCCTTTAAAAAGAAACGGTGATTATACTTTTCCATGAAGTATGTTTAAAAACACCAAAAAAGTTGATTATGTTGGATTACAGAAATAATTTAAAGTTTTATGTTAAGCTCATTTTTAGTTTTGAAAATAAAATGAAAAGATCACCCATGCAATATATCCACCAAATTACTAATCTGTGACTTCTGGACAAATGTTTGCAATGATACCACTACACTGTAAGATAAGCCCCAGGTTTTAACTCATATTCCAAACACTAAGAGTATCTTAAGCCTGCATAAGGCTAGGCAAATTTTACATGAATTTAAGTTCTTCTACTGTTTTGGAGAAAAATAATTAAAAATTAGTCACTGTTATTTTTAAATGGTGCTGTGAAGATAAAGATCTGCCCATAGAAAAGCAGTTTTTGGACACACACACACACACACACACACACACAAGTATTCAGTTATATCATATACTTCCACTTCTTCCAAATCGCAGAGAAAATTTATCAGGGCTCTTGTATTTTACTAAGGGAAAGGAAGTCTTGTTAAAAAGATCTGTGAATATATGAAAAATGAGTAGTTCTTCCCTAAGTTAAAGAGAAATTAAGAATGAGTGAATACTTCAAAAATATTTGTTGAAAATGTACCCCTCTAATATTCATGATACTGCTAGACCCTTATACAAAAAAGAATGGTATCTTTACTTCCCTGAACTGTCCTGCTCTACCTGGACTCCACACTATTTCAACTCTTTCTCCTGCTCCTCTCTCAGGATCACTTATTTTCATCCTTATCTCCAGCTATTCTTCTTCCCAGCACTTCCCCCTAATGTTTTCTACTTCAGGCTTTCAACTGTTGGTAGATTTCTTGGGCATACAAGAATAATTAACTGGAAAACAGAAACCATCAACACATCCAGTGCTGAACAATGGGACAGGAGCTAGATGTCTAAAAAGGTTGTCAGTATAGGAAGACATAAGAGGGGCTCGAGCAAAAGGACAGAGCTCTATGGGCTCAGCCCCAAAGGACAGACGGTCCTAAGAGAGACTTTGGGAGAAAGAGGCAAGATGCTCCAGGGATGAAATATAACAATGGCTTGGAACTAAAACGAGCACATTCTGAGAGGGCCAGCAAGGACACTTTAACTTACACATTTAAAGAGGAAAGAGATTCTGGGAGAAGTAGATCAGTTGGGATTGGGAACAACAGCATCTTCAAAATACTTATTGGATGGTAAAAATAACTAACACTGTCAAGACTGACTGAGTACTTGTACATGCTAGCCACTGTGCCTAATGCTCTCTCTCTATAATAATCCTCACGGCAAGCCTATAAAGTAGGGATTCTGCTCCTATAATTCTGTGGATGAGGAAACTGAGAGGTTACCTAACTCATCCCAAATCACTCAAATGTTTATTTCAGGTGTCAGGTTGTGGAGCCATTTCAGCTGATTCCAATGTGTCCTTCTTTTCCACTGTGCATAGTATTGGTGGCAGGGAGTGGTAGCAGATTAGTTTCTAGTGGTATATATCTGAGTGGTAGAACAATTAGGCTAAAAGGGGGAAAAATTAATGATTTACAAATTGAGTTACAAAAGAAAAAAAGAAACCAATAATTAATACATGGTAAAGAAAAAAATCTTCATTAAGATTTTGTCTTTGTATACAGCATGCTTAAGATTTAATTTTAAAAGAGTCACTAAACATAAGAAACAAATTTAAGGACATCCAGATGGCCAACAGACACATGAAATGATGCTCAGCATCCCTCCTCATCAGGGAAATACAAATCAAAACCACACTGAGATATCACCTCACGCCAGTCAGAGTGGCTAAAATGAGCAAATCAGAGAACTCTAGATGCTGGCAAGGATGTGGAGAAACGGGCACCCTCCTATATTCTTGATGGGAATGTAAACTGGTGCAGCCCCTCTGGAAAACAGTACGGAGGCTTCTCAAAAAATTAACACTAGAACTCCCCTATGACCCAGCAATAGCACTGCTAGGAATTTACCCAAGGAATACAGAAATGCTGATGCATACGGGCACATGTACCCCAATATTCATAGCAGCACTATCAACAATAGTCAAAACATGGAAAGAGCCTAAGTGTCCATCAACAGACGAATGGATCAAGAAGATGTGGTTTATCTATACGATGGAACACTACATGGCAATGAGAAAGAATGAAATCTGGCCATGTGTAGCAACATGGATGGACCTTGAGGGTGTTATGCTGAGCGAAATAAGCCAGGCAGAGAAGGACAGCTACCATATGTTTGCACGTATAGGAGGATTAGGAGGAACTTAACGGAGGAACAAGGGGGAGAAGAAGGGGGGAAATAGTGGGGGAGAGGGAGAGAGAGGCAAACCATGAGAGACTCTTGAATGCTGAGAACAAACTGAGGACTGATGCGGGTGGGGGTGATGGGCATGGAGAAGGGCACTTGTGGGGATGAGCACTGGGTGTTACATGGAAACTAACTTGACAATAAACTATTTGTTAAAAAAAAAAGAAACAAATTTAAATTATCAAGTTAAGGGAATACTTAAATTCTGACATATAATAAAACATATGCAGCCATGAAAAAATATTTTTGAAGCATTTTTAATAACATGGAAAATCACTTAGGCTTTAATAAAGGGAGAACTACAGGGGCGCCTGGGTGGCTTAGTCGGTTAAGCGTCCGACTTTCGCTTAGGTCATGACCTCGCGGTTTGTGGGTTCGAGCCCCGCGTCGGGCTCTGTGCTGACTGCCAGCTCGGAGCCTGGAGCCTGTTTCAGAGTCTGTGTCTCCCTCTCTTTCTGACCCTCCCCTGCTCACGCTGTCTCTCTCCCTCTCTCTCCTAGAAATAAATAAAAATATTAAAAAAAAATAAAGGGAGAACTACAGTAAGGATATCATTGAGAAATAGGGGGATAAAAATTATGAGGTTAATGGAAAATGGCAAAAGATAAAAAGGAATGTCTGAAAACATGTTAAAATCATAGAAGTAATGATGAGGTAGAAGGACAATAAGTGATGTTTTTTAAAGATTAAAAATTTTTTTTAGTGATCTCTATACCCAACGTGGGGCTCAAATTTATTATAATCCCAAGATCAAGACTAGCACGCCCTCCTGACAGACTCAGCCAGGGGCCCTGGTGATTTTTTTCAAAATATTTTTTCCTATGTATTTCAAATTTAATGGACACATTATTACTTTTAAAATCAGGAACAAAGTAGTAACTAGCAAGAAAAAAATTAATTTTCTTTTATGGATGACATGTTCCTTCTACTTTTCAAACCTTCTGTTCGGTTTTCACCCTAATATTTCAGGTAGCAATGGGCATACTCACTATCTGTACGTGTGATGGTCCTTGCACAGGGGGCACTACTGTGCAGAAAGGCACTGGACTAATAACTTGTTTCTCAAAGGAACTTAGGATCATGGCTAAGCACACAGGCTTTGAAGTCACAGAGATCTGATATGAATTCCATTCTTATAATTTATTTATTGTGTGACCTGAGGCAAGTTTCTTAACCTCTCCAAGGTTAATTTTCTAATATGTAAAAAGGATTATTTTTCTCACAGAGTTATAATTTAATAAGCTAACACGCACACTTGGCACAAAGAAATAACTCAATAAAAGGTAGTATTTGGGGAGTGCTGTAATCTTTACAGTATACAAAATAAGATCCTATTTTTGTCCAAATCAGGCTAAACATGTCCTCAAAAGTGAAGTGGCAGTGCTATGTATGTTCCTGTACTACAGCCTAAAGGAATATTCAGTTAAAAAACCTCTCTACAATTGAAATCCATTTCCTTCATTGCACTTGGATATTTTATTATTTTATTTGCATATTTTTTGTATCTGACACGACTCTAAGCTCCATGACCAAGCATGTTTAGTTAATTTCATATATACAGAACCTAGTATAGTACACAGATATGCTTGATCCTTAATAAATAAAACTTCATATTCTCCCAGTTGTAAATCTTGTGTATCTGGGTCTCAAAATATATTTTGCAATGCTTAAGTACTGCCAGTGGGAAAGGGAAACTAAAGGTGACAAGCATTTCCAATTTATCACAGTACCATTGCTGTCACTTCCTTTCCTCCTAACTCATCTAACTAAACCTAGAAAGAGAGGTCTAATTCAGCCAGAAGCCAAATGAGCTCTCCAATCAGGACAGAGTAACAATGGCCACCTAAGCATACCAAAAAAAAAAAAAAATCACAAATTAAAAGCAAAAAACTAAATACTAGGTCCTCATTTCTCATATGAAAAATGTGAATCACAGTACTTCTCCAGGAGGATTATCACTAGGATTAATGGAGATGGAGCATGTAAAACACTCAGCAAAACAGTAAGCACTAAATAAGCAGTAATCATTATTTAAACACAATACTGAAGTGAATAGCATGCAAGGATATATCCCCTTGTGTGAATTAATTTCTGAATAGCAAAACTGCCTAGTAACTTGAGTTTCATATTAAGACTATATAGTAATGCTTTTAACTTTTATTTGAAATATTTTTATAACTGCACTTTAATACCTACAATTTTATAATTTGAATTGAATTTTACTTTTTTTTTTAATGAGAGAAAGTTATCAAAGATCAGGTTAAATGAAGTTATTAACAAATATTCTTTAAAAAATGATATATTTTACCTGGCCATTTCCAAGCAGAGATACATCTTTTCCAATTAGAAAATAGGATCCAAAAAAGAAAATAAAGGCATGACTGAAACCCAATATGGTCCAATATAGAAATGTTTTAATGCTTAGTTGACGGTTTTTACTAATGTCTCTGTATATTTAAAAAAAAAAAAAAAAAAAAAAGAGAGAGAAAAAGGATCATGTTAAGGTTCATATTCATTATTTACCTACTAAATTATTACAATTTTATAACTAAAAAACAAGATGGATATTTAATTTCAAATTGCTTAAAAATATTAGAAGTATACACCTGAATTTAAAAATTACTACTTTTAATATACATCTGTGTAACAGCTTACAGTTCATATAATATATTCAAATACATTTTCTCATTTAGAAAAAACATGATATAGGCATAATAATTCAGTTTGTGAAAAGTTGATGTCTCTGGTATTTTCTGTTGTAAACATTCAGTCATGCCACTATGGTTATCTCTTTTTAGTGCAGTTGTTTGAGTTTGGTTCAACAGTGAGGCTCCTAATCAATTTCATATCCACCAAAGGCTTATATAAGAACAATAGTCTGTGTTAATCTTAGGTCAAGCTCAGTCCCACATATCCTGGGAAATCAAATTGAGTTACTGCCATTTCTGGATGACTGAATACCTCTTTAAGAGTGGACATCAGGTTAATGTGGGAACCATAAGCTGGTCCTCAGGAATAGTTCCATATCTCTGTGATTACTTACTTGGTTCTGGGGAAGCAGGGATAACCCAGAAGATCTGGAATGGGAATTAATGTCCTCAACCCTGCATTTTGCATTGATTATGACTCATTTATTTGTCAGTGCTGGAAAACTAATTTTTTAGAAACTCTGGAGACAACCAATTACTGGGTAAATTTTTTGTGCACATAAAATGGAATATTACTGGTCTGCAACAGTAAAGGCAAATTACAAAACTGTCCAATGCATTCCCAGTACAAAAGTGTTCATTTCTAAAAACACTGGGAAAGTTACTAAATTTTTTCTTTGATATCCAATAATTATAAACCATAAACTACTTTCCTTAGTAAAATATTAATCACTGTGACACTACCTAATATATTTGCTTATTTATAAGATGCTTTCAAAAATTGGTAACTATTATTTGTATTCAGAAGTGTTATGGACATTTAACATAGGAAAATACTTACCGATAGAGTGTAGGCTTGCTCTGTAATACATGAGGGTCTATATGCTGTTCCAACAGACTATATATTAGTATAGGTAGGGAAGTAAAACAAATATTGTATAAAGTCAAGTACACGCTGTCATACAGTGTCTAGAAAGAGAAATTGGTGGGAATTTTGAGATTCTAAACTGTGTTTAGTTATGTATATGATCATAAAGAAGCCTACTAGATATAAGCATAAAAATTAGATAGCTTTGTCAATTTACACAAAAATCCAATTTAGTAATCCCAATTTGTTTCTTATATAGACACAATCATATTAACATTCCTAGGTTTATATTCTTTGTGGGAAATGGAACAGTTTGTTATGTCAAGTGATGTGGAACTGGAGCTACACTTCAAGATTCTCCACAATTTGGTCACTGTGATGTTGTTTTACACAATTTTCCTACATGCATCTTAGGCTTTTTACTATTCCTTTGGTAGGGTACACATACAGTTTTGCTTTTATGGCTCTGTCTTCCTATCTAAGTCCTACATTTCCTTTAAGGTATGACCCATGAAACTTTAAACACTGGTTCAAATCCTTGATGATAAAGCTTCCTCTTCTAAACAGCTATATGTGCTACTATTGGTACTAAATGCCTAGCACCTTGCCTAAATTTCATGTATTGTTTTTATTAATACTGCCTCAAATTATACTGTAAAGTCTCTAAAAACCTAATTAAAATAGATTAGGTCTCCTTATCATATGCTCTTATAGCATTCTATAATTCATTCAAGTAAGCAAACGTTGTTACTGGCAATCAATGCCCAAGCAGATATTTGAAATTGAGAGCTACAAGTTGTAAATGGAAGCAAAAACAGTGATTGGAATAGAGACAACTCAAGAAAATCCTAAGATAGTTAGGCTCTTATTATATCAATAAATTGGGACAAATATCTCAATCAGGGATGTAGTGTGGTTTGTGAAAACTGGTCTAAAGCAGTAGATCCTAGTATGGTTTAGTTATTAACTTCGTAACTATGTGATCTTGGGCAAGTTACTTAATTTCTGTGGATTTCAATTTCATTTTCTACAAAATAAAACAGAGTAGATGGCAAATATGTGACAGGTGTACAACCAAAGACCCACATGTGTTCATTACAGCTACTACTACCCAATTACAGAGTTTTTTCTCTGAGCCTATAGCTTCAGAACCCTTTTCAAAGTAGCATTCTTGGTGGCCTCTATCAGTTATTTAGAACTAGCTTCTAAGATAAAGTCTTTATGTCATTCCAGGACTCAATCACTAAACTTCCTTCCCAATCCAAATAAATTCTGTCAGTCAAAAAAAATAAATAATGAGGTAATCCTCCAATAGTTACTCTGACATGGCCTGATATAGAGCTTACAGAAATATCACATGTAAGTTGAAAAAGTTACCACAATTCTCAAAGAAGCTGTTAAGAGTTAACATTTATTTTTTAGAAAGCATCCAGAATTAAAATATATTTTGGTATTAACAGTCACTTCAAACTGAAAATCAGAATAAATATTATTAATTTTATACTCACCAAATACACTAATTAAATTAGGGAAGTACTGTCTATTTATTTGCAGGACTAGGAAAACATGTAAAAAGTCCCTCCAAGTATCTATCAAAAACTGAAGACAGAGACCTTATTCTAAAAGAATAAATCAGAAGCTTCTATTTACTTACTTGTTGAGAAAACAAACAGTAGAACTGATATAAAAATTGGGGTGTGATAAAGCACACATTCTGGAAAACAAGATTAAATGGAAATAATTAAAATATTTGGGTCTAAAAGGGAAATAATTTCTAAGAACGGTTATTAAAGAGTCAAGAAACACAATTTCTGATATGGTAAGTAGAAGATCTGCTCATAGGAACTTGTCCCATTGTTTAAAAATGTCTAAAAGAATTCTAAGCAGCACTTCAAATGTCAGAATGAAAATACCTTGGCCTCTTACTGCTAAGCAATGCCATAATTCTGAATTTACAACCTTCCAGCTATTATTCAATAGTTTTCATATATAATACAATAAGTATGGTTTATTTAAACTATAGGGCTATGGGGCATATGGGTGGCTTAGTCGGTTAAGCATCTAACTCTTGATTTCATCCCCAGGTCATGATCTCACGGTTTGGGAGTTCTAGCCCCACATCTGTTAGCACAGAGTCTGCTTGGGATTTTCTCACTCCCTCGTTCTCTCTCTCTCCCCTTCCCTGCTCATACTCTCTCTCTGAAAAAAAAATAAACATTTAAACTTTAGGGCATAATAGCTTTAAAATAAAAATATTTAAAATAATGGAATTATGAAAATCCATTTCAATATACATACTTGTATCACAGTAAAAGCTATGATACGATAGAAAAGCTAAAATAAGGTAGAAATAAGCTATAATAAAGTTGCCATCATTTTATTAGCAATATGAAATCTATGTGTGTTCTTTCATTGGCTTATAGATATTATTTATAGAATATATACAATATAGAATACCCTATATTGTATTAAATGTCTCGGCAGTCAGTACCTCCTAGCATGGGTTCCCTTGAGGTTCACCTTCCCCAAAAGGGTTGAGATAGAACGGTATTTCAACATAGTTTCCTTGTAAACCTAAAAGGTATTTTACTTTATGCATATAAAACCCCTCTCATAGTAGTTTATACATCTCACTAGACTACCAAAAGGTCATTCTTGGCACAAGAAAGATGAAGAACCTCTGCTTGAAACCACTCTACTGGACTTAAATTAAAACTTATTATTGGCTCAGGAAAAAATAACACGAAAGGAAGCAAATTAATTACATTTTAATTTGCACAGAATAAAACGTATCAGTTTTAAGTGTGAATTTTGATACTGACAAATTTATGCACTCCTGTAACCACTACCACAATCAATTCGGAGAGCTCTTCCTTCATGCAAAGCTCTCTTACATCCCTTTCCAGTCAGTGCTACCACCTGCACCTGGGCTCAGCAACGCTGACTGCCTTCTGTCAGCACACATTAGATGTATAACAATAACCAAAGTATATTTCATAAGTTATTTTTACTTATAGAAACAACTTATAAGAATAATCTGAATGGCAATCATATACCTTAAATTAAAATGTTAAATTACTGTCAATAAATGATTATATCTCCATGAAACTCACCTTATAAAAAAAATACTGTACAAGGGTGGCTATTCTAATATAATAAAAATGACCATGAACAAAAAGCAATTTGGAGAGGAATTTAAATCTAGCTATTGCATAGTCACTGTTTCTTGCAGCCTGTCTTCCTTCTTTACCCATGATTCCTGTAATAAAGACAAAAAGGCAGGTTCACTAATAACTGAGAAGTGTGATTTTACTGATTTAACTGCAAATATCTTAATTATCTATAGCAGTTGTACCCGGACTTGGAATCACTATATCATAGTATAGAGTGGATAGTAGATTCCCAAAAGGTTGTTCCACTTAAATCAAATACGTAATTAAAACAAAGCTACAATACATAACAGGCATGTAACATCAAGCGTCAAAGACTCAGAATATCATACAATTAATATAAAAATAATATTGGAAGTTAAGGATCTAATAAGAATATCAAGTTTATACTAACAGACACAAAGTACTAGTTAATAGATTTCTAATGGAGAGAATGCTGCAAAATAGCTTTAACTTTCTTATTTCCAACGAACATCAAAATATCCAAATTGAATGATTTGAACCTAGCAAAAACAAGCATTAAATTTAATGGTTTTAAAACTTTTGCACATAAGTCAAATAAAATGTGCTCTTTATTTACTGACTGAACTTTATTATTTAAAATGGAAGCCCTGATTTTGTTTATTACTGGATTAACAGGCATGAAATGTTTCAATAAATGTAACTAATAAACTAATAAACAGAGCAAATGAAGACTTAAAAAATTGTATGCATTGAGGGCATCTGATTGGCTCAGTTGGTAAGCATCAGACTCTTGATTTTGGCTCAGGTTATGATCTCATGGTTCCTGGAATCAAGCCCCTTGTCAGGCTCCATGCTGACAGCACAGAACCTGCTTGCGATTCTTCCTCTCCCTTTCTCTCTGCCCCTTCCTCTCCCTCCCCAACATACTCTCTTTCTCAAAATAAATACACTTTTTAAAAAAACTGTATGCATTGTTGCTGAAAATTCATTCTTGCATAGGTAATTAATAGTGAGAAAAGCTAGCACACTCATCACTTAATCGTTTTTTCAATCTGGAAGCAGCTGTGAAAAATCATTTTTCAAAACTGTAATTTTTTACTTGGGTAATAAAAGGAAAAAAAATCCAAAATGGCTAGATACAGATAGATAATCACTTATATTCATAACATCTAGAGAAGGCCATTATTTTGGGTCTATAACATTTAAGAATTTTCCCATCTGCATTTTTTTTGCGCGTATTTTTTTTTTTTTTTACAAATAGTTTATTGTCAAATTAGTTTCCACATAACACTCAGTGCTCATCCCCACAAGTGTCCTCCTCCATGCCCATCCCCCCCTCCCCCCACATCCATCAGTCCTCAGTTTTTGTCAGCATTCAAGAGTCTCTCATGGTTTGCCTCTCTCCCTTTCCCCCACCATTTCCGCCCTTCTTCTCCCCCTTGTCAGGCGTGTATTTAATATATATACAAACAAATGAACAAAACGAGATTATTTGTTTTGTAATCTGCTACTGTCACTTAATACATTTTGGACATTTTTTATAACATCTTTGTGAATATATTCATTTTTTAAACATGTTTTTTAATTTATTTTGAGAGAGAGAGAGTTTGCATGTGTGGGGGGAAGGGCAGAGAGAGAATCCCAAGCAGGCTCCACACAGTCAGGCTCCACAGTCAGTGTGGAGCCGCATATGGGGCTTGATGTCAAAATCCTCAAGATCATGACCTGAACTGAAATCAAGAGTTGGACGCTTAACCAACTGAGACACCCTGGTGTCCCTTTATTCATTTTCTTAAAAGAAATTTCTAGATTTCTAACTGCTAGGTCAACAGGCACACATTTAAAATTCTATCAGACATAATAATGCAGGATATACCGATTTACACTCCCACTAATACTGTACATGAAGATGTGCTAATTTTAAGCTTTGCCAATTCCAAGTTTTACCTGTCTTTGTAATTTTGCCCATCGGACAGGTAATTTTAACTTGCATTTTTTAAATTTTTAGTGAGCTGAACACTTTTTTCATGTATTCAATACTCATTTTAATTTTTAAAAAATGTTATTTGAGACAGAGAGAGACAGGGAGAGAGAGAGAGAGAGAAAGAGAACACATGTGCATGAAAGTTGGCAAGGGGAAGAGAGAAAGAGACAGAGAGAGCGGAAGAAAGAAATCAAATACAAAGCAGGCTCTGTGGTATTAGCACAAGGACTGATGCAGGTCTCAATCCCACAAACAGGTCTCAATCCCACAAACCATGAGATCATAACCTGAGTCAAAATCAAGAGTCAGAAGCTTAACTGAATGAGCTACCCAGGCACACATGAAAATGTTCGTTACTAGTTTCATGTTTAAAATTTGAATTTGAGTGTATTTACTTATGCCAGACAGACTGATCATTCCCTTTACAGTACCCTGTGGTTTTTTTTGTTTTTTTTTTACTGAAAATTAGATCCTTCCATACCTGAAATTACAAGATTACTCATTAAATATTTTTCTCCATTACTTTTTGTGCTCTTTAAAGTTTTTTAAATATTTAATCATTCTAATTATTTGGCTCTAAGTAGTGGAAAGGGACCCAACTTTTTTTCCTCCCAAATACCAAATCAGTTATATTAGTATTCTTTATCAAATAATTTGTTTCCCTATGTATTTGAAACATCTCCTTTTTTAAAAACTACATTTCCAGATGTTTGATCTATTCTACTCACTGGTCTTTCCTTTACCATACTAGAATCAAACTGTTTTAACTATTGTATCTTTTTATGCTTTAATAGGAAGGTATAGGAAGTTATGATCAAATTATTATGGAGATTTATGGTAAACAACAGTACACAAATTAAAAAAAAATTTAAGTTTTCAAAATGAAAAGTTAATTAGCCCAGAGTAAAGAATTGATTTGAGAACTTACTCTACAAATATTATGCCTGAGAACTATCTATCACAGGACATTATAGAGGTTATTCCAGAAGAGGAATTAGCTTTTTTCTAACTCTAAGATTTTATCCTTCATTAAAAAAACTTCATACCTTTCTCCTTTGCTTCTGAATTTGCATAATAAAGTTATTTAGGAAGGCAGCTCTGAATATAGTTTACATAGGAAATGATTGATATTTAAATATAATAAAATGATGTAAGTCTTCTAAACACAACAAAAATTTTAGGCAAAAATAGAAAAGAAATTAGAACAAAGGTTATTAAATTAGAAAATTATTTGAGGGGTGCCTAGGTGGCTCAGTCAGTTACGGTCTGACTTTGGCTTAGGTCATGATCTTGCAATTCTTCGTGAATTGCAGCCCCACATGGGGCTCTCTGCTGTCAGTACAAAGCCTGCTTGGAATCCTCTGGCTCTCTCTCTGTGCCCCTTCCTCAATCGTCCTCTCTCTCACTCAAAAATAAACATTTAAATAAAAAGAAATATTATTTGAACATATTTATTTATTATAATAGTTTGGTATAATTTGTTTCTAAAATTGTCATTAGAATGAGTTGCAGAATCTTTAGATTGAAAAAGATAATAAATAATAACACTCTAAAAGAACTGAAACCATGAGGGCAACTACGTAAATCACAAATTTAGAGCTTAAAAATTATAATAATAATGTGAGCAAGTACTTCAAAAGGTAAAACATGGCAAGTAAAATAAAGTTACTTTATTATGAAGGAGAAATGGCAGAGATAAAATTCACTAATGTGGTATTTATTTCCTTGAAAATTTGTAATTAAAATATCTTAAATATTGGACTTAATTATAATGGGCTTCTGATGCAGATACACTGATATATTACCACATTGTATGCATATATTTGATACTGCATTTTAATCTACAAAAGGAAAATTCAAAATCACCAATTATACCAATTTTAAAAATTGAAAAAAATCAATCACCTATGCCAACATGTGCTTCTTGTATCATGCTTACATCATTAGCACCATCACCAACAGCCAATGTTATAGGTTTCTCAGGTGAGATTTTTATCAGTCTTATTACCTGAAAGACATACAACTAATTAGTTATTATAAAATTTCAATTTTCTTGTATTTATATAGTCATTTATCAAAATGATTGTTACAAGAACAGCTGAATATTGAAAAAAATATTATTAGACAATAATTTGCAATGGGGTTCATATTTTGAGATGTTAAGAATGTCTGTCAGAAATTACATAGCAAAAGAGAATATTATCTTTGGATTTTATGATTGGAAGCAAGTCTCTTTTAAATACAGCTTAAATGTGTAAAAAGTTTAATAATAATTAACTGTGCTAAAAATTATACTTAATTGAACTTTATCAGGCAAAATATTCTCTTTCTCAAGTAATTATTCTTTTTATTTGATAGACAGAAGGTAACTGTTTTCTCTTGTCATAAAATTTAAGAAATTTAAAAACACAATCAAGATTTAAGTTAATAAAGTTAAAAGAAAGGTTTCTTTGGAATTCTTGAACATACATTTATGAAGAACCTAGGTATTAGTTGTATTTGATCTCCAACTGTAGTCTCCATAGACTGGGTATTACAATAATACAGGCATTTTAATAAAACTCCATGAAGCCAAAACAATGTTGGATGTAATTTATTAGACCCATATGAGAAACAATCAGTGTGTAGGAGTGCATTTCAAAGGATACTTGTGAAAGATACAGTGTAAGGCCCAAATTTTAAATCTTGAATTACAAAAAATATTTGTATAAGCCTTTCATTTTTTAGCCAAAATTTTAAGTATTTCCTCTATACAGCTTCAAATCACAAGATAGTTGGCATTTTAACTTTTTACTTTTAACTTTTTATCACTTAATAGCCACTTTTAACAGAAAATTACCACTTTATGATAATAAAAAATTAGCTGCGATCCACAGAACCACCTGAAGTTGCAGAAGAACAGAAATCTTCCAGACTTCCTCACCAGTTAAGTACTAACTTATGAAACTGTAATTATCAAAGTTCAATTTGTGTCTCAGAAAATTCACAAACTGCCACCCATCAAAGACTTTGTAGGTCATTATGAATAGCTGAAACTAATATTCATTCTGAAAATTCCAAAGGTCTAATGCATATGGTTAAAATTCATAATGTGAGAAGTGACTGACTTAGTAAGATTCATATACTGCATACTACCAAATAGGACTAGATAAGGCATTAACCTTAAAGACTACTTTTAGCTCTCAGTATCTTTATGGAACATTTTACAACACAAACATACCTTTGCTTTTTGCAGTGGTGCCATACGACAGCACAATACAGCTGAACAATTTCTGCAAACTTCCATAAATAGTTTTTCATGCTCCCTGAGTGCAAGAGACAGGCTAGTCCCATCTACCACCAGCCCATGCTGAATCACATGATCCTCTTTAATTCTACGAGAAAATAATTGTATTCTCTGTAATATATTTTGAAACCACATTATTTATTTACATCTGGTAAACAAAAAATTCTTACAAAAAAATGGACCATTTACCCGCAGGCTTTATTGTTATAAAACTGATATGTCAGGGAAGAAATGGAGTTATATTACCTGAAAGCTGAGATTAAGCAAAACTGAGAGTGACTGATATGATGAATAAAACAGATGATATTCAATTTTGCAATGACCTGATACAGATTGAGTAACTATATCTTCTAAAATGGGAATTATAAAGCATATAACTCTTAGTATATTCTCCTGAAGTATATGAAAAATCTTGCAAAAATATAAAATTATTAGTTATACATTTAGGAAGTACTAATTTAAAAAAGCAAATGAAATCAACAATATCCAGGAAAATTCATGAGCTAGATTTACCATGTGAGCAAGAAGGAATAAATGAATCAGAACTGTTTTTGATATTAACATCTACACTGGATTCTAGTAATGCCAGATAGTACTATGGTGGAACATGGATAGCATCTCCCTGTTGGTATATGCTATATGAGTACATCTAAATCCCCTCATGTAATTACCATCTTTTTGTGTGGTGATAAACTCAAGATCTACTCTCTTAACAACTTTTAAGTATATAATCCAGTAAGTACTGTTAATTACAGTTACCGTGCCATACATTAGAATCCCAGAACTCATTCATCTTACATAACCATCATCTTCCCATTTTCCCTACACCCTAGCCTTGGAAATCACCATTCTACTCTGTTTCTATGAGTTCAGCTTCTTTAGATTTCACATATATTTGTGTCTTTCTCTGTCTGACTTATTTCACTTGGCACACTGCTCTCAAGGTCCATCCATGTTGTCGCAAAAAAATTTCCTTCTTTTTTACAGCTAATGTTCCTGTGTGTGTGTGTGTGTGTGTGTGTGTGTGTGTTTATACACATGCACATTTTCTTTATCCATTCATCCAACAACAGACACTGAGGTTGTTTCCATTCTTGGCTACTGTGAATAATGTTGCAATGAACATGAGGGGTGCAAATATTTCTTTCAAATAGTAACTGCATTTTCCTTGGATATATATCCAGAAATGGGATTGCTGGAGCACACAGTAGTTCTATTTTCAGTTTTTGAGCAACCTCCATATTGTCTTCCATAGTAACTGAACCCTCCATTTTTACTTTTTTAAGTTTATTTATTTTGAGAGAAAGAGTGTGCACACGTGCAAGTGGGGGAGGGGCCAACAGAAAATCCCAAGCAGGCTCCTCACTATCAGTGCAGAGACTATCGCTAGGGACACAAGGTTCCAGCTCACAAACTGTGAGATCACCTGTGCTGAAATCAGGAGTCAGATTTGCTTAACTGACTGAGCCACTCAGGTGCCCCTGTTGTCTCCATTTTTAAATAAGAAGTAAGAAAACAATTAAATGAGCAACAAACTATAAAAACTAAATATAAATTGATAGATTTTAGTCTTATAAAAAAGGTTTTATGAGTCAAAATGGTATCTTTCACAGTCTGCCTAATACTACTGTGTTGTATTGTAACAAATAAGTGGTAAACAATTATCTCTTACAACATAAAATTTTTTAAAATGTGTATTTTTTTTTAAATTACTTGTCCTGTACCTGAAAGGTACTGTTTTTCCTCCCTACTGGTCAAACTTTACTTAGCAAACTGTGTGGCCTCCAATGTGTTTATTCAGTCTAAGTACTGCCCGAGAACCATGACTCAGAAGAAGGGGTAGCAGCCAAGAGTGGGAGAGATCAGTTTTCCTCTGGAACCATCCTAAGCACACTAAATTAAGTTTCCTCTTTATAAGTCACCATATTATCTCACAATCCATGAGATAATATTTACAAAATATGGGAAAGCACCTCACAGTTCTGGCACATAGTAGGTACATCTGTTCATCTCTGTAGCCTCATGTCTTATTATTTCCTATACCCTCTTCCCATCTACTGCATTCTCTGGCCATACTTCATTACTGTCAACTCCTTGAATGAGTCCATCTCTCATTCTAGAAATTTGCATATGCTGCCCCTTTTGCTTGCTGGTGTTACTCTCTGACTAGTTAACAGTTCTTTTAGGAGACAACAGTCTTGAGTTTTTCTACAGAGCTCTGTTGTCTAGGCTAAGTTTCCCTCTTTTGTCTACCAACAATTTTCTGTTCTTGCCTGTTATAATCCAGTTGTGATAGGTCCATCACAATTATTGATTTCTGTTTTCCCAACCACTGTTAAGTATTCTGAGAGTAAACAATATACCTTACATGACTTTGTGTTCCAAATTCTAGATAGCAGAGCACCAATATGGGTTTGTGAAGGAATGGGTATACAAAGTAAAGCTTTCAAAAGAACGGAATTCTTTTTTCCACCAAAAATTTTTAGAAAAGATGTTTCCTGGAAGTCTGTAAATCAGAACCCTATTGAGTTACATGGTAGATACCATCTACCAAAGATGGTATCTCTAAAATAGAATATAAATTTCACATAGGAAGCCTTAAAAAAGACTATAATGTTCACTTTATAATATAGCTTTTGTACAAAAGGAAGATAAACAATACAGATAATCTTAACAGATTCACTAAAAGCACATATACAGAACACTTAAAGAATAAAATACAAATAATAATTATCTTTAGATGGCTGTATTATGTTATATTCCATTATCTTCCTCATTTTCAGTATTTTTAAATGTTACTTTCATACAGAATTAATATTTTAGAAGGCATATATAAAGTAAATGATTCTTAAAAATTAATTTTTATGTGTTAGGGAGTTCTTGTTGACATTATGGTACTTAAATGTTTAAGCAGCCACAATGGTGTTGTTGCTACTCCCAAAGTATAGTGTAATTACCTAGATCAACAGCTTTTTTGAACTCAAGCAAAGAACCTTCTCAGAGTTGTACTCTCTTTAAAACACCCTCAAGTAAGTTTTTCTTTGATGAAATCCAGAATTCAGTACCTTATCAATGCCTGCATAACAAATATGAATAAAGCTCTGAAAGTACATTGAAAACTGTAGGCATTATCTTTTCAGATCTGTTTTTCTGTATTAGCATCACAAGGCCACAAATGATAGGTACCTGTGAGATGCCTGAACAACCCTAATGATTACACCGAAGCAATCCTGAAATCACTGTGAAAAATTAATCTGTTAAAGGGGCTCCTAAATAAAGTTGATCTGTCTATTAAAAAGAGACTTAGAAAACAAAGAATGAATTTAAAGTATAAATACTTATGAAACTATCTCTGAACAATAAAATGCATGTTAATTTCCCAGTTAGTCATGTGAACTAGATCTGGGTTTGTCAAGTGTTTTCTGTAAAGAGAAAGACGTAAATACTTCAATTTTAGGTTTTGTGGGCCAAGAGGCTAAACTGAGAATTTAATAAAGGTACTTATGTTAAAACAGAGGAACCAGATTTTGAAAAAAAATTTATAGATCAAGTAAAAATATTTCATAATAGTAATTGAGTATAATTTTTTAAGTAATACAAATCTACCAGTGAGAAGAATGGAAATCTTTTCTTTCTAGTGGGGCGGGGGGAAGCAGGGGAAATAACATTTTGCTTAATTGAGGTTTAAAGTTAGTGTTCCCTGGGGCGCCTGGGTGGCTTAGTCGGTTAAGCGTCCGACTTTCGCTTAGGTCATGATCTCGCGGTTCATGGGTTCGAGCCCCACGTCGGGCTCTGTGCTGACTGCCAGCTCAGAGCCTGGAGCCTGTTTCAGTCTGTGACTCCCTCTCTCTCTGACCCTCCCCTGCTCACGCTGTCTCTCTCTCTCTCCCCTAGAAATAAATAAAACATTAAAAAAAAAATTAAAAAAAAAAAGTTAGTGTTCCCTATCATCAAAATCAATTGCAAATGTCCACCTTTTAATGCTGATCTATAATGAGATTTTATATTTTAACACAATGGAACTATCTGTATTGAGATTTTATATTTTATCTTTGAATATGTCTTTTCAAACAGGTAGCATATTAAAGTGTCACTGAGTAATAAACACAGTGCTATGACTCCTAATTTGATAATAAAACAATCAACACTACTGTGCATGAAAAGTTTAATATTACAAGTCCACTTTTCTTGTTTGAGCATGATGGATAAATACTAATAAAAATACAGTAAAATGTCATAAGGCAATATGTGTGGCACTCAAAACACTACTGAGTTAGAATGGTGTCATTGTGACCTGTAGTAAATCAAGCAGCAGCGAGAAACGATAAAAGTGCTTCCTAAGGGCTCTGTCACAACTACCTAACTGTGCTGCTGAAGTGCAAAACCTTTTATTGATGATATGTAAATGAATGACTGTGGCAGTGTTACAACAAAACTTTATTTAGAGGCATGTAAATTTAAATTTCATAAATTTTCACATCAAAATATTACTCTTCTTTGGATTTTTTTTCACCCATTAAAAATATAAAAATTATTTTGAGCTCATAGGCTATAAAAAACAGGGAGTGGGCCATCTTTGACCCATGAGCCATAGCTTGCTGACCCCTGAACTCATGACCCAGATAATTACATTCTTACCTTCGGGCAAGCTGCCTCAATTGTTCAGCACATTGACTGTCTGATTTCTGGTTTGTCAGTTCAAGGATGTTCATGGTTCTGTGAAAATGTCCACATGATAAACTCACACTAACAGCTGTTTCATGTTTATCTCCAGTTAGTACCCATACTTTGATACCAGCCATTCTTAATGCTTCAATCGTTTCTCGAACTCTATCTTGTAGCCTGAAAATAAAAAAACAACACTGGTAGTAAGAATACTTCTTTGACTATTTCAATTATAAACCACATAGTATATGTAAGGTAAATTCTCCCTGACCTAAAAATGTTATAGTACAGCGATATAATTCAATTTTTTCCTAATTTGGGAGGAAACAAGAATAAACACAGTAAGTCATCATTTGGTTAGCATAACATCTACAACTTTATACCTTAAGAATATATCTTCAAAGTTGTTTTTCATAGAACCAAACTAAGTATATGGTCTTCATAAACTCTTATTTTATTAGAAAATCTTAAATTTGAAATTAGAAGACTGCTCTTTCTAAGAAAACGTCTCACATCAGTAGTTCAAAAATCAAGTTGTGGACAACAAAGAATGACATAACCTCAGGTGAGTCTTCAGAAATCTCATGAGGACAAATGAAAAGTAAATGAAAACCTAAATTTAAAAAATTGCAAACACTCTTACGGAGATAGATGGTGAGGAACAAACACTAAATAGGCCTCAAGGAATTCACAAACTAACACAGGAGAAAGTCTTCGAAGAAATAATTATACTGCCACAAGAACAACACAGAACTACCTACAAAACATGGATACTTCACAGAGAATAGAATTTTTAATCCTGTTAGGGGTAAGGAAAGGTCTTCCTGGAATGGGGGTACTATCTGAGCTATATTTTATAAAGATATTCACAAATGGATAAGAAAAGTCATCCAGGCAGAAGGCACAGCCTTGACAAAGAACAAAGGCACAAAATAGAATAGTTTTAACTAGAGTTTTTGTTCAGAGAACTATAGACGGTTTAGTGCTGTTGAAGCATAAAGTGGAAGTAGGCAGTGGTGGGAAGTAAAGCTGGAGCATAAAACAGGTGCTTAAAGCCTTTGTATGGCATACTGAGGAGTATTCTACCAATTCCATCCTATATGGAAAACTACATAGCTTTACCTGTCTTCCACTGCTGTAGCTCCAAGTAATATCAGGTCTCTCTCTATGAACTGGAAGACATCTGCCAATTTCTCTTCCCGTTGTTGCAAGGCAGTTCTGGCTTCAAATAGACGTCTATCTATTTCCTCATACTCTTTAGATGTCAACCGTTTATAGGCCATACACAGAGTTCTTAGCCCTTTCTAAAACAGAAAATTAAAGACAAAAATTGAACAATAATAACTAATGGGAATTTAAGAAGTCATGAAATAATCTGAGGATGCCTACCAAAAATCAATTACGAATAAAAAGTACTATCATCTAATAACAGAAATAAGGACACATATTATCAGAGCCTTTATAATTTTTGATGAACTCTTAAAAAGTTGCTCAAAATAATTAAGGTTTTTTAATTGTAGAATATTAGAGCCTAGACAGGATCATACAGATGATCTTACTGTGGTTTTAACTATTTTACCTGGAAAGCCAGAAGGTTCTATAAGGGTACCTTCAGGCTGTCAAGAGAGGCAGCCCCAGGTTCTATTCTCCTGTTTTAACCATTACAAATCCATTTTATAAGAATTTTTTTTAAGCAAAGGAGACCATAATTTCCTGAAGGTGCACAGTGTGATTTATTTACAGTTCAAATAATGAAGTCTGTAAGGTGACCCACAAATAAAAAATAATTTCTATAGCCACCAAATGATTTTAAACTGTATCATTATGTATCTTCCCTGGTGAAAAGGAGTTACACAACACTTAGGAATAAATATTTGATTATCTGATTCTCCTGGGCACAAATATTTCTTATGGTATTACTATTTGAAAGTTGGTACCTATATCTAAAAGCTTATAAAAGTTCCTTTTCTTACTGTACATTTTCCTCAGAAAAACCCAAAATAAATATTCCAATATCAGAACTTGGAAAGGGTGCATTTTAAAATACTACATGACACTATTTGGATTTCTAAATATTGATGTCCCTTGATTTACAAATGACCTACATTTAGGGGCTCCTGGGTGGCTCAGGGTACACTGACAGTGCGGAACCTGCTTGGGATTCCCTCTCTCTCTCAAAAACAAACATTAAAACAAACAAACAAAAACCTCAGAAAACTAAATGACCCACACCTATAAATGTTTTTTCTTAAAAAATAGTTAAGAGACTATGAGAGTTACTAATATATGAAACTAATTCATTTTATAACAAACATTTATTGAAATGCCAACTATGTGCCAGCATTGTTCTGGATATTGAAATGAATGTCAGTAGAAGAATGCCTTTGTTCTCATGGATGTTACAATGTGGTGGATGAACTACATCACACACAATTAGAAACAAGTAACAGAAAAAAAAAATCATAAAAAGCAGGCAGGTGAGCAGAGATGAGCATGGAGCATACATTTATAGAAATGCAGAAGTAAGAGATCATGAGTTCCCAACACCGAGAGAGAGCTGCTTAAAATTCTTCCTCTTCAAATGAAATGTGGCACTTTGTTTTTGTAAAATTCTCCTACATTCTTCTCGTAAAAGAGATGTAATTCACAAACCATACAATTCATTCCTTTAAACAGTACAATTCAGTGATTTTTAGTGTATTCAGAGTTGTACAATCATGACTACTATCTAATTATAGAACATTTAAATCACCCCTAAAAGGAATCCCATATCCATTAGCAGACACTTCCTTTTTACCCCTTCCTCCAGCCCCTGGCAACCACTAATGTCCTTTTTGTCTCTATGAATTCCATTATTCTGGATATTTCAAATAAATGGAATATGTGACCATTTATGACTAGCTTCTGTCACCAGGCATAACCTTTCCAAGGTTCATCCATGTTATAGCATATAAGTATTTCATTCATTTTAATGGCCAAGTAACATTCCATTAATATGGAGATGACACATTGTTTAATCCATGTATCAGCTGACTGAATTTGAAGGTTTCCACCTTTTGGCTATTTAGCAATAATGCTAAGTTTCTGTGTGAACATATGTGTTCAGTTCTCTTGGGTGTATAACTAACAGTGAACTGGTTATATATTAACTATATTACTCTATGTTCTGTGAGGAATTTTCAAACTATTTTCTAAAATGTTTGTGCCATTTATATTCCCACCAGCAATGAAGATTCCAGTTTCTCCATATCCTTGGGATTTCCCTAGAATGTAAACTCTTCTTTTTAATGTATTAATTTGAATCATCTTTGCAGCCAGAAATACCCCGATTGTAACAGATTCAAAGAGAAGACTTGAATTTTAGCAGGTTGAAAGTCAATTTATAATTGAAGAATGTGGAAGATAACACATAATGTAATAGAACTGCAAATTTCTATAATTTTTGATAAGTTATTAATGTAAAAATGAAGCCTTAAATCTTTCACATGTATATCTTTTACAGTTTTATATATCTTAGAAATGTACACTCACCAAAGCAAATTCATCTACATGAATTCTGGTTTTTTCTATTTCTCCACCTATACAATTAGGAAGAATTGATGATTCAGCTCCTTTAGCAAATAAAAACTTCTCACCTAAAGAGAAAAATCAGTTATCAAACTCTTGATATTAGATGAACAAAAATTCATAAGAGTTTAGATTGGTTACCTGAAGGTGCCTGAACAATTACACTCATTCTCCTACGATCTGAATCAAATTCGAGAATATGAAGCAGTTTGTACCTAAGGGAAAAAAAATAAGATTAAAAAGTCTACTTTTTTTGAATAATATTAAGTGAATCTTTGAAAAGAACCCCTATAAAAGGTAAAATGTTTGGTTTAGAACAAAAAATTAATCTCAAGTACATTTTCAACATGATGGGTTAGAAATCACTAATAATAACACAAGATAGAAATACAAGGAACTGACATTTATTGAGTACTTACCAAATGCCATGTATTTTACCTACCTTATGTTATTTAATACCCATGAGAACCAAAGAAGGTAGGTCTTATCTCATTTTACAGATGAGGACTATTAAACTCAGAAAGATTAAGTAATTTTCCTAAAGTCAAATAAGTTTGTGAGTGGCACAGCAAGGATTGGAATCCAGATCTGCCCAGCTCCACGTTTTTCTAAAAAAGGTAATTGATTCTCAACCCTTTTCTCTGCCCAAACACACCTGAGAAATACAACACACTCACATTAGTAACAGAGGATCATTATAGCAGTGATTCTGAACCAGGGGCAGTGTAGATGTGTACAGGTAGGGGAACAAATGCCTTTACAGGGTGCTTAAGTAAAATAATTTGTATGAATGGGTCAGGTGTGGCTTGAAGTTTTCTGGATGGATTTATATAACGATGTTCATATGAAATGTTTTGTACATCTCAAAGAAAAACACTGAGTGGGATGGGATGATGGTTCATAAGTTGATGAAATGAGCTAGACAGGCTTCTGCATGAAAATAGCCAAAGAATGGGTCTATTTTAGTTTGGAGAAGCACAGTTTGGCAAGGGACAGCTTGAGTTGAGATATAATTGGAGTTACTAAAACAATGAAAGGTATGAATAGAACAAGAATGGATTAATTTATCAAGCAGTGTAAATATAAGGAAGTTTTTCTTTATTTAGTGAGAACTTAATGAACTTATTACCCCAGGAGTATATAAAAATAAACATATGCATAAATTCAAGAACCATTAAGCTAAAATACAAATGAAAGATTCACAGAATATTATTATTACTGTAAAAAAGTACAATGTAGTATTAACATCATTCTAGAGCAGGGGTTAGTAAACTTTTTTGGTACAGGTCCAGACAGTAAATATTTTACACTTTGCAGGCCATATATGGTCTCTGTTGCATTTTTTAAAAACAACCCCCCTTTAAAAATGTAATGTAGTTTGCAGGCTGTATAAACCAGTCCACAGACCAGATATGGCCTGTGGGCCATAGTTTATAGATTCCTGTTCTATACTAAACACACAGAAAATTACAATATAGAAAAATATTACCGTTCCAGTTTTCCAAGTGTTTTAACTTCCATAGTTTCATCAGAATTGCCAATAAATACAATGCCAATTCTAGGGATTAAAAGAGAAGAAATATAAGATTAAAAAAATTTTTTTTAATGTTTATTTATTTTTGAGAGAAGAGGCACATGAGAGCAGGGTGGGGGCAGAGAGAGGGCAACAGATGATCTGAGGTAGGCTCTGTGCTGAGAGCAGAGAGCCTGATGTGGGACTTGAACTCATGAAGCATGAGATCATGACCTGAGCCCAAGTCAGATGCTTAACTGACTGAGCCACCCAGGCACCCCAGGAAATTTAAGATTTAAACATGTTTCATGTCATTATAACTTAGCTTGAATAAAAACATTTAAAATACACACTTAAGATGCATTTAAAAATATTTCTTTGAGGGGTGCCTGGGTGGCTCAGTCAGTTAAGTGTCTAACTCTTGATTTTGGCTCAGATCATGATCTCATGGTTCTTTCTGAGATGGAGCCCAAGATGGGCTCTGCACTGACAGCATGGAGCCTGCTTGGGATTCTCTCTCTCCCTCTCTATCTGCCCCTCCCCTGCTTGCAAGTGTTCTCTTTCTCTCTGAAAAATAAATTTAAAAAAAATTTCTTTGAATACAGCATTATTAAGAACTTCAAGGATCAGAAGTATTTCTCACAAATTATATTAATATTTCATGGTAACCAGATTTTTAAAAATCTCAAAATATGATTCAATGCAAGCTTGACAACAAAATGACACATATAAAATTCTCCTTATGTGTTTATGAATTCTACCTTTATGTGTTTATGAATTTTGTCTAACAATTTAAAGTAATTTTCTACTATTTGTAGTTGTTTATTTAAAAGATGTTTTTCTGAAGATTTGAAAATTAGACTAAACTACCTTGCAGCAGCTTCCACTAAAGCTTTTTCATCCGGTGAAGATGCATAGTACTCCAACTGGGAAGGTGCAAGATTGGATTGCCAGGGACCATCACCAATGCCATCAGTCTGAACGTTGCTAATCTGTACAGTGTGACAGAGACTGACTGCTTTAAAGAAGAGATCATGTTCTTTAATCTGTAGAAAAATAATTAATATCCACAATAAAATACCATTCCCAAACAACATTTAGAAAACTGTAAGCAGAATTCTAAAAAATGCCAAAAAATACAATAAATAATTGGTTATCTTAGATTTATAATAAGAGTGCTATAATCTTGAATTGCCTGAATACTAGCTGGTTGCTTCTGACTCCAAAAAGTAAAATGTGACATCTGCTTATGACCTTTCAACATATGAATATCTTCCAGGAGGCACAGCCAAATTGTAAGTAAATATGAAAACTCTAAAAAGTGAGGTCTCAAAAAATATTAAATGAATGTAAGCTCTATTTCTTAGCAATGTCTTCATTGCTTCAATGTCTTAGTTCTTTACTTCAAGGCAAAGGGTTCTTCTTAACTTAGTCCCATTTACCTAGAGAACCAAAGCAGACACATAGCAATTGACAAGTTAAACTGGGTTATCACTACAAATTCTCAGTGTTAAATCAAAGGATATACATTTCAAATATATATTCTTTGTCCCACTAACACTTAAACTTTTTCTCCTACAATCAAATCCAGCAACTACCAAAGAGAATTATTTCAAATGAAATTTCAAGTAATTAATTTAAAAGTTGCTTACTAGTTCAGTTTCATTTTCAGGACTGGTTCTAAAAGAACTGGTTGTAAGATGGGATAAGTTGTTAAGATGGGATAAACTATTAACGTAAGATAAGTTTCCATCTGAAGAGTCTGGTGTTGGTCCTTCAGAGACAAGTCTACCATTGATTTCTTGGTATTTAATGCCATTAATTGAACATTCCCGAAACTGCATCTCATTTTCTGTCAATGTACCAGTTTTATCTGTAAATACATATTCCACCTAGAGATAGAAGATAAAAGAAAAAAAAAACTTTTGTGTTTATGGTATGTTAAAGAAAAAAACCTTGTCGTCCTTCAAGCTTACCTATTAACCCTGACATACTGATGCTGAGATTCCTTTAATCCAAACACATTAATTAAAGATGCCCAGAAACAAAACAGCAAAACATAAAATAATTTCAATCTATATACTCTTAGAAGTTTGTGAGATTTTTAGGTGCATGTTCATCTGCAGAGCTGACTGATAATGTGCTATTAATAGTTCTTTTCCATTTCCTGGATAAGGTATTTTAATTAAGAATGATCTGTGAGGGGTGCCTGGGTGGCTCAGTCAGTTTAGCATCCAACTTCAGCTCAAGTCTCGCTCTCACGGTTTGTGGGTTCAAGCCCCGCATCTGGCTCTGTACTGACAGCTCAGAGCATGGAGGCTGCTTTAGGTTCTGTGTGTGTCTCTTTCTCTGCCCCTTCCCAACTCGAGCTCTGTCTCTGTCTCTCAAAGATAAATAAATGTTAAAAAACATTTTTTTCTAAAAAAAGAATGATCTGTGAGCAAAGGTGGAAGGGATGTTTAATAATCTAGAATGTGAAGGGCTTTGTGGTCCAGAAGAAATGGGATGAGGAACACAAAGTCATAGCAACAGAAGAAGTCAGAGATAGAAAAGTTATCTAAAAATAGATAGAGGAAATTGAAACCAAGGGTAGGAGACAAATTCAGGAAAAAGAAAAATGACTGAATGAAAATATTTTAGAAAGTAGATAAGACAAATAATTTTATTACTCCTGGAGACTAATTTTGGAAAATTAACCCTAAAAGAAGGTAAGTGCAAAAAAAGAAGACTGAAATAGTTAAGACTGGATTACAACTAGGGTTATGGTGAGGATTTCATTAATGCAATGATTTGAGAAAGTCATCATTTAAAAAGGGAGGTAGACATCATAAGGAAAAACAATACAGACCAATATCTCTTAAGAAAATAATCACAGACTAAATATAGAAACATAAAAAATACACACCATGAACATGTAGGATTTATCCCTGGAATGCAAAATTGGTTCAACATCGATTAATCAATGAAACCCACCATAATAATAAGTTGGTGGCACTTGTTCTTTATTCTATTATTAAAATGATCATCTCAACAGATGCCAAAAAAGCATTTAACAGATTCCAATACCCTTTCACGATAAAAACAATCAACAAATTAGGGACACGCTATTTCCTCAACCCGATAAAATGTATCTACAAAACCCCGTAATTAGCATAATATTTAATGAAGAAAGACTGAATGCTTTCCCCTAAACTAAGTTCAGGTGTCTGTTCTTGCCACTTTTATTCAACACTGTACTGAAGGTTCTAGCCAGGGCAATCAGGCAAGAAAAAAGAAATAGGAGGTATTCAGATTGGAAAAGAAGTAAAGCCATTTGTAGATAACATGACTTATACATAGAAAATCCCAAGGAATCCACTAAAAAAAACCACTAGAACTGACAAATGAGTTCATCAAGGTTCCAGAATAAAATGATCAATATACAAAAAGGGAGGTAGAGTTAAAACTGGAAAAAAATTGTTTGGACCAAGAAATAAAGTGAAAAAGTATACCTTAATGTTCATTTTCTTGAAAGTGGTAAAGATAAATACAACACCTGAGATACAGGAATTCTGCTATGTAAAGTAATAATAATAAAAGCCAATAATTGTACAGCAATCACTATATTGCAAACACTGCAAGTTCTAACTCAGTCAATACTCTCAACAATTCCATGAGGCAGGTACTATTACTATGCATAACTTAAAGAAAAAGAAACAAAGGAAGAGTTAGGTTAAATAAGTTACCTAGTTATAGAGCTAACAAAGGGCAAAACTAGAAATAAAAGATTAAATATTTTATCTTTGCTATATGATATTAAAGACTGTCCACTATCTACAGCAAATATTGAATTGTAAAGGTGGATACAGAGAGTTATCACTTACCTATGCAAGTTAATAAAAAGAAAGACCTTAATAATAAGGTATAAAAAATTATGACATAAAATATACCAGCAAACAGTAATAATATGCCAAAAGCGATTAGAATAGACAGAAACCTATCAGTCATGGAGGACTCTTCAGAATTAAGATTAGACAGAGATGAATAAAAGAAATTAACTTTCATTTTAAAAAATTTATATAAAATCAAGAAGTTTTAACTTTTAACTTTAGTGATAAACAGGGCACTGTACACCATCCTAAGAGTAGTTTCTTTGACAGTATGGAAATGAAAGGACATAGGAGAGTGTGAAATAAAGTAGATTTCACTGGTAAAAAAATAGATAAAGGAATATAGGCAATAAACATATTATGAAATACTTGTAGGCTTAAAAGTAAAAAGAAAGGCTGAGATGAATTAAAAATTTTAAAAAGTTATCAAAGTTTATTAAAAATAAAGCAGATATGGGCAGAAACAGTGTGAAGTTTCAGAAAAACATACCCTAACATGAAGGAAAGAGAAAGAGAGGAGAAAATTGGAATAGAAAAGGTCAAAGGAAAGAAAAAATGAGGGGAGAATGTGTTCAGAGAAGTAAAAAGCAGGCTCTGTTTTTACGTCCTGAATATGTGGTGCATAATTAAAGAAATGTGACATGAATTAATACTTAGCGTGAGTTACTAAAGCTGCCTAAATGTTAAAAATAAATGGATCAACTTCTGGCTAAAAATGGCAGGCTGAGCAAATAAAATTGTCTCTGTTCCTCTTGAAACTTTACCGAAGTAAGATTAAAGGAATAAAAAAAGGACAAAACTAATGGTAGATGAGACAGCATGAGAAGGAAGATAAGACAAGTTTGGAAGATGGAAAGGAGCTGAATGAGTGGCAAATGACTTAATAGGACACAGAATATGAAACCTAAGCAATGGGGGAAATTCTTTCCCAGAAACTCCCAGGAAGTAGATATACCACAACCACTGAATGTGGTTTCGCTGAATGTGAAAGCATAGGATGAGGCTGAAAATGGAGGTATAAGGAACAGTTTGAAACCTGAAATCACCTCATTAACTTGCAAACCTGAGATTGCCTTTCATCTATCCAAGCAACAGTTGTAAGGTTTATTCTCTGAGGAGGAGGTTGAACCGGAGAGAATCGGAACCCTGTGGAAAGCTGAAACCAGGTGTGAGGCAGCTGGAAACAGGAGTGTGGCCATACACTAAAAACAGGGAGACTTCTACTGGATGGCCTTAACAATCATAAGCAGCAGAAACACTAACTGTAGTAATTCTCTCGGGGAAACTGAGAAAAGACCAACACTGATGCACCAAAAAACAGCTCGGCTGCTAGGCTTTTCTACAGAAACCTTTTAAGCTTGTAAAGAAAACCACAGATTAGTGTTCATTTGAGGATGACTCCTTAAAAGAAAGGTAGAATCTAAAACAAATTAGACAGTTTGCTATACCAAGGTCATGGAAACCTGAACTTATCACAATGTGGCTGATATATAAGGGAACAATTTGACCATAATGCCCACTTTGCATGTGGTTATGCACAATTTCCTTTGTGAGAAACACCAGCAAACTGCACCCAAGCCCAGAAGGAACATATGAAATGTACAAGCCTCAAACAGGTACCAGTTACCTCAGGTCACCATGGGTGTCATAAGCCACACCCATCCACTTCTGTTTTCAGATAACTTTCCTTTCCATACTTTACAATGACACACAGGTAGCAACACCTCTGTGATGGTCACTTCTGCAAGTAACTTTCTGGTCTATTTCAAGATAAAATGCCACATATCTTACAGTTACTTATGTATGTCTTAACAATCTATTTTAAATGTGTTATGGACAAAGTTTTTGTCGTACTCCTAATCCCATTAGCCCTGTGGTTTTTACTAAGTAATTTTAAGTAGCACAATAATTTTTAGGAATGCATATGCCACATTGTAGCAGAACAGACTACTGAAAAAGGAACTAGGAGTAAAGGGAAAATGCAGGGAGCACAGGACTAACCATCATTTATATCCTCAGAGAGCTAAAAGAAGAGATTATATTCAAGAAAAGGAATAAGATGCACTTAAAAAAGATTATTCAAGGGGAGCCTGGGTGGCTCAGTCAGTTAAGTGTCCGACTTTGGCTCAGGTCATGATCTCACAGTTCATGGGTTTGAGCCCTGCTTCCGGCTCTGTGCTGACAGCTAGCTCAGAGTCTAGAGCCTGCTTCAGATTCTATAACTCCCTCTCTCTCTGACCCTCCCCTGCTCATGCTGTCTCTCTCTCTCTCTCTCTCTCTCTCCCTCTCTCTCAGAAAAAAAAGATTATTCAAATATAGAATATTAGAAATTATAAATATTGTAACAGAAATAAAAGAAATCAAAAGATAGGTGGAAAGATAAAGCTGACAAATTCTCCCAGAATTATAAAAACAAACAAGTAAAGAAAAACTGAAAGCCAAAGAAAGTGAATTAAAAAATCAAGATAGGGGCACCTGGCTGGCTTAGTTGGTTAAGCGTCCGACTTTCGCTTAGGTCATGATCTCACGGTTCGTGGGTTCGAGCCCCGCGTCAGGCTCTGTGCTGACTGCCAGCTCAGAACCTGGAGCCTGTTTCAGTCTGTGACTCCCTCTCTCTCTGACCCTCCCCTGCTCACACTGTCTCTCTCTCTCTCTCCTAGAAATAAATAAAACATTTTAAAAAAAAATCAAGATAAATGGACTGATATCCAAATACTGAATTAAAAAAGACATTATCAAAGAAATAATGTAAGAAAAATTCCTAGGATTGAAGTACATGTATTTCCAGACTGAAAGGGCTCACAGAGCTCATTGTCCAATGAAAGCAAAAAAAAAAAAAAAAAAAGACACCAAGGTACATCATCATGAAATTTCAGAATTACCACATAAAGAGAAGATCCTAAAGAACTCCAGAGATAAATTAACAGATCACTCATAAATACCGGGTATGAGAATGGCACTGTATTTCTCAAAAGCAACATTGGAAGCAGAAAAATAAAATGGAGAAATGCTTTTAAAATTTGGAAGAATGATTACTTCCAACCTGGGATACATTACACAACTAAATTATTAATCAAGTGTAAAAAAGGAATAAAGATATTTTAACACATCCAAAGTCTCCAAATATTTTCCTCTCATGCATCCTATTTCAGTAAGTTATTAAAAGATGTGTTCCACCAAAATGAGAGAAAAAGCCACATGTGGGGTGACACGGGATCCAAGAGGCAGGAGATCCAAAATAGGAGAGAGGCAAAGGAATCTCTAGAGTAATGGTAAAGAGAAGTCCTAGGTGACAGCTGAGAAGCAGGCCCAGAAATAAGTCCAAATTGAAGCAGAAAGACAAAAAGCTCCAAAAAAGCTGCTACCATAAGAAGAAAGAGAAGGAGGAAGGAAATCCTAGATTACTTGATATGTCTGAGTATGTAGAGAGATATTTCAAATATTCATCAGAGACTTATTTGTGGCATACAGAAAATTAAGGAAATAAAAAAAACAGAGCAATTAACTCTAGGGAAAATAATACATAAAAAAGAAAATGTAATTATAGTATTATAGGGCACACATAAAGAACTAGGAATTGTTGAGCAATACTAACAGTGAAAATAACGTCAATAATATTTACTGAATCCCTAATTGTGACATAACAATATAAGGGGCTATAGGGAGGCAAACAGTATGTATCTGCGTATGCGTGTATAAACAGCAGCATAAGAATATATCTTTATATTCCATGGTAAATAATGTCTAAAATTCAAAAATCAATAAAGAATATTATATACAATAGTGCTAAATAATGGGAAAAATGATTTCAGATTTAAAAATGGGAACAAGAGTTAGGAGCGGAGCAAAGTAGGGCTATTTTTTGGTATAAGCCTCACAGTATTTTTCTTTGTATAGATCATTAGTCTTTATATATGTATTATTTTGATAAAAATAACAAATTAACAAAACAAAATAAAATGATCTTTTTACCTGTCCAAGCTCTTCATTCAGATCAGAAGTATTGACTTGAGCTTTCTGATCTGATTCTTCATGATAGAGATCAAGATCCCAGCCAATAAAAAATGACCCAAGAAATTTTTGCATTTCGACTGTCACATATAATGAAATTGGAATGATGAAATTGTAGAGTACCAAAAAGGCAAGGAAGTCTGAAATGAATCTCAGAATCTAGGCAAAAAAAATGATTGATAAGAGAATACATATGAGAATTTCCTCAGTATGACTGGAGAAAATTACCAGAAAGTTTCATGTCTAAACAGACCATCAACTATATTCTGAAGCAAAAGTTTCATGAATTGAGATTCATTTGTTGAATCATTTTTTTAACATACATTTCTTTTGGTTGTTTTATTGCTCATTAGAATCTTGAACAAAATGAAAAAAGAAAAGGTTACATTCAAACTACTTGTTACTTTTTAGAAGCTACCAAAAGGCCTGGTGTGACTCAAACAACCTTTAGCAAAATATTTAATTAATAATCTCTGAAGTATACTGATCATTCTACTCCTACCCTTCAAAATCAAAGAGAATTAAAAAGACTATAATTTAAAAATTATTTAAAAATTGGTAGGCTAGAACTGCTGTAAACTAGAATTTTTACTTACAGATCATATAGTAATAGCCTACTTCAATGGCATAACAGTATCACATTTTAACATGCATTCTGTGAAAGGTGAAATACTAATTATGAATGATATGGAAAATATGTTCCTGTGAGCTGCTTTGTGGTTTCTTGAGATCCACATCTATCTTGCAATAGTTGCATTTTAATCTAATGTGAAATCTGGAGACCAATTTACCAAAATTGCAGATTAAACTGTCTTGGTAGTCCATATTTATTCAGTTTAAAACATTGTATGATAAATTTTGTTATTCCTTCATCCCATCAATTGACTGACAGTAAGACTCCTTGAATTATTCTGACAGAATTGAAAATAAATCAATTTACTCTTTAATTCACTTACAAACATACAGTAAATAAAAAACGAATTTGTAGCAGTGAAGGGGAATGCCAACACAGATGATTTAAATTTTTGTGATCTCTTCTGACTATTCAAATCATGTCATAGGGAACACAATTGCTTATGCCTTAAAATGGAAAAAGCATACCAGTATAAACATAATGGGCACTCTTCACTTGCCGTGTCTTTTTGTCACCCTTCCACAGTAATGATTTTAGAAGATCACAATGGTCACTCCTATCAGAAGTCACTACCAAATCATTAACTGTGCCCAAGAATAAAGTTTCCTTTAGGGCAGAGTGAAGAACACCATAAAATACCTTACTACTATTTCTTTGATGTTCTGTTTTTTGGTTATACCAAGGTTCATCCCATTTTTCTTCAGCTTGCCATGTATATTTCAAGATTGTACTGATGATGGCTTCAGAAATAAGGATTATTAGATAAATTATCAAAAATGTATTCATTGACCTGGAACGAGGGGAAAAAAAAGCATATGAGGCTTATCAATTCTGTGTTACTATATTCATATGCCTAAAAATTTTATGCTGGTATTAAATAAAACTGTATAAGATATCATGGTAACTATGTAAAGGAAACAATCTTCATATTTTAAGAAATGACCATTCAGTAAAATCTGTTTACCAGTGATAAAACAGCTAACACATAAGATTATAAGCCTATTTGCATTGGTTACATTACTGCTCAAAATGCTTACATTAAATGAGTTTTGGCCACTTACTCTCACCATAAGTAGCTATTCTAAGATTTTTAAAATTTTCAGGATCTATCCAAATTTAAGTATAAATATAACTAAACATTTGTATAGCATTAAAAGTTTTATAAAACTTTGTCACATCCAATAACTTGTCAGATCTTTGTAACACTTCTGGGAAGAGATCACATCCTTTTTAAGGATTAAGACCCAAGTCTAAAAATCTTTCTGTAAATTTACCAAAATCACAAAAGTCAGGAATTAACTTTAGAATCCTTGTTCTTTTCTCCAGGCAAGCCTGACAGTACAATATTTCACTAAGCAAGCTTAACATTACATCTTCGTTTCTTTAATCGGCATTAATTTCAGTTTCTGTCACTGGTGTTTCTTTACTAATGTTAAGTATTTAGTGCTGTGGTGGTTAATCTAAACTTGACCAGGCTAAGAGATGGCAGCTTGTAAAACATTATTTTGGGGTGTGTCTGTGAGGGTGTTTCTGGAAGAGATTAGTATTTGATAAAATGGACTCATTAGAGAAACCCGCCCTTACCAATGTCGGTGGTGATAACAGAGGGCCCAAATGAAATAAAAAAAGGCAAAAGATGAATTTTTTCTTACGCTGGAATGTCAGAGCTCCAGGTTCATATCAGGGGCTAGCCCCTGATTCTCAGGCCTTTGGATACTGACTGCATTATGCCATCGGCTTTCCTGGTTCTCCGGCTTGCAGACAGCAGAATGTGGGGTTTTGTGGCCTTTAAAACCACATGAACCAACTCCTATAATAAATCTCTTACAAATATCTACATATATTCCTACTGGTTCTGTTTCTAATACAAATGCTATATATTTCGTTCTCACCACTGCTTTAGCTTCATCCTTCAAAATTTGATACACTGCATTTTCATTAACTTTTGGATATTTAAAAATGTTCTTTAAAATTTTCTCTTTGACCCATAGATTATTTAAAAGTAAGAGTTCCAACTGCTCCATGTCCTAGCCAACACTTGGAACCTTTAGGCTTTTTAATTTTTGCCATTCCTCTAAGTGTATATTAGTATGTATCTCTCTGTAGTTTTAATTTGTATCTTTCTCATGACTACTGACATGGTACACTTTTTCCTATGTTTATAATTATTAGCCATTTGTACATTTTCTTTGTGATAACTTCTCTGCTCCAGTTTTATATCCATTTTTTTCACTGCATTGTTTTTCTTTTTATTATAGACTTACAGGGGCTTTTTAATATATCATTATATGGAAACCAACTTGACAATAAACTATTTGTAAAAAATAATAAAAATAAAATATAAACTCAATAAAAAAATATTTATCATTATATATTCTGGATACAAGTTGTCAGATAGATGTTTTATGAATACCATCACCTAGTTTGTTGCTTCCTTGTTCATTTCCTTAACTGTGTAGTCTGAGAAGTTTTTAATTTTGATGAAGTATATAGCTAACCAGTTTTTTCTTTTGTGGTTATTGCTTTTTGTTTGCTACAAAATATTTACTTATCCCCAGGCTGTAAAAAGATCTTCCTAAGTTTTCATCTAAAAGTTTTATAGTTTGGGTCACCTGGGTGGCTTAGTCTGTAAGCATCTGACTTTGGCTCAGGTCATGATCTCACAGTTTGCGAGTTTGAGCCCTACATAGGGCTCTGTGCTGACAGCTTGGAGCCTATGGAGCCTGGAGCCTGCTTTGGATTCTGTCTCCCTCTCTTTCTGCCCCTTTCCCACTTGCACTCTTGTCTCTCTCTCAAAAATAAACAAACATTAAAAAAAATTAAAAGTTTTATGGTTTTAGCCTTTCCATTTAGGTATATGGCCCACCTTCAAAGACTTTTTGGAGTATGAGGTGATGTCGTAATTGAGTTTTATTATTTTTTCCCATATGCAAATCCATTTTGAATTGCATCCAAAGATAGAATCCAAATGATAGAAAAGACTATATCATTTTCCTCATTGAATTTACTTGATGCTTTAGTTGAAAATCAACTGACCATCTATGAATGGGTCTATTTCTCAACTCTAGTTTATTCCACTGAAATATCTATTTTGCTAATACCATATTATATTTACTATAGCTTTATAAAAAGTCTTTTTTTAATAAAAGATAATTTTTATTGGTGTCTCCATGGCCCTCAGCCACCTGAATCCACTTTCTATTGTACATGTTCTTTTTTTTTTTTTACAACCTGAAATTCTTATTATTTATTGTCAAACTGGCTACCGTATAGTGTGTACAGTGTATTCTTGGTTTTGGGGATAGATTTCCATAATTCATTGCTTACGTATAACACCCAGTGCTCATCCCAAGTGCCCTCTTGAATGCCTGTCACCCATTTTCCCCCTTCCCCCACTCCTCCATCAACCCTTAGTTTGTTTTTATTTAAGCGTCTCTTATGGTTTGCCTCCCTCCCTCTCCGTTTGAAACTATTTTTCCCCTCCCCTTCTTCCATGGTCTTCTGTTAAGTTTCTCAAGTTCCACATATGAGTGAAAACATATGATATCTGTTTTTCTCTGACTGACTTATTTCACTTAGCATAATACCCTCCAGTTCCATCCACGTTGCTGCAAATGGCTGCATTTCATTCTTTCTCATTGTCACACAGTATTCCATTGTATACAAAAACCACATCTTCTTTATCCATCTATCAGTTGATGGACACTTAGGCTCTTTCCATAATTGCTATTGTTTAAAGTGCTGTCATAAACATTGGGGTACATGTCTCCCTATGGATCAGCACTCCTGTATCCTTTGGATAAATTCCTAGTAGTGCTATTGCCAGGTTGTAGGGTAGTTCTATTTTAAAAGTTTTGAGGAACCTCCATACTGTTTTCCAGAGGGGCTGCAACAGCTTGGATTCCCACCAAGAGTGCAAGAGGGTTCCCATTTCTCTACATCTGCACCAGCATCTGTTGTTTCCTGAGCTGTTCACTTTAGCCACTCTGACTGTTGTGAGGTGGTATCACAGTGTGGTATTGATTTGTATTTCCCTGATGATGAGGGACATTGGGCATCGCTTCACGTGTCTGTTGGCCATCTGGATGTTTTCTTTGGAAAAATGTCTATTCATGTCTTCTGCCCATTTCTTCACTGGATTATTTGTTTTTCGGGGGTTGAGTTTGTTAAGTTCTTTATAGATTCTGGATACTAACCCTTTATCTGATATGTCATTTGCAAATAGCTTTTCCCATTCCATGAGCTGCCTTTTAGTTTTGTTGATTGTTTCCTTTGCAGTGCAGAAGCGATGTATCTTGATGAGGTCCCAATAGTTCACTTTTGCTTTTAATTTCCTTCCCTTTGGAGACGTGCTGAGCAAGAAACTGCTGTGGTTGTGTCAAAGTTGTTGTTGCCATTTTCTCCTCTAGGGTTTTGATAGTTTCCTGTCTCATATTTAGGTCTTTCATCCATTTCAGGTTTATTTTTGTGTATGGTATAAGAAAGTGGTCTAGTTTCATTCTTCTGCATGTTGCTGTCCAGTTCTCCCAGCATCATTTGCTAAAAAGACTGTCTTTTCTCCACTGGATACTCTTTCCTGCTTTGTCAAAGATTAGTTGGCCATACATTTGTGGGTCCAATTCTGAGTCCTCTATTACATTGGTCTAGGTGTCTATTTTTGTGCCAATACCATACTGTATTGACAATCACAGCTTTGTAGTAGAGGCTAAAGTCTGGGATTGTGATGCCTCCTGCTTTGGTTTTCTTTTTCAACATTACTTTGGCTATTTGGGGTCTTTTGTGGTTCCAAACAAATTTTATGATTGTTTATTCTAGCTTTGAGAAGAATGTGGTGCGATTCTGATTGGGATTGCGCTGAATGTGTAGTTTGCTTTGGGTAGTATTGATATTTTAACAATATTTATTCTTACAATCCATGAGCATGGAATGTTTTTCCATTTCTTTGTGTCTTCTTCAATTTCCTTCATAAGTTTTCTATAGTTTTCAGCATACAGATCTTTTACATCTTTGCTTAGGTTTATTTCTAGGTATTTTATGGTTCTTAGTGCAATTGTAAATGGGATCGATGTTTTGATTTTTCTCTTTCTGTTGCTCCATTATTGGTATATAGAAATGCAACTAATCTCTGTATGTTGATTTTGTATCCTGCGACTTTGCTGAATTCATGGATCAGTTCTAGTAGCTTTGTGGTGAAGTCTTTTGGGTTTTCCACGTAGAGTATCATGTCATCTGTGAAAAGTGAAAGTCTGACTTTGTCTTTGCCAATTTTGATGGCTTTTATTTCATTTTGCTGTCTGATTGCTGATGCTAGGTCTTCGAACACTATGTTAAACAAGAGTGATGAAAGTGGACATCCCTGACATGTTCCTGATCTCAAGGGGAAAGCTCAGTTTTTTCCTCATTAAGCATATTAGCTGTGGTCTTTTCATATATGGTTTTATGATGTTTAGGTATGTTCCTTCTATCCCTACTTTCTTGAGGGTTTTTATTAAGAAGGGATGCTGTATTAACTCAAATGCTTTTTCTGCATCTATTGACAGGATCATGTGGTTCTTATCCTTTCTTTTATTAATGTGATGCACCACATTGATTTGTGAATATTGAACCAGCCCTGCAGCCCAGGAATGAATCCTACTTTATCATGGTGAATAATTCTTTTTATATGCTGTTGAATTCAATTTGCTAGTACCTTGTTGAGAATTTGTGCATCTATGTTCATTAAGGATACTGGCCTGTAATTCTCCTTTTTTGGGGGGTCTCTATCTGGTTTGGGAATCGAGTAATGCTGGCTTCATAGAATGAGTCTGAGAGCTTTCCTTCCATTTCAGTTTTCTGGAACAGCTTGAGGATTGGTATGAACTCTGCTTTAAATGGCTGGTAGAACACCCCTGGGAAGCCATCTGGCACAGGACTCTTACTGTTGGGAGATTTTTGATAACTGATTCCATTTCTTCACTAGTTATGGGTCTGTCCAAGTTTTCTATTTCTTCCCCTTTGAGTTTTGGTAGTGTGTGGGTGTCTAGGAATTTGTCCATTTCTTCCAGGTTGTCCAAGTTTGTTGGCATATAATTTTTCATAGCAGTCTCTGATAATTGTTTGTATTTCTGAGGGATTGGTTGTTATAAGTCCAGTTTCATTTGTGATTTTATCTATTTGGGTCCTTTCTCTTTTCTTTTTGAGAAGTCTGGCTAGGGGTTTATCAATTTCGTTTATTTAAAAAAAAAAACCAGCTCTTAGTTTCACTGATATGTTCTACTGGGTTTTGTTGGACTCTATATTATTTATTTCTGCTCTAATCTTTATTATTTCTCTTCTGCTATCCTTGGGTTTTTTGTTTGTTTGTTTGGTTGGGTTTTTTTGCAGTTCTGCTTCTAGTTCCTTTAGGTGTGCTGTTAGATTTTGTATTTGGGATTTTTCTAGTTTCTTGAGATAGGCCTGGATTGCAATGTATTTTCCTGTTAGGACTGCCTTTGTTGCATCCCACAGGGTTTGAACTGTCATGTTTTCACTTGCATTTGTTTCCATATATTTTTAAATTTCTTCTGTAATTGCCTGGTTGACTCATTCATTCTTTAGTAGGATGTTCTTTAACTTCCATGCATTTGCAAGTTTTCCAAACTTTTTCCTGTCATTGATTTCAAGTTTCATAGCATTGTGATCTGAAAAAAGTGTATGCTATGATCTCAATTCTTTTATATTTATTGAGGGTTGTTTTGTGACCCAGTATGTGATCTTGGAGAAAGTTCCATGTGCATTCAAGAACATGTATTTTGCTGTTTTTGGATGAAAAGTTCAGAATATATCTGTGAAGTCCATCTGGTCCAGTGTATCAGTAAGGGCCACTGTTTAATGATTTTCTGCCTACATGATCTCTCCATTGCTGTAAGTGGAATATTAAAGTTCCCTGCAATTACTGCATTCTTACCAGTAAGATTGCCTATGTTTGTGATCAACTGTTTTATATGTTTGGGTGCTTCCAAATTGGGTGCATAAACATCTGTAATTGTTAGCTCTTCTTAATGAATAGACCCTGTAATTATGAGAAAATGCCCTTCTTCATATCTTGTTACAGCCATTAGTTTAAAATCAAGTTTGTCTGATATAAGTATGGATACTCCAGCTTTCTTTTGACTTCTAGTGGCATGACAGATGATTTTCCATCCCTTCACTTTCAATCTGAAGGTGTCCTCAGTTTTAAAGTGGGTCTTGTTGACAGCAAATAGATGGGTCTTGTTTTCTTATCCATTCTGATACTCTATGTCTTTTGATTGGAACATTTAGTCCATTTACATTCAGTGTAATTAAAAGATATGGATTTAGTGTTATTTGTATGTTTCATGCTTGTAATGATGTCTCTGGTCCTTTGTTGTCTTTGCAACATTCCACTCAGTGAGACCCTCTTAGGGCTGGTTTAGTGGTGATGAGCTCCTTCAGTTATTGTTTGTTTGGGAAAACCTTTATCTCTCCTTCTATTCTGAATGACAGGCTTGCTGGATAAAGGACTGCTGGCTGCATATTCTTCCTATTCAGCACATTGATATTTCCTGCCACTCTCTTCTGGCCTGCCGAGTTTCAGTAGACAAATGTGCTACTATTTTTATGAGTCTACCCTTGTAAGTTAAGGCCCATTTGCCCCTAGCTGCTTTCAGAATTCTCTCTTTATCTTTGTATTTTGCCAGTTTCACTATGATATGTCGTGCAGAAGAGCGATTCCTGTTATGTATGAAGAGAGTTCTCTGTGCCTCCTGGATCTTGTTTCCTTCCCCAAATTGGGGGAGTTCTCAGCTAAGATTTGTTCAAGTATACCTTCTGCCCCCTTCTCTTGACCTCCTAAGATACAGATATTATTACATTTCATTGAATCACTTAGTTCTCAAATTCTCCCCTCGGGGTCTAGAATTTTTTTCTCTCTCTTTTTCTAAGCTTCATCATTTTCCATAAATTTATCTTCTATTTCACTTATTCTCCCCTTTGCCCTTTAATTCTGGCTGTCACTGCATCCAGTTTATTTTGTACCTCATTTACAACATTTTTTAATTTGTCATGATAATTTTTTAATTCCTTGATCTCTGCAGCAATAGATTCTCTGCTGTCTTCTATTCCTTTGTCAAGCCCAGTGATTAATCTTATATGACTATTATTCTTGATCAGATATATTGGTTATATCTGTTTTGATCAAGTCTTTAGCTGTCATTTCTTCCTGGAATTTCTTTTGAGGAGAATCTCCATTTCATCATTTTGGCTAGTCTTCTGTCCCTTATGTCTTTTAAAAACTTGTTATTTGTCCTGCACCTGTGAGCACTTTTGAGCACCATCCAGGGCCTGGCCCTTCAGGAGGTGATTTTTGAAGTGTATTACTTGCCCTCTGTTGTTTTAACTCTTGTTGCTTTATCTCCCTACTTGTAGTGATGTTTTGCACCCTCCACCAGGTGTGCTTTGATTTGTTCGTTGAAGTAGCCCTGGAAAAAAACACACACAAAAAAACCCCACGAAACAACAACAAAAAAAAACACACCACCACCACCACAACAAACGATGGCGGGGAGTGGTGTTGGTGGAAGAGGCCTTATCCCATACAAAGAGGAAAATGATAAGGGCAGGGAGAAAGAAAAGAAAATTGACCAGGCAGAGAAACATGGCTTAATCCAGAGAGGGGAGGGAAAATAAAGGAGGAGATATATAACAGGCATAAAGAGAACAGAGTAAATATGTTTGCTTACACAAACCAACAACCAGAATAACCAGACTAGAAGAGGGAAGAAATAAAAGAAAGAAAAAAAATATATATATACAAGAATTGTTCAATAATTAAAGCAGAAAATGCAGAACTGCTGGGTGCCTTGGCAATGGTGGCAGGGGCGGTCTGGAGGAGGAGCTATCTGCTTTGTCCACCTCAATCCCAGGTAGTTAACTAGGCATGGAGGGGCGTGGTTTGAGGTAGAGCGGGTCCTGCCTCCACTGCTGGTGATGGAGAGAAAAACGGTGACACCCTGTCTGTCTCTCCTCCTCTGACTAGGTGTCCCAAACTACTCTGTTCAGGCAGCCCTCACAGTGTTGTGTGGGCACAAGTGGGCCTTTTCTGCCCCCGCCCCCCCCCCCCCCCGCAACAACTCCACAGTCTTTCATGCCACCCTGGGGCTTATCCGGGATTCAAACCCAGATATCTTAAAGGGTCCTGCTCCATGCACCCCGGTTCCCGGGACATGCTGCTTGGCTGATAAACGGCCTCTGGCTGGTGAGTGCAGGCAGGGTCCTTTGTCCTTTGAACGGCTATATACCTTCTTCCCACAGCACTCGAGGGAGGGGACTGGTTTCTCCCACTGCAGACTGTGCCTCTGAACTAGTTACCAACCAGGGACTGGCTCCCCTCCTCCCCAGGTGCATGAACTGGGCAGCGGGCCCCAGTCCGGAGAAAGCCCCTCAGTTAGAGACTGGATCTTTCTCCATCCCTGGTCCATGGTTTTTCTCTTGGCCAAATATAGTCCTACACTTCCACAGCCTCTTTTTCTTCCCTTTGTCTACCTGCAGAAGGGGATCCTTCCCCTCCATGCCTATGCCTCATATTTCCTCTCTCCCAGTTTGCAATCACGTACCCATGGCCTGCTAGGTTGTCCCCCTGGACCCCTGGAGACATCTCTGCCACTCTGCAGCCCAGACTTTCAAATTCAAAGTCCCCTGGCCTCAGCACTGTGTTTGAGGGATGAGGGAACTTCGGGTCCCCCTACTTCTCTGCCATGTTGGATCTCCCCCTCTACTGTATACCTGGATCTTCCTTCTCAACATCCTCTAATTCCTACCAAGCTCTCATTCCAGCCAGATAGACATCTACTGTGCCTTCAAGTAAGGTACTAGTTCCCTTAATCCGAACTCACTTTCCTCATCCCATCTGCCTTCTGCCCCTTCAACTCTGGTCCTCTCACTAGCTTTAATAATAAGTCTTAAAGTCAGGGAATAGAAGTCCTGCAGCTTTCTTTTCTTTCTTTTTATTTTTTAAGTTTATTTATTTGAGAGAGAGGAAAAAAAAAACAAAGCACACACGCGGGGTAGAGGCAGAGAGAGAGGGAAAGAGAAAGAATCCCAAACAGGCTCCATGCTGTCAGCACAGAACCCAATATGGGACTCAAACTCACCAACTTTGAGACCCTGACCTGAGCCAAAGTCAAAAGCCAGGCATTCAGCTGACTGAGCCACCTATGCGCCTCCTACGGCTTTCTTTTCTTAAGAAACTGTTTTATGTATTCTATGTATACATTTTAGCTACTGCACTTCAATATTCATTTTAGAACCATCTTGTCAATTACGACAAAAAAGCTTGCAGGGATTTTAACTAAAAAAAATCAAGACATCAACTGACAACAATACTGAGCCTGCCAATCTATTAGTGTGATTTTGTCATTTATCTAATGGATAAACCTTTAATACCTCTCACTGTGTTTTATAGTTTTGACCTTGCTAAAATTCACTTATTAGTTCTAGTAGTGTTTTTTTTTAATTACCTTTGAATGTACACAGCTATGTGACAACCATGTGTTCTCCAGTAAGGACAATTTTAGTTCTTACTTTCTAATACTTATGCTTTTTATTTCTTTGTCTGGTAACACTGAACAAGGCTTCTAAAATAATGTTGAAAAGAAGCGGGGAAAATGCCTATTCTGGATAGGAGTCCTTTGCAAAATATGCGCTTTCTAAGTATTTCTCCTAGTCTGTGGCTTGTGTTTTCATTCAGCAGTGTCTTTAGAAATATAAGTATTAATTTCTTTTTAACATTGACATACAATGTTATATTAACTCCAGGTGAACTTTTTAATTTTGATGCAACTTATCAACTTTTGGTTTGGTTTCTGGTTCCTTTTTTGTATATTTCCTATCTAAGAAATCTTGCCTTAACCCAAGGTCACAAATATTTTCTCCCATGTTTTACAGATTAAATTCTTATGTTTAGGTCTTATTTTGAGTTAGTTTTTGTATATAGTGAAGAGAGGGGTGAAAGTTTGGTTTCTGGCATATGGATGTCTAACTGTTCCAGCATTGTGTGTTGAAAAGACTATCCTTCTGTGTGGATGTATTTTTTTTAAATAATAAATTAAATCTCTCTGATAAGGCTATTTAGATTTTCTGTTTCTTCCTGTATTAATTTTTATATGCTGTGTTTTCAAAGAATTTGTCTACTTCATTTAAGTTAAAAAAATATAGTTACATAAAGTTGTTCATAATATTTCTTTATCTGTGGGATTGAGTGACCACAGGAGGTAGGAACTGTATTGATATCTTCTTTTTCATCCTTGATGTTGGTAATTTTTTAGTTTTCTCTCTCCTAATACTTCTCTTTTCTTCCCCATTAATCCCTCAATCTAGGTTGGGAAGGTAGAGATTTATTAATTTTGTTACTATTTCCAAAGAACCAGGTGCAGCTCTGTTAATTTTATTATTTTTCTATTCTATTGGTTTTAGCTCACATCTTTAATATCTGTTCTCTTTCTTTTCTGATTGGGTCTAATTACTCCTCTTTATCTTGATTCCTAAGGTAGAAACTTAGATGACTATTTTAAGCTTTTCTTCCTCTCTTACATAAACACTCATAGCTCGAAATCTCTCTTCAATTTAGGCTTTACCTTGAGTCCACCGATTTTACTTTGCTGGATTTATATTACCACTCTGTGTTACCACTCAAATTTTAGAAATTTGCCATTTTTATTTTTTCAGATATTTTTATTCTGCCTCTTTTTCTCTCTCCTCTTTGGGTAAGGATTCATTAGAATTATGCTACATAGCTTAATATTGTCTCACATGGCTCTGAAATTCTGTTCATTTTTTCTTCAATCTTTTTTCTCCCTGTTCTTCAGACTAAATAATTTCTACTGCTTTTTAAAATTCATTGACAATTTCTGCTGCCTTCCTTAATCTGGTAGTGAGCCCATCTAATGACATTTACATTTCAGTAATTAATTTTCCACTCAAGAATATCCACTGAATGGGGTGCCTGGGTGGCTTAGTCGGTTAAGCGTCCGACTTTCGCTTGGGTCATGATCTCGCGGTTCGTGGGTTCGAGCCCCGCGTCGGGCTCTCTGCTGACTGCCAGCTCAGAGCCTGAAGCCAATTTCAGAGTCTGTGTCTCCCTCTCTCTCTGACCCTCCCCTGCTCACGCTGTCTCTCTCTCTCCTAGAAATAAATAAAAAATATTAAAAAAAAAAAAAAAGAATATCCACTGAATCCTTTTAATAGCTTCAATTTTTTTCCTCCCTCAATATTTTATTTAAATTCTAGTTAGTTAACATCCAGTGCCACACTAGTTTCAAGTGTAGAATTTAGTGATTCATTCACCACATACAATACCTGGTGCTCTTCACAAGTGCCCTCTTTAATAACCAACACCTTTTAACCCAACCCCCTCTGATAATTATCAGTTTGTTCTCCATAGTTAAGCATCTGCTTCTTCGTTTGCCTCTCTTTTTTTGTTCCCTATGTTCACTTGTTTTGTTTCTTAAATTCTACATGTGAGTAAAATCATATGGTATGGTATTTGTCTTTCTCTGACTCATTTCACTTAGCATAATACTCCATAGCTCCATCCACGTTGTTGCAAACGGCAAGATTTCATTCTTTATGATGGCCGAGTAATATTCCATTGTGTGTGTGCGTGTATGTGTGGGTGTGTGTGTATGTACACACATACATACACATCTTTATCTAATCATCAGTCGATGCACATTTGGGCTCTTTCCATAATTTGGCTATTGTTGATAGTGCTGCTGTAAATATCAGGAGGCATGTATCCCTTCAAATCAGTATTTCTGTATCCTTTGGAAAAACACCTAGTAGTATAATTGCTGGATCACAGGGCAGTTCTACTTTTAACTTTTTGAGGGACCTCCATACTGTTTTCTGTAGTTTCCATTTCTTTGCTGATATTTTACATGTGTTTAGTCACACCTTTCTTTAGGTCCTTAAAAACACTTATAATACCTGCTCTAAAGACCTTGTCTGTTAACTGCAAGATACAGAACATTATGGAGACAATTTCTATTGAATGCTTCTCTTGAATACAAGTTACATTTTCTTCATTTGTCTACTTATTTTTGATTACATATTGAATTTTATAAATAAAAGGTTACAGAGACTCTGTACTCTTATATTCCTCAAAGACTGCTGATTTTCATTCCAGCAGGGAAGTTAACTTGGCTATGCTCAAACATCAAACTCTGTTTCCATTGTAATAACAGCAAAATTCTCTGTTCTGTTCTTTCAGCCTCCTGATACTATTTATCTGCCAAGCCTACCACAGTCTCCCTTGTACATGTATAGATGTAAAAGCCAAAGATTTGGGCATAATTTATGTACAGAGTTCCTTCTCTTCTGTGGCTCCCTCCCTCACATGGTTTTCCTCTGTCTAGTTATACTTCCAGCTTTAAACCTTGTCCTCCAACACTTAAATCTTGTAAAGCTCAGGCTCTCTGATGCCCTATGTAGCACATGAATTAGGGAGTGGCTTCAGGCAAGAAGCTGCACTCTTAAATCTTTCCCCTTGCTGCTGTCACCTTTCAGGAGTAGATTCTGCCATTTTCTGCCAATTTTGGGTCACTCTACTATATTTTCAGATACTTGTTTATGTAAAAACCTTTTTGTCCCGATTTCATAATTGCTACCTGCAGGAAGGTTAGTCTGATCAAGTGATTCCATTATTATCCAATAGTATTTATTTTAAAGTTGTTAATTTAAAGTACCTACAATATGCTGAATATTGTGCAGAATGCTACATCCCTATCTTCAAGAATACCATCTTATGTTGGCAGACATGTATTTTTATATGCATAGTATTTTAAACATATATGAATACTTAGGCATATTCATGTGTAAGTAAATGAAAATAGACAATGTTCTTACTTTTCTACTGCAGATCGTTTCTGTGACTTGCTCTTGTAATTTAATGCCATCTTAGTTTCCATTCCAGTGTATATAGCAACACCTGCAAAACAAAACACTCTTTAATAATAATCTTCTGGCATATTTCATAAAAGATGTATTCACTAGCATGAACGGAAGTATACTGTCTGACTGTTGTTAAAATCTGGCTTTCTTTAAGTCTTTCCAAAGTTTTTAAAAGGCTTTCCAAGTCCAATTTTGGGGAACTTCAGTCACTTAACCTGCTGGAAGGGAAAGGCATGGGATTTCTGTTTCTGAGTTATAATTAACATATCTGAATGAGAGATATTATTAGAGTTGGAATTGATGGAAGAAAAGAATTTGGAAACAAAGATGACAGGGAAGGCCATTATAGATACAGCAAAAAGAGTTAACAAAGACAGAAATGGAAAAGCGCTTTCTGTTAGGTTTGAACAATGGAATGAGGTCAGAGTTCAAAGGGCTCTGGAGACCAAAATCTGTGGCGTCTAGACATAATTTTCTACCACTAGAGAGCTAATATGGAAATCTGTCAGAAGAAATGAAGTAAACACAAGGACAGTGCCATTTTATTTTTATTTATTTATTTATGAAAATCAAGTTCTTTTTCTTAGTTTTTAATGTTTTATTTATTTCTGAGAGGGAGAGAGAGAGGCAGCGTGAGCAGGGGAGGATCAGAGAGAGAGGGGAGACACAGAATCCGAAGCAGGCTCCAGGCTCTGAGCTAGCTGCCAGCACAGAGCCCGACTCAGGGCTCAAACCCACGAACCATGAGATCATGACCTGAGCCAAAGTCGGATGCTCGATCGACTGAGCCACCCAGGCACCCCAGGACAGTGCCATTTTAAAAATGTATGCCTATGTGAATGACTGGGATGAGCAAAAATGATAGTAATAACAGCCTAAAATTGGGGAGTGGATGAAATTAGGTAAGACCAGCTTTATAACAAACTTTGGAGTTAGACCTTGATTTGAGTGCTGCCTCTGCTACTTATTAGCTCTGTGTCCTTGGGCAAGTTATTTAATCTAAGTCTCAATTTCTCCATCTTTAAATAGGAAAATATACTTCACAGAATTGTTGAGAGATTTGTATGACAAAATAGGAAAATGACCAGAAACAGGGAGATGATCAATAAATATTCACACCCATCCTTATATAGTGAAAACTGAGAAGTAGTATAGGATTCATCATGCCTTTTTCCTAAAGATCTGTCCTGGAATTTTCACCATTCTTTAAAGACAGGAATTATAACTCAGATGACAAAGGGCACTGAAATTACAGATATGTGAGCCATCAGCCAGAATGACAGAAGAGAGAGAGGTGGTGCTGAGGCAGACACCAGTAGACCCAGCTAAAGGCAAATACACATTTTAAGAATGTGAAAGGTGTTCCTGCCAGGGAGATGTGTTAAAATATGGCATTACATGAGAGGGTCTAAAAGCCCTGGAGGTTTTCTCTGGCTTTGGCCATGAGAACATCATTATGGTGTATTTTTTTTTCACTGTGGTAAAATATACATAACATACAGTTTACCATTTTAATCATCTTTAAGTTGGTACAATTTGGTGGCACTCAGTATAATCACAATGTTGTGCAACCCTCACTAACCTGAAAACACTTTCATTACCTTCAAAGGAAACCCTGTATCCAATAAGCAATCATCCCCCATTCCCCTCCACTCCCCAACCCCTGGGAACAAAAAATCTACTCTCTGTCTCTGTGAATTTGCCTATTCTGAGTATTTTAAGTAAACAGAATCATCTACGCCTTTTGTGTTGGGCTTCTTTTACTCGGCATGTTTTCAAGGTTTATCCATATTATAGCATGCATCAGAATTCATCTTTTATGGGTGAATGATATTATAGAAGTATCCTACATTTTGTTTATCCATTCATTAGTTGATGGATATTTGTGCAGTTTCTACCCTTTGGCTATTGAGTAGTGCAGCTATGAATATCTTGTACAAGTCTTTGAATGTTTACTTTTAATTCTTTTGGATATATATCTAGAAGCAGAACTGCTGGCTTATATGTACAGTTGCTGGGTCATATGATAATTCTGTTTAACTTACTGAGGAACTGCCATACTATTGTTCACTGACTATGACATTTTATATTCCCACCAGCACTCAAATACTCTACATCCTCACCAACACTTGCTATTTTCTTTTTTTTTTAATTTTTAAAGCTTATTTATTTTGAGAGAGAGAGGCAGGGAGGGGCAGAAAGAGAGGGAGAGAATCCCAAGCAGGCTCTGCACTGTCAGCACAGAGCCCAACGTGGGGCTCGAACTGTGAGATCATGACCTGAGCTGAAATCAAGAGTTGGAAGCTTAACTGACTGAGCCACCCAGGGTCCCCAATTTTCTGTTTTCATAAGTATATGCATTTCTCTATCAGAGAGCCTCATACTGAGAGATAAGATATAACACAGTTAATAGGAAAGAAAGGAAGGAAGAAGAGAACCTCAAAAGCTATAAACATTCAGTGAATAATACAGGCTGGACAGTATATGAAGGTATATTCCTAAAATGGGAGGAGATAGTTGACAGCTAAAGATTATCAAGACTTCACAATTTGCCTAGAGTTGACTCAGAATATGTGAATTAATTTAGATCTCCAACACTAGAGCACTATTTATTCAGCCTTTTGGTTCAGTCAGTAAACATTCCAATAATACCTGCCATATGGTCACAGGTCAATAAAAATTTGTTGAATGGATGAAAGAATGAGTCAGCAGTTTTATTAATCCAATCTAAGAATAATCATAATGGAATTATACAGGTGGTTTACTGAACCATGATGCCAGATTACATTCGCTCTCAACCACCATTAACAAAACTGCCAGAATTATCTTCTTAGCAATGTTTCACAAGTATCCACAAACAACACAGCCAGGTTCTAGTCTATTACTCAAAAATAGGAAATAACAACAAAAAAATACAACATAAAATTATTTTTATACAATCTTTGTAAGAAAATTATCATAGACAATATTTGATTATGTAAATTATCCAACCACAAAAGCTATGTCTTAAAAAATATTTTATATAAAGCATCAACATGAATCCATAATTAAAAATTCTCAATATATACAAACCAAAAATTTCTTTTGTGTTTTTTAACCTGGCTCCACGAAGCAAGAGACTCTCTGGCCCCAGGGGTCTAAGAGGAAAAAAAAAAGTTGAATATATTAAAAATTCAATTAAATTCTAAAATGGCATCTTCAGCAGAAAATACCTGAACTATAGTTATAACTCTGCTTTCATATAAAACCAAAATTTCAGTTACTATTAAGCAGTTTAGGTCAATTATGATGTTAGTGACCATAACAACAAATGCCTGCTTTAGCATTTCAGTCACTTTAAGATCAGTGGCTCAGAAATAAGATTATGCCTATAAATAAACTCACAAAGCCATCAGTTTCAAGATTTTTAGACATAAAACACAACAAAAGATTAACCAATGATTTTAAAATGTTTAACATGATGAGATTTTAAATTTTTGAACAAAATTAAAGTTTTTAAAATGCAATATAAACATGAATTATAGTATGAATTGTTGATAAATCCATCAATTCTGCATAATTAAAATTACACTGGATTATAAAACAATGTAGTAAGTGAGTTAGTACTTTTTCTAGGCAAGATCAACTACAACTTGACTACTTGCATTGCATACTTCTTGGAGCACAGGTCTTCTTGCTGTATGAATTTCTCTCCATAAAGGAGAAATAAAACGAGAAGGAATAACTAGAAAGGAAATTGTATTTTCTTAGTGATAGAAAAATGATAAGACTCTGTTATGGATTAAGTAAAAAACCTTAATTTTGTTGATATTCTTTATGGTTTTTTTTTAAACATACATATATAGTTACCCAAATCAAACAAAACCTGAAACAATTCTGAAGATATTTGCAAATCCAAACACTCTAAAAAATCTAATAAACTAAAGAGGCTCACATTTTGGGACATGGTTAACAGTATGGTTTTATTAGATAGCAATATTTGGAGCACACTCCATGGATATTCCAAAATCAATTATTCAGGAGGCATAAAATAGCTCTGTTTCACTTGGTTGGGTTCCAACAATGAATAGAAAAACTTTGAGTTCATAGGGGCATATAAAATTGGAATATGATGATAAAAAGCTTCAAATTAAAAGATAATTCATCAGCTCACTCAGGCTGCTTCAGCAAGAACATACTAATCTTTTTAACCATTTTAGGGGCTGGGTAATATAACTGATCTTTTGCTTTAGCAGCCACAATATCTTAATGCAATTCAGATTATGTATCCACATATATATCCCACTATGTCACTCTAGAAATCAAATAAAAAAAAAAAAAACCTATTCATAGTTGTCCAGCAAGGAGTCCTACATTTACAAAGACCTTGTTAGGGAGTTTACTGAATGTGCTACTATGTTAGTTAATGTTTATTAAAACTGTGAACTGGTGCTAAGGCATGATTATTTTTTGATGCTTGTCTTGAGGATTTCATTTAAAATTTGCTTACCTCTTCATGTCAGCAACTTATTTCATGTAGCCAGTATTAACTGAACATGTCTTTAGAAAAGAGGTACAATGCTAATTGGATTAGATCAGTTCAAGGGCTGATACAAAGATTTATTCTAAATTTGGCTTTGTGATCATGAGTAACAATGTAATCTCAACATATCAGCACATTTCTGAAATAGCTAAAAGTCTTTCATGCAGGGGCCAAATATTAACATGAATATTAAGGACAAACACAGCAACACAATCAACTAAACAAAAAACCAATCAAAAGAGTAAATAGAGGCTCTAGATTGGCCACTAAATACTCTAGTTCCTGCTGAATAATTCTGAAGCGAAGAATACAATAATATTCATACTTGTCAAACATTATATAAAACATTTTTTGTATTCTAGACTTTCAGTGTGGTGGGTTTAAAGGTGTAAAAATTTGAATAAGAATGGCGATTTCCTTCTACATTACTACCTAACAGCATTAGAAAAAGAAATACAAGTACAGAAATAATATTACTAAACTATTTTTATATCATTTCATAGGATCTGTTTTATCCTTACTTCTTGCTGCTACAAATTATTAGATGAAATGTTTATTTATTTTTATTTTTAATTAAAAAAAATAAGTACTCTACATCCAATGTGGGTCTGAATTTATAAAGCCAAGATCAAGAGTCGTATACTCTTTGGACTGAGCCAGCCAGGCTTCTAAATTAATCCTTTTCTATCATATGCTGCCTACTTACCTAATCTCCCTTAAATGTGATTTTAGTCCCTCCCAATACAATTTTCACATAAAAATAACTGGATAAGGCAAATGTATTCTTACCTTACAATTTCTTCCATTTGTTGAGTTATTATCATTCGTCCCATGAATCTATCAAAGAATTAAACATGTTACAAAAAAGCCCATGATATATTACCTATGACACCAATGGGTGAAACATTTGACAGTTTTGGCACTATCCTTATACATGAAACAAAACCTTTTGTATATAGGAATGGTCCATTATTTTTGTTAGAGATTATATGAATAAATACTTATCAGTCATTTAGCTTTAAAAAACTGAATATTCTGGCCATCTCCACTCCAGCTATGAATGAGGTAATAAATGAAAAACTGTTTTCAAAATGATGATGGAAATTTCATATATTATCAGTTTAGTCATGAGAACTTATAATTTTTACACAAAGATGCATATATTATCTAGCTCACAATGAAAACTCACACATTTCATCACAGTTTATTAAATTAAGTCTACTGTGACTGGAATCATTCATTCACTCACTAACTGACTCATTCATCACTAAACAGTCACTGTGTAAGTTAAGTGGTGGGACAGACTAGTAAACAAAAACCTATCAGTGAACTCCAAAGCTTCTTTAACTTTTGTTTGCCTGAAATCTAGAGTGAGGGACCCCACCTGTTATCATAATAGATTTTCACAGCCTGGCTTTTCAGTTCCAACTTTCACAACCAGAAAAGTTCCATAGCATAGTCAATTCAAGAGTACAATCACTTTCTACCATAGTGAGGCAAATTTTAAGGTGAAGCAAACTCCAGACAGAGCATTCGTGTTAGTTGTTTAAGCAAAGAAACAGGCAGTCCTCTTTAAATGTCCTTATTATTACACTCCTCCCATCCACTCCCCACCGTTTCCAAGTTTCAGACTTTGGCTTTATTGTTTATCTCCTACTTCTACTTCCTTCAGCTCCCTGTATCAGGGAGTTCTTTTAATTGTCTCCACTAACTGGAATTTTATGTAGTCCTGATTTCGGCTTCATTTTGGATTTAGATTCAAAGAACCAATTCAGCTGCCATTTCCCTGGGCATTTTTCAGAGATGATGTGTGATCAGCTCAATTTCGCTGAGCTAAATTCCTACAACAGACCTTTTCCTTAATTTCATCTGTCCTGTTATCCTTGATTGTAAGGTACTCCTATCTATTTATGCCAGTTACATAACGGATTAACTCATTTTGTACTTTCCTTAGCCATTTCTCCAAACCCACAATTTAATGTGGGTTTAATTAATGTGAATTAATTTAATTCAAAACAGAAATAGCTGCATTATTCTCTTTTCTGACTATAAAGGCCAAATATATTGAAACACACATTTTATAAAATGATTCAGACAATTTAAAAAGACCTCAAGTGGGAAACAACAATCACTGGTAATCCCACTACTCAAACATAAACACTGTTAATGTTTTGGAATATGTTTCCCACTTTTTTTTCATGCATATATAGACACATTTATACCTTAAAAACAAAATGGTATCATGCCATAAGTACTGCTGATAACATTTCTAACATGTCCTGTCAAAAACAAAGATCTATATCATGATTTTTGTTTCTTCTAATTTTTTATTTAAATTCTAGTTAGTTAACATATAGTGTAATATTGCCTTCAGGAACAGAATTTAGTGATTCATCAGTTACATAGAACACTCAGTGCTCATCATAACAAGTGCCCTCTTTAATGCCCATCACCCATCTAGCCCATCTCCCACCCACCTCCCTCCATCAACTGTTTGTTCTCTATCAAGAGTCTCTTATGGTTTGCTTCCCTCTTTTTTTTCCCTCCCCTTCACATACGTTCATCTGTTTTGTTTCTAAAATTCCACATGAGTGAAATTATATGGCATTTGTCTTTCTCTGACTTATTTTGCTTAGCATAATACACTCTAGTTCCACCCATGTCAGAGCAAATGCCAAGATTTCAATCTTTCTGATAGCTGAGTAATATTCCAATGTGTGTATGTATGTGTGTATGTGTGTGTGTGTGTGTGTGTGTGTGTGTGTGTGTGTATGTGTGTATAGACACATCTTGTTTATTCATTTATCAACAGATACTTGGATTGCTTCCATGTGCCACTGTAAATAATGCTGCCATAAAAATAGGGATGCATACATCTTTTCAAATTGGTGTTTTCATTCTTTTTTAAATACCCAGGAGTGGAATTACTGGATTATACAGTATTTACATTTTTAAATTTTTGAGGAATTTCCATACTGTCTTTCCACAGTGGTTGTACCAATGTACATTCCTACCAACAGAGCATGAGGGGGTTCCCTTATCTTTATATCTGTCTCAACATTCGTTATTTCTTGCCTTTTTGATACTAGCCATTCTGCCTGGTGTGAGGTGATATCTTATTATAGTTTTGATTTGCATTTCCCTGATGATTAGTGATGTTGAACATTTTTTTCATGTACCTGTTGGCCACCAGTATGTTTTCTTCAGAAAAATGTCTACTTAGGTTCTCTGGCCATTTTTTAAGTTTTATATATATTCGGATATATTTGTGCATAAATATACACAACTGCTTATTGCATATATCATTTACAAATATCTTTTTCCATTAATTAGGTTGCCTTTTTGTTTTGTTGATGGCTTCCTTTGCTGTGCAAAAGCTCTTTATTTTGGTGTAGTCCCAACAGTTTATCTTTGCCTTTTTATTTCCCATGCTTGAGGAGACATATCCATAAATATGTTGACAGAGATGATCTCCAAGAGATTACTGCTTAAGTTTTTCTTTAGGAGTTTTATGCCTTCAAGTCTCAGTTAGGTCTTCAATCCATTTTGAATTTATTTTTGTGTATGGTATAAGTGGTCTGGTCATAAACTTCTACTTTGCTCATGGCAATAAAAATTAGTCCAATGCTTTTGTAATGTCTCAAAGGCCAAATCCTATTAGGGCTTTAATCCAATAATTCTACTTTTGCAGCTCTGTCTTTTCTTAGGGAATAATCCAGTACTATACCATACCTGTACAAGTCTGCTTCCGGCTGCTGACATTCTATAACAGCTAGAAGAGTGTCCAAACTGGCAACTGTTTGTAATACTGCTGTTTCTGGAACTGCCACGTGTGTCTGGGAAAATATAAAAAACAAAAAGGGTTACACTGCAGTTTCAGGATTCAAATGGGAACTTAGATATCATCTATTTCAAATCTCTTTTCAGGTGAAATTATAGCATACCGTACTTGAGATCACTTAGCTAGACAGCAGAGAAGAGAGGAGAAAGAAAATTGTAAAATAACAAGTAGCAAAAGAAGCTACTGTGGTTACCTATCCAGAGGGGCCATTTGCATATAAAAAAATTAAGTGTGGGGGTGCCTGGGTAGCTCAGTTGGTTAAGTGTCCAACTTCAGCTCGGGTCATGATCTCATGGTTTGTGGGTTTGAGCCCTGTGTTGGGATCTCTGCTGTCAGCACAGAGTGTGCTTTGGATCCTCTGTCCCCGTTTCTCTCTCTCTCTGTCTCTCTCTCTCAAAAGTGAATAAACCTTTAAAAAACTGTTTTTAATTAAATGTGTTAAGTCACTATCACTCAAAGTTTATTATGAAGCTGTTTAATAGGAAAATATGTGAATTTTCACTTTTATACTCTGAAAACTGAGAAAAATTTAAATGTGTCCCTATCCAAAAAGGTACTAGAATATTAAAGGATTACATTTTTCCTAGGAACACTTTCCACTTTTCTTTAATTTACCTAAAACCAAATGAGGCTACCCTTGAAATAAATACATAATATTATTTCTTTTATAAAAATTACCATTTTTAAAGTTTCAGTGATTTAAAAAATTTCTCACTTAGCAAGTTAAACAAAGGAAAATACCACTATAACCCAAAAACATTTTGTTCACCCAGGGCGACACTCAAACATATGCATGTACAAACCTTCAGGTTAGTTTCTCCATCCAAACTAGCAGTTGTAACGTGACAAGAACCATCAAGTCGATCTGAGGACAGAAGCACCAAATCTGCAGGGAAAATTTCATCTTTGGCTATTCGAACAATATCACCCACCTATAAGGAATTATGGGGGAAAAGTGAATATATAGATTTTAAAAGGTAAAGACTTATTTTTATTGATTTCTAAACAGGTGGCCTATCAATGTTTTAATGTAGGAAAGCAAGCTTTTAACTAAAATATAATCAGACTAGAATGCATGATACCAACATATATAACTGATTTCTATTATTTACTAAAGGCATACCCGAATGTTTTTTGATCTAGTTTTTACAAGGCCACCACTTCGAACAACATAAACAGGAGCTCCATTTACTTCATTATCTGAGTTATGTCGTAACCAATCTTCATATCCCTATAAATATCAAAAGAAAAAACATACCCTTTTTAATATACTTAGAAGATACCTTTATCAGATGAGAAAAAGAAACATAAAAACTTATCCAAAACAGTTTACTAGGATGTGTCCTAGTAAACATTTCAAAACTAAATTGATGATGTTATCCCCTAAATTTGTTGCATTTCCAATGTTTTCTATCTTGACAAATGACATCACCATCCACCAAGTTGCTCTTAGAAGAAATCTAGGGAGTCATTCTTGATTCTTTCCTTTTCCTAACACCTATTCAATCTAGAAGTTCTATGGCTTCTATGTAAAAATGATATTTTTAAATTTATTTATTTATTTGGGGAAAGAAAGAGTGTGGGTGTGAGTGAGTGAAGGGCAGGGAGAGAGAAGAGAGAGAATCTCAAGTAGGCTCTGCGATGTCAGCATGGAGCCCAACACGGGGCTCATACCCACAAACTGTAAATTCATTACCTGACTTAACTGGCTTAAATGCCCCTAAAAATGGTATTTTTTAACCAAAAATATAAATTCACAGAGCATTATTACAGACAACAGCAAAAAAAAAAAAATAGATTTTGAAACTGAGGTTGAGTTCTTTCACTTTCTTAAATAACAGGCCAACAGAATTATAATATGTATTTCAAAAAAAAAACATGGTAGGCTAGGGGTACCTGGGTGGCTCAGCTGGTAGAGCATCCAACTCCTGATTTCTGCTCATGATCGCACTGTTGTGAATTTGAGCCCTGTGAGCTTTGTGCTGGGTGTGGAGCCTGCTTAAGATTCTCTCTCCCCCCCTCTACTGTCCCCCACAGAAACATGTGCACGTTCTCTCTCTCTCAAAAAAAAAATATGGTAGGCTACCTGTATCATCATTAGAAAGAGACACAGACATAATAAGCATTTCAGAAAGAATCCTTTGATTAAATATTTAAGGCGTAGTAATTTTTTAAAGTGGAAAAGCCTTTTTGTGTTATTTTAGAGAAAATTCAAGAACTCAAGGGTGTAGAATAAGTACAGATAATGGAATGATACCCAAGAAATACCATTAAGTGATCAAAATAAGGTATAGAATGTGTTGTGTTCTATGCTATTAATTGTGAAAAAACAATATGCTTGCCTATGTGAACACTGCATGGATATTGAGACTAATATACAAATATATCAAGGGAGGAATACTAGGAGGCTGGCAGGTTAGGAATATAAGAGGCTTTTACTATATGCTATTTTGTACTGTTTCCATTTTTTTAAAATATGCACATCTATTATCTAAAAATATTATAACACTATAAAATATAAAGCAAATATTAAAGATTGCTTTGAAGGTCTTTTTTCCCCCCAGGAAGAAACCTTTTGGGAAAGCATTTTTTTTTTTTTTAATTTTTTATGTCTTTATTTTATTTTGAGAGACAGAGACAGACAGTGAGTAGGGGAGGGGCAGAGAGAGAGGGAGACAGGATCTGAAGCAGGCTCCAGGCTCTGAGCTGTAAGCACAGAGCCTGACTCGGGGCTCAAACCCACAGACTGTGAGATCATGATCTGAGCCGAAGTCGGACACTTAACTGACTGAGCCACCCAGGAACCCCTTTTTAAAAATTTTTTAATGTTTTTTATTTATTTCTGAGAAAGAGAGAGAGAGGCGCAGCGTGAGCAGGGGAGGGTCAGAGAGAGAGGGAAATACAGAATCCGAAGCAGGCTCCAGGCTCTGTGCTAGCTGTCAGCACAGAGCCTGAGGTGGGGCTCGAACCCACATTAGATCATTACCTGAGCCGAAGTCGGATGCTTAACCGACTGAGCCACCCAGGCACCCCTGTTCCATCCTTTCTCTTAACACCTACAGCTCAATGGCTCTTACTAGTACTTTATTAAACTGTAATTATTATTGTGTTTGGTCTGACTTTCCCTACTTCACAAATTTTAAGTTCATGGAGGGCAAAGACTATAACACGTACGAAAGCACTATGTATTATTGCATTACACAACTAGAAAGATGACTTAATACAAAAATATGGATGGAAGAAGTTAAAAAAACAAAGTAACAATTTCATTCATATTAAAGTATAAATAACTGATAATAAGACCTTTCCTATTTTGATAAAAGTGCAAAAACAGACTAAAGGGGAGAAGTAAGGAAAATAAGAACATGGCAACTTTCACTTTTATAATTTTCCCAAAATTTGTTCCATTAATCTATAGTGATGGATATATAAAACTAAACAGTACACTCTGGTATGAGTGTTTTTATTTAATGAATAAAACTTAGGAACAGAAAAAACTGGGTTCTGAAATCGTTTCTGAAAAACAGAGAAAACCTTTACAGATCAAATTTTCTCTTTTAAAATTAAGACCTTTCATATTTTCTCTTTTGCCTTAGTTGTCAAAAAGCCCTCAAGTGAATTTGGAACTTAACTGAAATAACCCTATTCACCCAGGTTTGAGGTAGTTTTCCTACTTTCTATCTTTAGATTTTGTGTGTTTTTACTTAATTCATTTTGGAAGAAGACAGGTTGTCAATTTTTATTATTATATTAAACTAAATCCACCAGCATTCTCAACTCAGGTAATGGTGTCACATTTCAATTAAACCCAGTCTCTATTTGGCCAAATATATCGGAAAATCAGGGCAATAAATATCACACTATTTTACACTGCTTTAAAAAATATTCAATGGGTGGGGCGTCTGGATGGCTCAGTTTATTAGGTGTCTGACTCTTGATTTTGGCTCAGGAGATTGAGCCTCGTTGTCACACTCCATGCTGTCAGCGTGAAGCCTGCTTGGGATTCTCTCTCTGCCCCTCCACCAGCTTGTGTACACACACGTGCGCTCTCTCTCAAAATAAACATTAAAAAATAGTCAATAAGTTTATTTATTCATCTATCAAACAAATGTTTTTTTGAAGGTCCAATATGTACATGACTTTGTTCTGGTCATTGGAAATAATCTGGTACACGGAACAAAGTCTATGTACTCATAGAGCTAAACATTCAAATGAAGGCAACAGATAAAGTAATAAATATTTATTCAACAGAACAACAGGTAGTGACGAACAATATGAAGGAATAAAAGACCAGAGCAGAAAATGAGAGAGTGACATGGTGGTCACAAAAAGCCTAAAATATCCAAGTAGAAATGTTGTATGAACATTTGTATATGTGTAGCTGGACTTCAGGGAATAATTTCAGGATACATATCAATTTGAGAACCATCAACATATAAATGGTACTATAAACCACTAGACCAAAAGAAATCACCTAAGAATAAAGTATATATAGAAAAGAAGTCCCAGGGACAAATACGTGTTCCTTTGATGAAATAAATGGCATCTACAAAACCAAGTAAATATGTAACTGTATGAAGTGATAAGATGCTTAATGAGTTGCACAAATTCTAGCCTCCAACAGAACAGTGAAAGGAACTCACACTTAGTGAAAGTAGTAGCATGATATTCTGACATGTTAAATATATAACGTAACTACTATAGATTCCTCTTATCCTTCTCTGTAAGTAATAAAGAATATACATCTCAGAATTACAGAATGTTTGTCAATTTTATTTCCATGTCAATTTAAATCTTATCCTTAAATCTTATAAAATGGAAATTTATCATATTTACACAAGAAAATTCAACTAACTCTTTTTCTGGTGGAAGCAATCATCTATTTACCTGGGTCCCTGACAAGATTTTTTGAGAAGTGATAGCTATATAGGCATATTTCTATGAATTTCTTCTATTTCTTACTCAGCATGTGTATCTAATAATTATGTTACTTTTCTATACCTACATTTTAATATTAACTCAAGATTTGGTTGAAGCCATTTCCCCTACAGTATTACTTTATATAAAAATCAACATCACCAGAGAAAGGTGTAGAAAGTAATAAAAGACTATACAATTTTTATTCAAAATTGTCATGTCAGAAGTATGTGCTCCACTCCCTATAAATATATTCCTTTTGAATTATATTTCCTTTCAATACTGCCAAATCTACAAAGATGATTATAATAATGAACTTCATACAGAATTAGTTTGTACATATAAAATGCACATTTTTGGATGCTTCCTAGGAGTGTCAAGGAAACAACATATTTTAACAATGTAATTACTCCATGAGTCCCTAGGTACCTGAAATATAATAGAGTGACTGAACTCAGTTTAGTTTTACCATATGCAGTATCAAACAAATTTGCTGCTTTCTTATGGAAATTTCTTATGGAAATTACTTTCACAACAATAAATGTTAGTCTGAAGTGAAAATATATAGCAACTTCTAAATGACTTGGAGGGAAAACAACAGAAAATGTTTTCATACCTGCTTTATGGCGGTTACTGTTATCACAAAGAATAATGGAAGTCCACTGGTAATTGGACTGGTAGGTGTATCAATCATAAGCTAGATTTATGACAACAAAAAAAGAACACAGAGTATTATATTTTTATATTGTACTCATCACAGTATTAATATCTAAAGTCTCATATTTATTGGGTATTCTGAGAACACTATATAAAGTGTATATGATGGTCTGGAGTAAAAAATAATAGGACAGAGATATTGTGCATATAGTTTTAGTTCATAGTTTCATTAAGTTCATTTTGTTGGCTATTATATGAAGTCAGTAGAATATCTAAATCTATTGATATCCACAAATATTGCTAGAGTGGACTCAGTCACTCCACCTTTTTAACACAAAGTACATAAGGTCTTCCTCCTCAGTATTTGCTAGAAGCAGACCTGTAGCTGCTCAGGATCTCATTTTACATTTCTTTGCCCATCCTGGTAAATACTGAAAAGTCTGTCAGCAATTTTTACCCTAGAATTCAGAATAAATTCACCATTTAAGAAGAGAGAATAAGGAATAGGGCTAAGAAAAGGATTATTTTTTCTACAGTGATTTTGTTACATCTACAGAGCCAGAGGGGTACAGCTTAGAAAATGATGCTGTAATTAGGATCTAAATCATACAACTGAGGTTTCAATATATTAAAATAATTTTTGGAGAGGTAATTTTTGAAGTAACTATGTTTGGTTAGTTAAAACATGGACTCAATGGTTTATTAATGTTCCTTTACCCTGGATTGGCCAATTAAATTTGTTCTATTTCACAGAAAAGCTGAATTCCTGATCTTAGCTAGTAATTTCACAAATGCATGTGTTATGTGGACATGGTTAGTATAAATGTCTCACTTTTCAGGAAACGAAGCTGATTTCTTATTGATAAGAACTCAGACTTTTCTTCTCTGCTCATGAAGAAAGAAATTTCTTAAAAAAAATAAATGTTTCCTCAAGCTTTAAAGTGACTACTTGACAAGTTTTGTTTTTTTTCCATTGGAATTCCAAGTTCTATGAGAAAAAAGTTCAGTTTATACAAAAACCCAATGCCATACTGAAAGAGACTGCTTGTGTATTACCAGAAAATAAAAACCTCTTTAAAAGAAAATGGCGATCACGATTTTTATATCTTGACTTATACTCAAATTTTATAAGTTCTCTTATAAAAGAACTTATATAAGTTCTCTTAAGTGTTCTCTTGACACTCTGATATTAGAGGAAAAAAGCACAATGTGAAAATTAAGAAACTGTCAAAGAGTTTGTAATGAATACAGATTTAAGAAAATGGTTTCCATAATAAAAATTTATACTCATGGAGATTCTTAAAATTAAAAAAAAATTTTAATAAAAGTAAAACTTAAATTGAAAACAAAGGAAAAGCCAAAGAAAGATTTACTTGGACAAAGATCATTCCATAGGCAGAAATATGTCAAAAACATGAGCTATATATTAAAAACCAAAATATTTATGTTCTGGTGCAACACAACTGAAATGTAAAATTAGCTTTGATTATAATTATCAGCACCATAGCACATCAATAATGAAACAAAATAAAATTAATCTTAAAATTCATAGGCTATTTTTTAGAAATCTGCATGTGGTTTAAATAACTACATTCACTAATTTCAATGGGGAAGCTATGCAGGAAAAATTTGGTCCCATAGTCAAATGATGTAGAATGCAATGTAACTTTTCCCTGAAGATACACCTCATTATAATAAACTTAATCCACTGAGTGATAAAGCTTACCTGAACCAAAAATATAATAAGAAAATAAAAGTTTGCCACTCTTCTGAATTGTTCAAATAAATTTTTTGGAACAAAATTCCACACAGTATACTAGAAAACAGAGAGAGAAGGGTAAATTAACATTTAAAATAATATATGCCATATCAATGTAATAATAAGGAAAGTAAAATCAGATTTACAAAGTCCTTAGACAAAATTATGTAACTCCTGATGCTATAAAAACTATCTGGTTTCTTAAGAGTTTCAGAACTTTTATTCTATTCTTTTTTCTTCTACTATTTATTGGCAATTTTAGTGTAATTTTAAAAAGATGAGATAAGTTGGAACCTACCAATTCTGCTATTAAATTCTTGAGTTTTTAGAAGTTGAAGAAGCCAGATCTAAAATAACATTTAATAATTTATTTTGGACTTTGGTTACATAAAACTAAGTGTAAAAATAAACAAAAGCTGATAAAAAGGCTGACACCAGATACAATTTATTTTCCATTTTATTTAGCTCAGTATCAGAAATAAAGGAAATTGTATAGCTATTTTATTATTCTTTGTTAAGTACAGAATATGGAAAAATACCTAGAATGTGAAAAAGATTAAAAAATTGTTTACATAAGTGATGGTATAATCACCGAGACTATCTTATAAAGGGCATGGAAATCTATCACAATGACAATTTTTAAAGTAAGAGTCACTAAATGACCTTAGACTAATCTCTCTGAACCCTACTTTGTGCCTCTATAAATTGAAGATGATAATAACCGTATTTTATAGGGTTGTTATAAGGCTTAAATAAGCTAATATATTTATGATGCACTTAGGACAGAAACTGGCTCATACTAATTGCTACATGTCTGTTGTTATATTACTAATCAGCATATAAGCCTATAATACTATATTATAGGGAAGAGTGAAAGAGTACAAATTTTAGTTGTGTCACTACTCACAACACAACTTCATATATGAGACAGGGAAACACTTTATGGCACTGTTTACCCTATACATCCTCTCAGTAGACTGTAAGATCCCTAAGGCTAGAGACAGTGCTTTATTTACTGCTCTCTCTCTCGCACTTACCACTACTACTCAGCATATGGTTGGAGATCAAAACTTTAGAACAGATGAATATATACATACATACATAAAGGTGGAAATGAATTTTTTTTCAGATGACTATCCTGACACTATCTTGATGTCAGGCAATGAAGCCTTAGTGGTACTGACTCGATTCAAGATTTTTAAAGAGGCAGTTTACTTAATTTTCTCTGGTGCAATGTAAGATGGTTCTAATTTCTGAACTTTGTTATTTCAAAAATTCACTTCTTAATCAGTTGTTTGAGATCTGAAATGTCCTTCCCCATACGAACAATTTTATAAATAGGATTAGGCTCCCAGAAAAGCCCGCAAAAGCCTATATGACCCAAGGATATATAAATAGTACAGTACCTAACAACATATTCTCTCAGATGAAATTATACTTTGTTCTTTTTTTTTTTTAATTTTTAATGTTTTATTTATTTCTGAGAGAGACAGAGACAGTGTGAGCAGGGGAGGGTCAGAGAGAGAGGGAGACACAGAATCCGAAGCAGGCTCCAGGCTCTGAGCTGATGGTAAGCACAGAACCCGACGCGGGGCTCAAACCCACGAACAGTGAGATCATGACCTGAGCCGAAGTCGGACGCTTAACTGACTAAGCCACTCAGGTGCCCCTATACTTTCAGTTCTAATCTGAAATACCTGAAATATATTTTCTTGTGGTAGTGGTAGTACTAGTGGCTCTAGAATCAGAGACTAGGGATAATGTTCAGGGCTCTGGAGAGAAGAGAGGTAGATGCTTTCTAGTCACTGTTCAATGTATATCTCTGAAATGATAATATTGGGTCATATCATCCCCAGCTGATCTTAACGGGTGTCCCTTAGTCACCAAATCAAATGTATAAAACTTTGTAGGAATCAAGTTGGCAATGTCCTAAGTTTGCATCAATCTTTTAAAATCATAATGGTGAAAATATATTTTGTCTTCCAAAATCTTGAAAAGAACAATTACATAAATTGGCAGTAAGGTAGGTAATTGGTTTCAGGATATTTTCTTTGGCTAGTTCAAAAACGCATGGAAAAAGTCAGAATAAATTAAAATTTCTTATAAAAATTAGCTTACAAATATTAGGAACTGTTTTCTAAAATACAACAAGTCTATATTCTGTGCTTATCCTATCATATGTAGAGAAGAACTATAATGGAATAAATGTTAAACAATATAAAAATATTCTAAGAAAAATGATTATTCTTTAAAATTATTTTAATTATTATGTAATGGCCAATAAAATTAAATTAGAAGTATACTTCTAATAGCTTTTTTATAGCTATGTATATAACTATACAATTGACCTTTTTTCCTCAAGTTCTGATATTAGTAAGAAAACCAACACATAATTATGAAATTACATCTCTGGCAAAGAAGTTTAAATATAAGATAAGGTCGCTATTATGGTAAATTAAACAAAGATATATCAGGCACCTACAATGTATGACTCTTGCACTATAAGAGGAACAAAGAAGCTTTCACATAGAAGAAATTAAGAATAAATATCAATAGCTATATAGAAAATTAAAGTAAATGACGGAATATACAAAGAATTAAAATGAAAAGCAATCAGTAAGAAAGAAAAATTTAATGAGGAAGGTCATATTCAACATGGGCTTTAAGAAGGCAACATTCAACAAGCTGAAAATAGGGGGCAAAGAGAGAGAGACCATTTCAGGAAAAATGGACAGCACGAACACAGGAAGAGAAGAGGAACATTCATCATGACTTTGTGGGATAGAAAATAATACAGTCTGGAAGAGTTTAAGGGAATAATAAGGGAGTAGAAGGGTCATACAAAGAGAATTTTTTTAAAAGCCTCATTTATGGTCAGGAAAAAATGGACACTGTATATAAATACCCACATTCCTGAATCTGTGATCAAAAATATGAATTTTACATTTCCATAAAAACATGAAATCTATAATCTCTGCAAGAAATATAGTCTACATTTAAAAAGAAGTGGTTATCAACATGAAATCACAGCAAAGGCACAGTAATAGGGAAGTTCAACATGGGTTTGTGGAATAGCAGATAATCTGGTTTGGAAGGGACATGAGAAAGCACTAGTGGAATAATAAGAGAACAAATATGAAGACAGTCCTTATAAGTAATGCTTATTTAAATACCTACAGTTTTGAAACTGTGGTCAAAAACCTGAATCCTAATATTGCTGCATATGAATACAATCATATAAAGATATTTAATCCCCCAAATTTTCCAGAACTCTCAGCTTTCAATACTGGCAGAAGACTAAAGTGGTTCTGTGATTTGCAGATGAGAATTACAAAAACTAGATTTTGAAATGGATCCTGGAAAGTACTCAAAATATAGATAGAAACTGAAAGTTTAATTTTTTAAAAATGCAAGTGGAAGGAATACGAATTGTAAACTATGGCTTCTGAATCTGGAGACACTATCCAATTCTCACAACAGCAAACAGTAGGGAGAAAAACTATGACAGATTTGAGTTCAGGGCTGGAAAAGTAGACAGAAATTTGAGAAGAAAATACTGGTAGTGAAAGAATTACGCAAGGAAAATGACCCAAATTCAGAATATAAACTATCCAAACCCAGGATGACAGCTAACCTCTGCACCATAAAGGAGTGAACTACTGATATATGCAAAAACAAAGATTAATCTCAAGATTACTGTTACATGAAAAGAAGTCATAAACAGAAGACTCACACTATATGACTATATGAAATTCTAGAAAAGGTAAAACTATAGTTATAGAAAACAGATCAGTGGTTGCTTCTGGTAGAGATGAGGAGGAGGGAGACTGGCTGCTAACTTTTTACTTCTGGATATATTCAATACCTTAGTCGTGGTGGTCACATGACGCTATACATTTGTCAAAACTCATCAAATTGTACACTTAAAATTGGTGAATTTTATTACATATATATTATACCCAAAGTTTAAAAAAACCTTAAAATTTTCATGAGGGACTTTTATTTCTTGCATGAGTTACTAAGAACTGTGTCATTAATCTAAAGCTCTTCTATTCCCCGAGATTCTAACATTTCCCCTTCCTGCCCTCTGCTTTAGAACCACTGTCCAAAACGACAGATCTCACTAATGGGTATGTTGCATTTGTAAATAATGTGAAGGATGAAAAAAGGGGCAGAACAAAGAAATCACTGACCTAAGACAATATTCTTGGGAAAGAGGAGATCAGGATGACAGAGAAAAAACTAGTTACTTTGGAAGGCAGAGAAGAAGCAGTACAAAGATGCTTCTTAAAGTGGTCTATTAAACAAAAAGCAATGATCTCAGGAGAACTCTTCCCTTAGTCTGATTCACATCCTCTCTATCTGCACTTTCCAAGAGATAACCAGTAGTTGCATATGGCTCCTGATACTTAATTTAAAAGAAATTAAAATTTAATTAAAAATTATGTTCTTTAACCACGGAAGAAGGGAAGGGGAAAAAAAGTTACAAACAGAGGAGGGAAGCAAATCATAAGAGACTCTCAAATACAGACAGCAAACTGAGGATTGACGGGGGTGGTGGAGAGGGGAAAGTAGGTGATGGGCATTGAGGAGGGCACTTGTTGGGATGAGCACTGGGTGTTGTATGGAAGCCAATTTAATAATAAATTACATGTAAAAAATTATGTTCTTCATTGGCATTCGCCATATTACAAGGCCTAACTAGCCCTATATAGCTACTAGCTATCACAGTAGTACAGAAAATGTTTCCTTCATCATGAGAAAAGTTTACTGGGACAACATTATTACCCTGTAATCTTCAGCTTCAAAATAAACTTAGATATCTTAAAAATGCTATAGAAAAAAATGAAACAAGGAAGAATATGTGAGTGAAGCAGTATCTTGGCACTATTATATGAAAACTTGTTTACAGAAGAGTGATAAAATTAGAGGAAGTGAGCCTTTTAAGTCACACAGAACTGAGTTCAAACTCCAATCTTGTCACTTACTAGTGTGCAACCCTTGGTAAGTTATTTCTCAACACTTTAATTAAAGAAATAAATATAAAATGAGTATAACACTTTGTAATAGCATTCTTTGTCAGGGTTGTTGCATGAATTAAATGATATGAGATGTACCTAACATAGTGCCTGGAACACAGTATAAATATTTAGTTCTTCAGTTTAACTGCAACTAGGGATACTTTTTGGCATGTTAGTTACCTGGTTTTAGCAATTGGCAACTCCTTTTATTTTATAGTTCCCCACTTTGGGTAAGATAAATTTAGCAAACAACATTTTCTTGAATTTTTAAGGATATAAATGTATACTGGAATACATAAATAAATCACTTTGCAAGACAAAATGGAACATATGTACAGTTTAATAATAAGTGTTAATCCTTACCTTAGATGAAATGATCCGATTATCTATAAATTTCTGAGGTGTGTAAAGGCCATTCTGAGGAAACCTGTTGGCTATGTAAATAGTTCTTGTGTCACTTTGATGTGGTGGGTCAAAACCCTAAGACCAAGCAAAAGAAAAATAATGTTCAACAAGGTTAGTTGTTAGGATTCTTTATTGCTGGTTTTATTTAACTGACCAGATTGCACATATTATTACCGGCCCTGAACTGCATATAGGCTCAATCCAACTAATTATTAGCAGAGTTAAGGCATATACATTTTTCCTTCCCAGGTAAACTAGTATATTATCTTCAAATAAACACTAGTTAGGTAATACTTCTGGTAATGAAAAATAATCCATACTCTGATAGAAATGCTACCATAAAGGGGATAAAATCATATAGAATATCTACAGAAGCATTTGAGGACGGTACTTCTTTCCTTCCCTTTCATTCCTGGGGGTTCCCTGCCTTTCTCTTAAGAAGGATTCCTACTCAGTGATATGGAAGTCCTGTGTACCTATGGCCTAATCAGCACCTACTACATCTGATGACCGTTTTATATTTTACTTCTTCCACACCCACATCAACTTGGTTTCAAAGAACTTTGATCCCCCGAGACTCACAATGCATTGGGTAGGGTCTTGCCCAGATTCACTCCACATAATTATCTCTTTGTGGTGGTCATATTATCAGTTGAATCCCTGAAATGTGGATATGTAATTCTGGCCTCAAATTTAGGAAACCATTTCTCAAGTTACATTTAGCAATGATTTCCAATGTAAAAGTTTTCACTGGGAAAAGAATACTGATACTTTATTCCCACAGAATTTTACTATTGTCCTAGGTGGCAAGTGAGTCTTCAAAACTCCTTTGGCAGATCTTGGGGATCCTATGACAGGATGGAAGCAATCACCAAAAGCAAGACTTTTTTTTGTGGTTCTAACTGCAATGATTTGAAATTTCTCAGATTTTTATTTTTTTCATGGCAGTCAATGGCTATTTAATATTGCTACTAAGTTATGAAAAAGTTAACTAAAACTGATAATTGTAATTACAATGATCCACTTGTAGACATTAATGACTATAATTTAGTAATCTATTAAGTAAGTAATGTCACTGCCATTTGATGCTTGGCATTCCTGTAAAATTTCCATTAAGTGCATACATATAGATGGTGGAAATTTCCATATTACCTAGAGGTCTATTTTGTTTAGTACATCAGAATATTAACAGTGCTATGTATAGGTTTTCAACTGCTGTTGTTCTTGGTTTAAAAATTTTTATTCTGTGATATTAGAAACAGCTGCTACAAGACCGTGAAAATTAAATTCATTTGTATGCTTCATAAAAAAAACATGAAGTTTCATTTTATTTGCTTATGCTATTTATAGTGATGACCACATTTTGTGGATGTGAATGTGCCATTATGTGTCTGATTTCAAAATCAGTTTCTTCAAGGATAAAATATGGCATGCATATTTATCTTCCTCAAAGATTTCTTTTAAACATTTCACAATGTTTCCCTATAAGAACTTACTGGGGGGTGGAGGTCTCATAATCAGAGTTAGAACTTATTGCTCTATCTAGAATACTGCAATCACCTTAAAGATATGTGCTATTGATTCAATCAACAAATATGTATTGAAGTTAAGTACTATGTTAATCCATGTAGGATTATGTGACTTGTTAACTACTCAAGCAAATCATAATATGCTCTAATTCAATAAATAAATGAATAAATAGAGAGTTTTACGTGCTACTGCTATAGTGTATAGCTGTATTTCTCAAAGAGGGTTCATAGGAAGTTTGCCAATAAAGTTCATAAAGTTTTAAGAGGGACACACTGGTAACTGGAACATTAGACTACATGAAGCATATTTATTCCACATCCACTCTGAAACAATGTAAAAATAATAGTAAATTACATACCATGTATGTAAGCTTCTGGAATAAATTAAAGAAAAAAGAAAGTAAACTTGTGGGCATGAAAGAATATATAAATCTTTTTTTTAATGTTTTTTTTTTTTTTAATTTATTTCTGAGAGAGAAAGACAGACAGCATGAGCAGGGGAGGGTCAGAGAGAGAGGGAGATACAGAATCTGAAACAGTCTCCAGGCTCTGAGCTGGCAGTCAGCAAAGAGCCCTATGCGGGGCTCAAACCCACAGACCGTGAGATCATGACCTGAGCTGAAGTCAGACACTTAACTGACTGATCCACCAGGCGCCCCAAGAATATATAAATCTTTAGGAAGATGTCAAGACAACTGAGACTGAGAACCACCGATATAGAATTTTTCATTAAACTCCACCAAGACTGGAATTTACTACTAAGTACATCTAAAGTTAAGAAACAAAGCACAAAACAAAGGCTCCCCCAAAATATATATGTTAATTATGTATGTTACTATTGCAACATCTCATTCATGACTTTCCAGGATGCAAATATTTATCTTTCTCCATTCATCTCTACTGGTTGTACCAGTAATCACATACTAAAGTTTTGAAACTCTTTAAAATTCTACAATTATGTCACGGTGATATACTGAAATGTTCCAAAGATAAAATCAATTTTAAACTGAATTTTAAATGCAGAATCAGTATATTCCAAAATATCATAATTTAACTTTAGATAATTCCAAAAGGAGATGTTTTCCTTATTCCCAAAGATGCTACAAAATCCACTTATGTATTTTGAGTTTTTTCAGTTGTAATTAATTCACATCTCATTCAATCATTTTAAAATCAATGGCATGCATATATGTGTGGGTGTGTTATTTTTTCCCACCCAAATGGTTAAATTTTATATTTGTGACTGCAGAAGTACAGCTAGCTGTCCCTTATCAAAATCAAACCTCTAACTTCAGTTCATTAGCATCACCTTCTCTGCAACAAATAAGCCAGCCACAAACAAAATAATAAGAAAAGAATGAAATTGTCTAAAAATAAAGTGACTTAGAGCGGATCCATAAATGGATTTCAGGTCTGTGAATCTCTGAAACTATATGCAAATTTGCTTAACATGTGCATTCCCCCCCCCCCCCCCCCCCCAGGAGAGTAAGCACAGGTTTCATCAGGTTTCTCATGATGTAAAGAAGTTTAAAATCACTTACCTAAAGGCTTGCTTTTGTAATCAGTAATCTCCATCTCAATATTGCAGATTTTAAAAACAACACATTTCAATAACACCTTTACTCTTTAACAAGAGTAAAAACAAATATGTGACCAAAATTAAGTGTATAACTATACTGTTAGTGTGAAGTTCAAGTACAGTTTCACACTTTTCTAGCAAGCATTAACAGCAGGTCATGGCACCCAGAAAGAAACATAGTCTGAATTTCTTTTACTCAAGGCTACATGCCAAGGCTGGCACACATTACATTTTCTGCTATCAGCTCAGACTACCCATTCACACCTTCGACCCCTTGATGCTAGCCTGCTCCTTTTTCCTCTGATTCATCTTGCCCTGGGCAAAGGAATTTGGATAGATTAATACTATTCTAACCACCATAATTTTATTTTAATTCCTGCTAAAAAGTGGCACATAAGTTTTGGAAGCACACAAATTTAAATAATTTAAAAATTAAAAACTCATATTCTATAAAAGTATGAAATTCAAAACTTTTTTTCAATCATATGTTAAATTCATAGGTATTAAAAAAAAGTAGGTAAGGTGGAAAAAAAATCTCATATAGCATTTGGGAACAAACTGACATCACATGGGATTGGTTTGAAAGAGATTCCTTTTGGAACCAAAAACTGATGAGACCTAAGGAAACCAAATCACTAAACAGCTTTATAATTTTTAGAAATTGGTCTTTGGTACACAGCAGTACTTGGAAATGAATCACTACATTTTACATTTTCATACCAAATATACCAGCCTCTCCATAATCTTAAAATCCCAAAGATTTTAGGAAAAATACAAACATTACAAATAAAAGCACTAACAATGATTAAAACTGTAGTCCTATAATTAAAGCTTTTACACTTCTTTAGCATAACTAAGAAAATATCATCTTTAGAATTCACAGTGATCAAAGTACATCTGTGCTTCTTATTCTTATATGTGATCTATTTCCTTTATAAAGAAAAAGGTTCAAGACAGACCACACACCAAAAAACCCAAACTCAAAAAAAAACCAAAAAAGCTTCAAAGTCAACACTGCAATACCACTGTTATTAAAATACATGAACAAAAGCTTTATTTAATCACATTCTTTAAATGACAGAAAGTAATTTTTGTTGGCTATATGTTCCAATGTACACAGGCACATGAAAATGGCCTAGTAAAAATAAAATGATTCTGGGGAAGAATGATTTAGTATATTTTACAAATCTATAAACTTAATTGTGAATTATTTCCTGGACATAAACTTTAAATAAAATATAACTATATAAAGGTACTGTAAGGGCAAGATAATTTTACACTGTTAACAGAATAAAGGAAGGTGATAGAGAATAACTTAAAATGCTTGTGATGTAAACAAACAGAATAGTTAAACATTTTTGTTTCCTGTTACATAATTTTCATCTTAGGACTAAGGCTGTTTGTCATCTATCAAACCAGTCTGGGCTTCCACGAAGTTGGCTTAAATGCAAGGGTAGGTTAGGACTGACTAACTACAGGATATAAAATTTAATGTGATCTTAGACTCCAAAATTCTTAAATCATCTGTCAATGCTTTATTACAGGAAGCTCATCTCTGACAGATTATGATATTACTTTCCAAACTTGATTTCCTGTTCCAAAATATACCTCAAGCAAAAGCCTCTTCATCCTTCAAGTTCCAGCTTAAGAGGTTCCTCTTTCTCAATGGAGCTTTCCCTGACACTCCTTTTTCCCCCAGAAACAAAGGAAGGCATTTATTATTATGCCCAACAAACCTTTTATATAGTCTCATTATAGATTCTATTTTTTATTTTTTTTAATGTTTTATTTATTTCTAGGAGAGAGAGAGAGAGACAGCGTGAGCAGGGGAGGGTCAGAGAGAGAGGGAGTCACAGACTGAAACAGGCTCCAGGCTCTAAGCTGGCAGTCAGCACAGAGCCCAATGCGAGGCTCGAACCCACGAACCGCGAGATCATGACCTAAGCGAAAGTCGGATGCTTAACCGACTAAGCCACCCAGGCACCCCTCATTATAGATTTTATTACACAGATTAGTAATCGCATGTCTATATACCGGCTCCCCCTCCAGGCTATAAGATCTTTTTTAAGTTTATTTATTTATTTTGAGAGAAAGAGTATACAAGCAGGGGAGGGGCAGAGAGAGAGAATCCCAAGCAGGCTCTACACTGTCAAAATGGAGGCCACTGTGGGACTCGAACTCAGGAACCAGTGAAATCAGGACCTGACCAGAAATCAAAAGTCAGAAGCTTAACTGACTGAGCCACCCAGGCGCCCCAGACTACAAGATCCTTAAAGACAGCATGTGCTAATCATGTAATGAATATTTACTGGACCACACTAAATTCTCTAGTTTTGAGGTTCTAAGTTTAGTTTTTAAATATCTTTAACAATTACTTTTTTTTTTTTTTCCCAGAGGTAAGTTTTATGCTTCAGCTCTGTCATGTACTACTTAAGTATCCTTGGATGAAAATTTCCCTGTCTTAGCTTTTGTTTCTTTTTTTCCCCTTAAATAGTTTATTGTCAAGTTGGTTTCCATATAACAATTACTCTTCTATCAAACTGAATTTAAATTCAAGAAAAAGGAAAAACTTTAAAAGTGATCCTGTAGAGTGAAATCCATCGTTAGTACTGAAAGAGAGGCTAATGAGAAGCTTTTCATTCTGTTGTTCCTAGATTTATCTTATTCTCATCAAAGCCATTTATAACTTTACAGTTGGTTGGAGTTCATTTCTAGATGTCAAAGAAACCAACTTCTATTAGGGATATGCAAATCAAAACCACAGATACCACGTACCACCCGTTAGGACGGCTATTACCAAAACAGAAAATAATTAGTATTGGCAAAGATGTGGAGAAACTGAAATCCTTATATACTGCCAGTAGAAATGTAAAGTGGTACAGCCTCTGTGGAAATATTATGCAGACTCTTCAAAAGAAGTAAACACAATAATCATATGATCCATTAATTCCACCTCTGGGTACATACAAAAGATGTGAAAGCAGAGACTTGAATACATATTTGTATACAGATATACTGAATAGTACAAGTAGTACTCACAACAGTCATAAGGTGGATGCAACACAAGTGTATATTGACAGATGAATGGAAAAACAAAGTATGGTATACACAAACAACGAATTATTATTCAGCCTCAAAAAAGGAAATTCTGACACATGCCACAACATGGATATACCTGGAAGACATTATAGCAAGAACAAATGTTTTTTCTTTTGTATAAAAAACAGCCAAATTCAGTTTGTCACATGTTTAATGAAGAGGGAAACGGAGTTTGTGTTTAATGGGTACAGAGTTTCAGTTTGGGAAGATGAAAAAGTTCAGGAGATGGACAGTGGTGATGGCTGCACAACAATGTGAATGTACCTAATGCCACAGAACAGTAAACTTGAAAATGGTTAAAATGGTAAATTTTATGTTATATATATTTTACCACAATTAAAAATATCAATTTTATCCATTTGAAATTTTCCCATGGATTTTCTGGATTAGAAGAGTCCTATTTGGTCACAATTCAACCATGATAATAATGAATGTCTTTTGTCTGTCACATTGGTGTTTTCCATGTATGGCAACAGAGACATTTATGATAAAAATTAATGTGAGAGGCCATTTTAGTTTAGATCAAATTTAGAAATCATAGACTAAGAACCCTAAATTTGATTTTTTGCTGTTGTTGTTCTGCCTATCAGATTGAACACTGGTTGGACAAGAAATAAACTGGTAAATCCTCTGTGGTATCTAAATCAGAGATACATGAATAAAGAGAAATTTCACCCAGGTTTTTCAAATACTTCTGAGCCTTCACCTTCTCCCCTCACAATCATATACAAAAATGGCAATGAAGATGGTTTTGTAGGTCCTCCTTAGAGTATCAGAAGCAATGGATTACAGCTCTGAGACAGGCTGGAAACACATAGTCAATCAAAAACCATATCGTTTACATAGTATATACAAATTTTAATATTTAAAAATATCAAGAACAAAGGTACAACCACAAAATTCTAAACAATCACAGGAAAATGCATCTTGAAGTCAAAGAATAGAGACAGAGCATAAATCCTATTTAGTTATTTTGACAAGAACTGACACAAAAAGTAGGAGGAAAAAAGGGTGGAAGAAAGATACACAATTGCTTCATTAAATTTATATACAGAAAACCTGATGTCAGGAATCTCAGAACCAAGAAACTGCTATTAAATAAACAACAGCAGAAGCAGCAATAACAAAAAGCAACAATCTTGTACTTCCTACCAATCCCACCTTCCATAATCTAGAAATTTATCTTCCATTTGCCAAATTATGAAAAATTTTAATGTTGCTCAAGATCTGTAATACTCTTGCTCTTACACAGAGTGAAAGCATATGCTGTTCCTGTTATCAGATAGGTACAATATAATACTAAGCATTATTTAGTAAATCAACCAAAGTAATACTGTTACTAAAATAATGTTCCTGAATGACCACATACTTTTCTCTACACGCTGTTCTCTACTCATCTATTTTTTTCTGATTGACTGTTTAAGTGTGTTTTCCTATTCTTATTCAAAGAACTGTATGTAGTAGTTCTCTATTACAGATAAAAGACTATATGACTCAAAGTCAAAACTCCTTTTGGGGAATGAGCCTACAAGAAGGAAGGAAGACTTCTAGGAACCATTTCATACCAAGCATTACTTGGCATTACTTACCAAGTAAGTATTGGTATTGATTTTCACAGTGATTGAAGGAGGGTCTACTGACAGTAAGTGGATGGATGGGTAGGTGGGGCAGAGATATTAGACATTCTGCAGTGCATTGTAGAGTCCTTCCAACAAACTTTCAAATGCCCTGCCTGATATCTGCATTGGTAGAAAATCTCTTCAGAATAATATGAATCTCTATTTAAATAAAAACGCAAAATACTTTGTATGGATTTACTAATTTTTCAAGAATGTAACCACCACATAAACCGAAGGAAGATAATAGTTTGATTTGTTAGAACTTTGTAAACAGTTGTTCACTGTTTCAGGAAATTGCATCACCAAAAGAAACGTCACTTGAAGTTGAGTCACCAATACAGGCATACCTATTTTATTGCATTTTGCAGATACTGTGTTTTTCACAAATGGACTTTGTGGCAACCCTGTGTCAACAAGTCTATTGGAACCATTTTTCCAACAGCACTTGCTTTTTCTTCATGTCTCTGTGTCACATTTTGGTAAGTCTTGCACTATTTCAAACTTCTTCATTATTGTTACATTTGTTATAATGATCTGTGATTAGTGATCTTTGACATTACTATTGTAATTTTATGGGGCACCATGAACTCTACCTAAAGATGGTGAACTTCATCAATAAATTGGTATGTATGCTCTGACTGCTCCATTCTCTTTCTCTCCTTAGGCCTCCCTATATCGTGAGACACAACAATGCTGAAATTAATAACCCCACAATGACCTCTAAGTGTTCAAGTGAAGGAGTTACATGTCTCTTACTTTAAATCAAATTTAGAAATGATTAAGCTTAGTGAAGGCATGTCAAAAGCTGATATGGGCCAAAAGCTAGGCCTCTTGTACCAGTTATTCAAGCTGTGAATGAAAAGAAAAATTTCCCCTTTTTCTTGAAGGAAATTAAAAGTGCTGCTCCAGTGAACATATCAATGATAAAACAAAACAGCCTTATTTCTTATATGGAGAAAGTTTTAGAATGGTTTAGACAGAAAATCAAACCAGTTATAATTCCCTTCAACCAAAGCCTTAGCCAGAACAAGGCCCTCCCTCTCTTTAATCCATGAAGACTGAGAGGAAAGGAAGCTGCAAAAGAAAACTTTGAAGCTAGAACAGGTTGGTTCATGAAGTTTAGGGGGAAAATAAACCATCTCCATTAACACAAATGTTCAAGATGAGGCAGGAAGTGCTGATGGAGAAGCTGCAGCAAATTATCCAGAAGACAAAGCTAGGATAATTAATGAGGGTGACTACACTAAACAATAGATTTTCCATATACACTAAACAGTCTTGTATTAGAAGAAAATGCCATCTAGGACTTTCATAACTAGAGAGGAGAAGTCAATGCCTGGCTTCAAAGTTTCAAAGGACAGGCTGACTCTCTTGTCAGTAGGGGGCTAATGCAGCTGTGGCCACTTTAAGTTGAAGCCAATATGCTAATTTACCATTCCAAATATATTAAAGTCCTTAAGAATTATGCTAAATCTACTCTGCCTATGCTCTAGAAATAAAACAAGGCCTGGATGACGGCACATCTGTTTACAAAAACGGTATACTGAATTTTTTAAAGCCCACTTTTGAGGAAACTTTACTGTTCAGGCAAAAAGCTTTCTTTTAAAATACTGCTGCTTATTGACAATGCACCTAGAGCTCTGATGGAGATGTACAACAAGACTAATGTTATTTTCATGTCTGCTAACACAATATCCATTCTGCAGCCCACAGATAAAGGAGTAATTGTGACCTTCAGGACAAATGGTGCTGGGAAAACCAGACAGCAACATGCCGAAGAATGAAAACTGGACCACTTTATTATGCCATACACACACACACAAATTCCAAATGGACTAAAGACCTAAATATGAGACAGAAAACCATCAAAATCCTAGAGGCAACAACCTCTTTGATATTGGCCAAAGCAACTTCTTTCTAGACATGTCATTACAGGCAAGAGAAACAAAAGTAAAAATGAACCACTGGGACATCATCAGGATAAAAAGCTTTTGCACAGCAAAGGAAACAATCTTCAAAACTGAAAGACAACCTTCAGAATGGGGGATGATATCTACAAGTGCCGTATATGATACAGGGTTAGCATCCAAAAACTATAAAGAACTTCTCAAATTCAACACCCCCAAAGTAAATAATCCAGTTAAGAAGTGGGCAGAAGACATGAATAGACATTTTTCCAAAGACGACATCCAGATGGCCAACAGATGTATGAAAAGATGCTCAACATCACTTATCATCAGGGAAATACAAATCAAAACCACAATGAGATAGGACCTCACACTTCTCAGAATAGCTAAAATTAACAACACAGGAAATAACAGATGCTGGTGAGGATGTGGGAAAAGGGGAACCCTATTACACTGTTGGTAGGAATGCACACTGGTGTCAAATAGTACAGACATTCCTCAAAAAATTAAAAATGGAACTACCCTATGACCTAGCAATTGCACTGCTAGGTATTTACCCAAAGGCTACAAAAACTACAGATTCAATGGAACACATGCACCCTGATGTTTATAGCAGCACTATCAACAAACAACCAAACTATGAAAAGAGTCCTTCGATTGATGAATGGATAAAGAAGATGTGGTATATATGTACAATGGAGTATTATTCAGCTATCAAAAAGAATGAAATCATGCTTTTGCAATGACATGGATGGAGCTAGAGTGTAAACAAAATAAGTCAGAGAAAGACAAATACCATATGATTTCACTCATATGTGGAATTAAGAAACAAAATGGATGAATACAGGCAAGGGGGAATAAAGAGAGGGAAACAAACCATAAGACTCTTAACTATAGAGAACAAACAGGGTTGGTGGAGAGTGGACAGGGGATGAGCTAAATGGGTGGTGGGCATTAAGGAGGGCACTTGTCATAATGAGCACTTGGTAATACATCTAAGTGATGAATCACTAAATTCTATACCTGAAAACCAATTTTACTATATATAACCTAATTAGAATTTCAATAAAAACTTGAATCAGTTAAAAAAAAAAAAGGAAAATAAATACATTTCATAAAACTATTGTTGACAGAGAGTGATTCCTCTGATGCATCTGAGAAAAGTAACTTGAAAACCTTCTGGAAAGAGTTCACTACTCTGGATACCATTAAGAAATCTATGATCATGGGGCACCTGGGTGGCTCAGTCAGTTAAGCATCTGACTTCGGCTCAGGGCATGATCTTAAGGTTTGTGGGTTCGAGCTCCGCGTTGGGCTCTGTGCTGACAGCTAGCTCAGAGCCTGAAGCCTGTTTCAGATTCTGTGTCTCCCTCTCTCTCTGACCCTCCCCTGCTCATGCTGTCTCTCTCTCAGAAATAAAACATTAAAAAAAAAAAGAAAATTAAAAAAAAATAGATGATTTACTCCCTGCTCACTTGGAATTAATAAAACCTTAGTGATTTAGGCCTTATTTACCTTAGGTATCACCTAATTTCCTATTTCCACTCACATATTTAAGACCAAACTATAATTATTTTCTTAGTTCAATGTGGGACACTCAGCATAGATATCTAGAAGGCAACTGGATTTTTTGTTTATTTGTTTGTTTGTTTAGATGTTAGGAAAGAGAACTGGACTTGCATGGGATAGGAACCCAAAAAGCATAAAGATGATAGTTAAAATCAAAGAATGCCTGTTAGGAGTGCACAGTGGAAGGAGAAAATAAAGGGCAAGAGATGGAATTCTCAAGGCTATCATTTAAGACACATGTGGGAGAGAAGGAATAAGCAAAGGAGAAACATCACCAGAGAGAAGGAAAACAGGAGAGGTGTGGCAGAAACACAGGAAGAAGTTGCAAAAAGGAATTATTATGCTGTAGAGAAAGATAAGAACTGAAAAAAAAGGGGGTACTGAATTTAATAATTAAATTTTATTATGGTGGCTTTTATCAACACAGTCTGAATAAAATTTAAAAGGCTACAATGGATTGATTGAATGGAGGTGAGGAGGAGAGTAGGGAGGTGGGGATAATTTTTACAGCTGAATCAAATAAAATATATATTTTTTAGTGTAAGAAAATCGTATTTTTAGGTTTGAAATGAAGGATCTGGTAAAGAGGGAGAAAAATCATTATGAGAAAGACAAAGTTATTGAAGGATCAAGGAATTACTAAATGTAATGTGTTATCCCAGATGGAGTTTTGAAGCAGAAGAAAGAATACTGGTCAAAAAACTAACATCTGAATTTAGCCTAGTAATGTAAAATGTTAACAATAAAGAGAAACTGGGTGAAGGGAATGTACAGGATTCTTTGTATTATCTTTCCAAATTTTCCGTAAATCTGAAACTATTCCAAGATAAAATTTTTCTAAAAGTTAAAAAAATAGTCCTTAAAAACAAGTACATCTACAAATTGAAGCAAACACACACGTTCATTACATTGATCTAGTTTTTCTTATTTTGCACATGTATCTGAAAACTATCTCAATCTATGGGAAACATCATCCATCATTAGGGAACTCATGGTCCATGAGACAGTATAAAGAGTATTAAAAGCATCTCTGATTACTTAAGAATTTTGACTTTCAGGGGCACCTGGGTTACTCAGTCAGTTAAGTATCTGACTTCAGCTCAGGTCATGATCTCGTGGTGCATGAGTTCAAGCCGCGTGTCGGGCTCTGTGCTAACAGCTCAGAGCCTGGAGCCTGCTTCAGATTCCGTGTCTCCCTCTCTCTCTGCCCTTCCCCAGCTCATTCTGACTCTCTCTCAAAAATAAAAACATTAAAGAATAAACGTTTTAAAAAATTTATTAAAAAAGGAATTTTGACTTCCACTGTCCCCTAATAAATACCAATGTTTTTCCCCCCAAATTCTGCAAATATATGCTGGAAAAAATGTTGACAACACTGGTAGGTAGGCACTATACCAATTTCCTTTAAAGTTGCATAAAGAACTGGAGCCACAACGGGTGATGGGGGAGGAGTCTCCTGCATATCTAAGTTAGAGGCCTGTGCCTTCCCATTTAAATTGCATATTTAAATTTCAATAGGAAAACATACATTAGAACCACCTGCCAGTCTTTCAATAGTAAAGAATCAAGTCCACCCTTACACCTTTGTTAGCATTTTTCAAACCTGTATATTAAAGAGTGCAGTGGAGAACTGAGATAAGGAAGTATATCTATATTCCCTTTGTAGCTCAGGAGACATTAAGAGTGAAGAAATAATTTCCTACGTAACATATGATTAAGATGAACCGACTATAACTACGTAAGCTTTATTTGCCAACTGCACTCATTGCAAAGGACTCCTCAAACCAAAATCTTAGAATACCAATATATAACACAAGTATTTACTGGGAAAGATGTTCTGGATACTATGTGAGGCACTATACCAAATTTGAGGGAAAACAATATCTGAACATTCTGAAATATCAAAGTAGTTAATATGTCCTTTATTAAATTATCCTATAATTTTTAAAAATTCAATTTATAAATATGAGCATTGTGCCTGCCTTGGCAGCACATATACTAAAATATAAATATTTTGAGCATTGACTGTATACTAGGTAAAATGCTTGGTACTATGGAAATACCAAAATGAGAAGTCAGGGCCTCTGTTTTTTATTTTTTCTTTTCTTTTCTTTTTTAAAAAGATGGGGCGCCTGGGTGGCTCAGTCAGTTAAGCGTCCGACTTCGGCTCAGGTCATGACTTCATGGTTTGTGGGTTCGAGCCCTGTGTCGGGCTCTGTGCTGACAGCCAGCTCAGAGCCTGGAGCCTGTTTCAGATTCTGTGTCTCCCTCTCTCTCTGATCCTCCCCTACTCACTCTCTCTCTCTCAGAAATAAATAAAAACATTTAAAAATATTTTTTTCTTTCATCGTTTATTGTCAAATTTGTTTCCATATAATACCTAATGCTCATCCCAACAAGTGCCCCTCCTCAATGCCCATCACTCCCCTTCCTCTCTCCCCCATCCCCATCAATCCTATTTGTTCTCAGTATTCAAGAGTCTCTCATGGTTTGCCTCCCTCCCTCTCCCCAACTATTAAAATTTTTTTAATGTTTATTTATTTTTCAGAGAGAGAGAGACACACACACACACAGAGTACGAGTAGGGGAAGCGCAGAGAGAGAGGGAGACACAGAATCCAAAGCAGGCTTCAGGCTCTGAGCTGTCAGCACAGAGCCTGACACAGGGCTCGAACTCAGGAGCTGTGAGATCATGACCTGAACTGAAGTTGGACACCGAACTGACTGAGCCACCCAGGCACCTCAAGGGCCTTTGTTCTATGTAAAACTTCATTTAGAAAAAATATGTCCTCTTAATAAGCACACAAAAAAATATAAAGTAAAATGAGTAATATTTTAACTGAAATAGCAGTAGCTCATTAGATGACTCATTTTTTTCCTTTAGAAAATTATCAAATACATCCTTCTGAATAAAGAGTTAAATGTGACATAATTTCATTACAGGTGTAATAACACTTGAGCTTAGCCAAAGGGCTGAGAAGCAATCATTACAGCTGTAATAAGAATTTTTAATAAAAATAGACAACCATCCTATCTCTTTTCATCATTTCCAATATCTATTTCAACACCACAAACTTGTCAAACTTCAAAACAAATTTCTGGTTTCCTAAGGTTCAAGACAAAAAGGAAATTAAAAACAGGAAAACTGTAAAAAAATCTGCCATACTGTTCAAAATCAATTTATATATATTGCATTTTATAGTGGATAACACTTTCAATAGGACATATACCCTAAGGTACAAGCAAGCTCTAACTTCTCCTGGTACCTAAAATATTGTGTCAACTTGAGAATGGCCATAGCTGAGTAACTACAGGAACTCTCCATCACTTCTCTCCTTTTCCTCGACAAACCTGTCACTCATGTCTCCAGAGTACCACTACTGTCTAGACATTTCTTTCCCTAAATCATTCCCTAGCCTTGCCTCACTCTTGAGCAGATTTAAGATGGCAAAATTGGGAAAGAGAGATACAGGGAAAACTGCTACTACTGCTAATTCTTTTCTACACTGCTAACTCCCTGGAAAAACTCTCTGGGTTCAAGCCTTGCTGCTGGTATTAGTTACTGGCCTTGGAAAAGTCCATACTATGAGCTCTTCCCTTTTCTTCATGAAAGCAAAGATGTATCAAATACTTTTCTTTGAGAGTCCTTTAAGAGTACTTAGGGTACCTGGGTGGTTCAGTCGGTTAAGCATTCGACTTCGGCTCAAGTCATGATCTCCAGGTTCACGGGATCAAGTCTCACGTCAGGCTCTGTGCTGACAGCTCTGAGCTTGGAGCCTGTTTCCAATCTGTGTCTCCTTCTCTCCGCCCCTCCCCCACTTGTGCTCTCTCTCTCTCGAAAATAAATAAAAACATTTAAAAACTTTTTAAAAAGACTTAGCTAAGCTTAAAATAAGACAATCATTTCTGTAATAGGTGGCTGAGGCTTTGGGACTCTGTCTAGAAATAGGCAGTCTGAAGTTCAAATCCTTTGACATGATAAGGATTAATAGCACGCCTTTGTATCTGAATCCTAGAGTCAGGTTCAATTCAAAGGAAGCTGAAAAGTGCTGTGTGCCTTTAAATATGCATAAAAACTCCAAAGAGATAACAATAATATCTCTTTTTTGAAAGAAAATATTATGAGAAAAACCACACAGATATGCATGAATAACAGACGAAATTGAAAGAGGTCCAATATATCTGGAAATAAAAAAGTCATTTAAATTAAAAATTCAGAAGACAGCATGAACTTTAGATTGGCACAGGTGTGAGAATTAGTGAACTGGAAGCTAAAACTAAGGAATTCACAGTGAAAGCAGCACAAAGAGAAAATACATGAGAAATATGAAAAGCCATAGAAGACAGATTAATATCAAGCAAGAGTTCTAGACTGAAAACATTAAAGGCTGAGAAGCAATATTTATTTATTTATTTATAATATAATTTTTTGTCAAACTGGCTTACACACAACATCCAGTGCTCATCCCAATAAGTGCCCTACTCAATGCCTATCACTCACTTTCCCCTCCCCCCTCAACCAACCCTCAGTTTGTTCTCTGTATTTAAGAGTCTCCTATGGTTTGCCTCCCTCCCTCTCTGTAACTATTTTCCCCCCCCTTCCCTTCCCCTCCCCTATGGTTTTCTGTTAAGTTTCTCAAGATCCACATGAGTGAAAATACATGATATCTGTCTTCTCTGACTTATTTCACTTAGCATAATACCCTCCAGTTCCATGCATGTTATTGCAAATGAATGATTTTACTTTGAGAAGCATTAAAGAATAAAAACAGTTGAAAAAAATTCTGAATCATATTAGTAAAAGCCTTCAGACTGAAAGCACACACAAGTGCAGAGTAGGAAAAACATGAAAAAATATGATAAAGCACAATAAAATCACAAAATATCAAGGACAAGGAGATAATCCTAAAATCCATGTAACACAATTACCAACAAAGTAATGGCAATTAGATTAAAAATATATTTGATACCAGCAATTATAAATGTCAGAAAGCAATGGAATAAGTATCTTCAATACTGAAAGTAAAAGTTAATCTAGAATTCTGTACCTACCTAAATTAGTGTTCAATAATAATTATAAAATACATAAAAATTAAAACAGATCACCCCTACGAACTAACGAATGTTATTTTATTAAAAATAAAAGTAAATCCAAAAGGAGGAGGTAGCATGTAAGAAACAGTGGTATATAAATCACTAAATCTTAGTAGAAAATAAAAATGAGTAACTGCTAAAAAGAAAGTGTTTTGAGTTTAAAAAGTAGCAGAACTAGAACACACATTATGGGAAAAAAATATTTGCAAATTACATATCTTCTAAGAGTCTTGTATCCAGAATTTTTAAAAACTTAGAAGTCAATTAAAAGTATTTTATTTTAATTTTACTTGAAAGAGAGAGAGAGACAGCATGTGTATCTGCAGAGGCAGAGAGAGAGAATTTTAAGTAGGCTCCATTCAGTGCAGAGCCCAACGTGGGGCTCGATCTCACGACCCTGGGAGCATGTCAAGAGTCAGACGATCAACCAACTGAGCCACTCTGGTGCCTCCTCCAAAACGTATTTAATGGCAAAAAGATCTGAATAGGCACTTCTTCAGAAAAGATGCAAATGGCTAACAGGGAAATGAAACGATGTTTGAAATCATTAATGAGGTATCATTCCCACCATGACAGCTATAATTAAAAAGACCAAAAGCTGAAAAGGATATGAAGACACCAAAACCCTTACACACTGCTGGTGGGAATGTAAAATGGTGCAGCTACTTTGGAAAATAGTTTGGTAATTCCTCACAAAGTTAAAAATAGAGTTACCATATGATCCAGTAATTCCACTCTTTAGGTATATACCTAAGAGAAATGAAAATATACACAGACTCAAAGACTTGTCCATTAGTGTTCAAAGTAGTGTTACTTCTAATAGCCAAAAGGTAGAAACAAACTAAATGTCCACCAACTAATGAGCAGATAAACAAAATGTAGTATATCCGTACAATGGAAAATTATTTGACACTAAAAAGGAATGAATTACTGATATATGCTATCACATGGATAAACCTTGAAAACATTATGCCAGGTGAAAGAAAACAGTCACAAAATACCAAATACTGTATGATGTTATTCATATGAAATTTCCATAGCAGGCAAATCGAAGGAGACAGAAAGTAGATTAGTGACTGATTATGGCTGGGGGTTACAGCTTTGGAGGAATGGAAAGTGAGAATTAAAGAGTAGATAGTCTCTTGGAGGAGGTATAAAAATGTTCCAACATTGGAGTGTAATGTTGGCTGCACAATTCTATAAATATACTTCAAAAACTGAAACTTTAGATGGGTAAGTTGTATGGTGAGTTAAATCTCAATAAAGCTGGTAAAGGGAAAAAGAGTAGAACTCAACTATTATGTAACAGTAATGTGAAAAGTGAGGGTGGAAATACTTGAGTTAAAATGTAAATCCTTATATTATTTGTAGGCAGATAGTGATACTCAATATATAGGTGTAGCTAGAATAAAATACAATCTATAACATCTACCTCATCAAAGAGAAAAATATGAAAACAAATTAAAATATGAAAACAAATTAAATGCAAAGCCAATCAAAATCCTAGAAAGGTTCTCCACAGAATTAGATAAACTGATTATAAACAGAATATGGAAGAGTAAAGATCAATGCAATTCTGAAAGAAAAAAAGGACTGGGGGTTCTGTTCAGCCAGATATCAAGACTTTACAAAAAATACTATAATTAAGACAGTGCATAACACCTCACTTACATTAATGGATAGATGATCTAAACAAAAAATCAACAATCACATATCAGGCCACAAAATAAGTCTCTACAAATTCAAAAAGATCAAAGTCATATCATCTTTTCTGACCAAAATGCTATGAAACTAGATATCAACTACAAGAAAAAACCTGGAAAACACACAAATACATGGAAGTTAAATAAATGCTACCAAACACTGAATGTGTCAACCAAGAAATCAAAAATGAAATAAAAAAATACATAGAAATGAAAATGAAAACACATCAATCCAAAATCTTTAGAATACAGCAAAAGCTGTTCAAAGACAAAAGTTTATAGCAATAAAGGCCTACCTAAAGAAGAAAAATCCCAAATAAACCACCTAACGTCATACTGAAAGTATCCAGAAAAAGAAAAACAAATGAAACCCAAAACTAGTAGGAGTTATTAAAGATTCCAGCAGAAATAAATGAAATAGAAGCTAAAAAAGTAATAGAACAGATACTAAAACCAGGAGCTGGTTCTTTGAAAATATCAACAAAATTGATAAACCTTTAGACAGACTCAAAGAGAAGGAGGAGAGAAGAGGGGAGGGGGAGAGGGAGAGGGAACACCACTCAAATAAAATCAGAAAGTAAAAGGGGAGAGAGAACTGACACCACAGAACTACAAAAGACTGTAATATTATGAAAAATTATATGCCAACAAATTGGGATGACCTAAAAGAAATAGATAAATTCACAGAAACATTTGACCTTCCAAAATTGAATCTATGGCAGTTAAGCGTCTGACTTCAGCTCAGGTTGTGAGTTTGAGCCCTGTGTCAATCTCTGTGCTGACAGCTCAGAGCCTGGAGCTTGTTTCATGTTCTGTGTCTCCCTCGCTCTTTGCCCCTCCCCCACTCATGCTCTGTCTCAAAAATAAATAAAAAAACAAAAAAAAATTAAAAAAAAAAACTATCATACTAGCACAAAAATAGGCCCACTGATCAATGGAATAGAAAGCCCAGACGTAAATCCATGTTTATATGGTCAATCTTTGACAAAGGAGGAAAGAATATGCAATAGGGAAAAGACAGCCTCTTCAACAAGTGGTGCTCTGAGAACTGGATGGCTACACGCAAAAGAATGAAACTGGACCACTGGCTTACACCATACAAAAAGATAAAGTCAAAATGGATGAAGGACCTCAATGTGACACCTGAAGCTATAAAAATCCTAGAGGAGAACACAGGCAGTATTTCTCTGACTTTGGACATAGCAATTTTTTTCTAGATATGTCTCTGAAGTAAAAGCAAAAGTAAACTACTGGGACTACATCAAAATAAAAGGCTTCTGTACAGTGGAGGAAACAATCGACAAAACTAAAAGACAACCTGCTGAATGGGAGAAGATATTTGGAAATGACATATCCATAAAGGGTTAGTATCCAAAATATATAAAGAATTTATACATCTCAACACTCATAAAACAAATGATCCAATTAAAAAATGGGCAGATGACACGAGTAGACACTTCTCCAAAGACGAAATATAGATGCTCAACATAATTCATGAAAGAATTGCAAATCAAAACTACAATGAGGTATTACTTCACACCTATCAGAATGGCTAAAATAAAAAACACAAGAAACAAAAGGTGTTAGAGGATATGGAAGAGTAGAAACATTTGTATCCTGCTGATGGAAGTGCAAACCAGTGTAGCCACTGTGGAAAAAAAAATGGAGTTTCTTCAAACTGTTAAAAATGGAACTATCCTATGATCCAGTAATCACACTACTGGGTATTTACCCCCAAAATACAAAAATACTAATTCAAAGGGATATATGCCCCCTCATGTTTAGAGCAGCATTATTTACAATAGCCAAATTACGGAAGCAGCTCATTTTATTGACAGATAAATGGATTAGAAGATGTATATATGGAATATTGCTCAGCCATAAAAAAGAATGAAATCTTGCCATTCACAGCAAGTATATTAGCGCATATAATGCTAAGTGAAATAAGCCAGTCACAGAAAGACAAATACCATATGATCTCATTTATATGTGGAACTTAAGAAACAAAACAAATAAGCAAAGGGGAAAAAAAAAGGAGAGATACTAACCAAGAAACAGACTCTTATCTACAGAGAACAAACTGAATAAACTGATGGTTACCAAAGGGGAAGCTGTTGGGGGGATGGATGGAATAAGCAAAGGGGATTAAGAGTACATTTATAATGATGAGCACTGAGTCATATAGAGAATCACTGAAGCACTATATCGGACACTTGAAACTAATATAACACTATATGTTAACTACACTGGAATTAAAATTTAAAACAATAAGAAAGCGCGTTAGTGGTGCAACAGATCAACAGATGAATGAAACTGAAGACAGAACCTAGGAAGAGGAGAAGATGCGTGAAAGAGAACGCTGGTATATGACAGAGAAGGCAAACAATGCTGATTAGTGGGGAAAAAGATGGCTCATCCAATAAAAAGCACTGGGACAAATAATTCCATATAGGAGAAAATAAATTCTCTATTCTATACACAAAAATCAATTCCTAAATGCTGAAAACTAAATTTTAAGGCAATTTGAAGAAAACACTAGAAAAACAGCTTTATGATCCTGGTATCCGAAAGGTATATCCAAACAAGCAATAAACTTGTTTATTTATTAGAAACAAAATCATTAGTCCTAATAAATTTACCTACGAATTTAAAATTTATGTATCAAAAAAAAGACCTCATCAACAAAGTTAAATATGTACAAAGGAGGATGTACTGGAAAGGAGGATGAAATGGAATAAAATATTTACAACAAACATGACTAACAATTATAATATAGATTATAGAAGGAGCTAATAAGGAAAAGACAAATTATCCAATAGGAAAACAACCAATATATTCGTATGAATGAAATACAGGACACTTGAATCTCACTAGCAATCAGGAAAATGCAAATCAGAACAAATAAAATAACAATTCACACCCATCAGATTGGTAAATTTCTTCAGGTCTGACTGTACAAAGTGTTGACCAAGATATAGGGAAAGAGGAACTCTCATGTTTTGGAAAATAATTTGGCAATACGTGTAAGAGTTACAATGCACACACCCCATTACCCAACAATTCCACCTCTAAGTATTCCAATTAAAAAAAACAACACACAGAAACATAAATAAGAGTGACCACTGCAACATTTTTGTAATAGGAAAAAAATTACAACAATCCAAATATCCATTTGGGAAGAAGAGACTCCTAGAAGACTGGGTAGGGCAAGTTTGCTTTATTTTGTAGTTTGAGAGCCTAGGCACATGCTATCACAGATTTAGGTGTTCAGAAAATGTTCAGGAATAAATAACTAAGTGAGAACAAAATGGTGTTACCGAAAAGTTGATACAGAGTTGAGAAAATTTTTGCTATGTGGAGAACTAAAAATATACAAAAATCCTGGCCTTCATGGGACAACGGTCTCATAATAAATGAGACCGATAAATCAATTACAGAGTATGTTAAATAGTGTTAAGGGCTTAAAGAAATAAAAAGCAGGGCCCGGGAACAGGGAAGTACTGGGAAGTACAGCAAAGTACTGGGAAGTACAGTCTTCTATTCAACGTCCCAAAAAGGCATCACTGGTAAGTAACAATTGAATAAAGACTTGAAGGGAGTAAGGGAATCAGAGGATGGGGGTTTGGGGGGTTGACATTCCTAGAAGACTTAATAGCCAGGGCAATGATCTTGAGATTGAAGTATGCCTGACCCTTCTGATAAATTGCAAGACAGCCAGTGTGGATAAAGCAAAGTGAGGGAAAAGTGATGGACTTTGAGGAGGAGCAGTTTGGCGGGGGTGGGGAGGGAAGGGGGAAGGAGTGGAAGGGTTAAAGATGGGAAAGGGTGCACAGAGGGATAGAGATCAAGCAGAGACTTTGGTTTTTACTCTGAGCAAGAAAGCAAGTCCTTACAAGGTTTTAAACACAGCAATTACTGATCTAATGTGTGTTTTAATAAGATCACTCTGGCTGCTATGCTGAAAACAGACTGCAGGGATTGAAGGGATATTTAATGACCATAATGACAATCATAAGGTTCTTTTGGAAGATCTAAGCAAGGTCCCTAGTTCAGTGCTGCTGGGATACTTCATATTCCTCTAATGTTTTACCTCCCTGATCAAATGAAAAACTGGGTATCTAAGAATGTATGTCTAAATCTAAACACAGAGATAAAAGAAGCAAATATTCAAAGATCTAGTTCTTAAACGTTAATTCCTAAGGTTAAAACTTAGCCATGCCAAAATGATACTACCATAGGCCTGTGCCTCCTTTTCTACTCTTGAGAGAAAAGCAAAGAACACAGCTACTTCTAAACTGATGCTGAAATAAACCTGATAATCATTTATTCAACCAACATTTGGTTGGTGAGTACCTACTATGAATGGGCCAGCTGCTATATGAGTACAAGGGATATAAAGATGAATAAGATATGCCCTTACCCTAAGATATTTACAGTCTAGTGAGTGAGATCGTTAGGCTTATATTGTGTGCAATACAGAAACACAAACACACTTTTCATGTTATACAGCAAGACCAACATACACAATTTTAAAATTTCTAGTAACCACATTAGAAAAATAAAAAGAGGTAAAATTAATTGAAATAATTAATATATTTTACTTCACTCAATATATCAAAAATACCATTATTTCAACATGTAACCAACATAAAAACTGGGACATTTTCCTTCTTTTTTTTTTTTTACTGTCTTCAAAATCCTGTATTTTGACTTAGGAATATCTCAATTCTAGCTACATTTCAAGTATATTGGACAGCATAATTATATAGATCTATTTTCCAGAAAACTGAAAACAATTTGACTGGCACAAGTACAGGACAAAATAAAATAGAGACTTGAACATATTTACAGGTTAAAGGAAAAGAAGAAGACTAAACATAGTATAGATAATTGATAGTGAGTGTGGAGAGCAAGATCAAAGAACAGGATTCAGAGCACAAGTGGACCAGTTAGTTTGGAAAAGAGGACAGTCACATCTTTCTTTGTGACTGGTGTAGAGGGAAGAATTAAATGCAGGTATAAACAAGTTTGGTAAGTGTGAGAGAACAGAAAGTTGAAAGAGTTTAGTTGAAAGAGTTTAGTTTAGCTTCCCAGTTTTCTCAGCAAATCAGAAGACTTTCGGTACTGCCAAAATCTGAAGGCAGAACATCTTAAGAAGTAGTATCCTGGCATGACAAGATTAAGTTGGATTTTTGTAAAATTATAGTTTTCTGGCTTTCTTCTGGAGTAGTCAATCTTAAATTGTGTCATTTTATCTCTAAACACAGAAGCAATACTATGGACTCATTCTTTCCTTACCTATTCATTACTTAGCATACATGTACCCAATGTCTGTCTACTTCATGTCAGGTACAGTGAGACACTGACCATACAGAGATGAGTAAGACCTACATTTGCATCCCCAATATTTTGTTTATTATAATGTCTGCATACAGTAAGTGCTTTAAAAACACAGCATTCACTAAAACATGTATTAGCAAAGACTTTCATTTAAAAGTCCAAAGAAGTGCTGTCTATACAACTTTCTGTGATAATGGAAATGTTCTACTCTGAACTGTCCAATATGGGAGCTAATAAGCACATGAATTTTTAATTTAATTAATTGGATTTTAATTTTAATAGCCTATGTGGTTAATGGCTACCATCCAAATCCAAGTATTAGAATACAGTGAGTAGCTAATGGCATTTTCACTCTTGTAATCAAGGTGCTGTCATCTCTAAGGGGTTAATACACAAAATATGCTGGTAGAAATGAGTACACTAGAATACTAATTGTATCAGAAAAACATAAGAAATTTTGCTTAGAATTCTTTGCGTAAAATAACTTTAGCACTGTGAGCCGAAAAAGAACAAAAGAAAAAAAAATACGCTAATTTTTGTTCTTTTCACTCTACTTGTCTAAGGGAAAAACATCCACTTCTGAGTTTTCTCATTGTGTCAAGTAGTGAAAATACTTTGTGGAGATAAAGAGTCAAAGATTTCTTAAATTAGAAATTACTAGACCATAGGAATTATTTTTGTAATGCAATGACAAGAAACTTTTTAGGCAAGACAACATAAGTTGTTAAAATCAGGATTTATATAATGAATTAAGTGTTTACAACTCAAAAAAACCCGTCCTTGTGATATGCTTATTAATTTCCCCAAGTCTGTACCACTTACGTGAATTTTTAAAGTGAACCTACTTGTGGAGCACCTGGGTGGCTCAGTCGGTTAAGCGTCCGACTTCGGCTCAGGTCATGATCATACTGTTTGTGGGTTCGAGCCCTGCGTCAGGCTCTGTGCTGACAGGCAGCTCAGAGCCTGGAGCCTGTTTCAGATTCTGTGTCTCCCTCTCTCTCTGACCCTTCCCTGCTCACGCTGTCCGTCTATCTGTCTGTCTCTCTCTCAGAAATAAAACATTAAAAAAAAAAGTGAACCTACCGCTAAAAGACATTCAATCCATTGAGCGAATGAAAGTATAATCTAAATTAGACTTTGAGTTGAATTAATTCCTGGCATAGTAACTAAAACAGCTGTTTATGCCTGGGATAGTAAAATATATTTTCATGACCTTGTGTATCCACTATCCATAATGTATAATTTAAGTGACTATACACACTTAATCAGAGATACACAGTCCTACACTGGCACAGATCTGATTATATACTTAGAAGATCTGATAACTTAAAAGTAAAACCAGTGAGGTGCGTAACGAGATGTCAGAGATAGCATTTTTTATGCACCGGCAGCTGGTTCAACTTGTTACCTACCGGTAAGGCAGTTGTCTTGTAAATTAACTACACAACTTCCTGCCCTTTTTAGTTGTGTTCCTTTGAAGCCATTTTAAAAAACATTACCAGATTGCCTGTCTCGAAGCGGATAGTGGTTATACAACCAAGATTTTATTCAGGTTAACAGAAATACCTAACACTTAGGCACAGTGTCTTAATCTATTAGAAAAACTTTAAGAAAACCACTTTAGAATGATCTTCCTATCACACAAAAACAGCAACAGCTAAGTAAATCTTCTAAATAAGAAGACTAGCAAATCAAAAGCATGAGATCAGACCTGTAATAATGAACTTCCAGAGTCAAGCTGTGCTATGGCTTATTGCAACAAAGCCAAGGTATTACAATACCATATTATAATGACATCATTAGCTTAGTTTCCTAATAAGGTATATATATGGGATACCTCAATTTACAATTAGCTAAAAATAGGAAGCCAACAACACTTGAGTGGCTGGCAGTTCCAGTTAAGACATTTTTCCGATAATATATTTCATGATGCCTTTTGCAAAATGAATTAACAGTAGGCTGGCTCTGAAAACAGTTTTAACATTAAAATACTGTTCTCAGAGAAGGAAAAAGAGGTATCAATGCTTTAGTCCCACAGAATCTTTACAGTGCCCCCAAAATCGTTTTTGCTGCATTGCCCTTTGAATTAGTAAATGAGAACACTGAATTGTAAAAGCATTAATTGCTGCGATTTAGAAATTTAGCAGCAACCAGCAAAAGACCTCACCCCAGAGATAAGGTTAGGTTTCTTCGGCCAGGACCAATTTCTGTCCTCACTGTTGCCTTAGTGCTGGATTTTCGGGGCTGTACTTGCCAGGAGGCAGGAAAGATTTTTCTCTCTGAATTAATTCTGAGAAAGGTGGCGCTTTTTATATATCTTAAATCACCCTTTTCTAAGATTTTTTTTCTCCCCAGATGTTGCAGTAAAACTGCTAAGTTACCCACTGATTCCAAACCTGTCTCGTTCAAACTGCCTTGAGAGAACGGAAAAAAGGTTCACATTCCAAAAGTTTGACGTGAGGTGAGGGCAGGGTAAGAAACAGAACACATTCTTAACTTTCGTCCACATCTTTTCCGAAAGTAGACGGGGTGTTGGAGTGTTTTCCCTCACCGAGGCCTTGAGTAAGATTTCTTTCGAGGCGAGTGGTTACAGGAGATAAACGGTGCCCTCCTCGATAACTGCAAACAGTGACCAGACGGGGCTGAAGATTAAGTCCTTCCCCTCCCCTTCGCTCAAACGTGTCCCAAATTGGTAAGGGCAAGAAACACAAGCCTCTCGGCTCTCCCCAACACTTAGTCTCTTTCCGTACCCTCGCCCTGTCTCCTCAGGGGGGACGCAGAAGCCGCTCCGGACCCCGCTTGCGGCCGCGGCGCCCGGGAGGGCGAGGAGGGAGGAAATCAGAAGCGCGGGCAGGAAGCGGCCGCCTCCGGCCGGCCGCGGCGTCCGGGGCTCCGGGGCGAGACGCGTGCTGGGGCCGCGCGGGGCTTTCCGGCTCCGGCCTCGCGCGCGTCTCCGTCACGGCCTAGCCCGGCGCCCGAGCCCCGGCCGCGCGGCTCCGCGCCGCCGGCCCTCCTCAGCCATCCGGGCCCCAGAGGCCGCGCGGCGGCGGACGTCCGGGAGGGGAGGAGGCACTTACCAGCTGCTGCCGGACCCAGCGCCACATGCCCCCGCGGTCGCCGTCCCGGTCCCGCGGGACGCGGGGGCCGAGGGGCTGCAGGTGGAGACTGACGAGCCAGAGGGGGAAGCGGGAGTGCCCCTCTGGCTGAAGTTCCGCTCGCCGCCGCCGCCGCCGCCGCCGCCACCTCACTCCCTGCGCCGGGTCCCCATCTCGCCGCGCCGGCCCTGAGGTCCTACAGGCGCGGTCCCGGCGCCGCCCCCGCCCGGCGCAGCTGAGCCGGCTGCCGCGCCGCAGCCACCTTCATTATTGACCGTTGTCACCCGAAGCACCACCACAACCCCACCCCCGCCCTGCCCGGCCCCCCAGCCCCACCCGGGCCCGCCCCTGGCGCCCCGGCCCGCCCCCGGACGTGACGAAAGGGGCTGTGCGGACCCAGGGGCCCGACGCACCCCACGGTAGTCGGGAAGCAGGGTCAGCCGGTGGGCGGGGCCAGCGGCTGGTGAGGCCAGGTGCGGCTTGTGCCCTCGGTCTCCCTGGCTCCCGCCCCTGGGGTGGAATTAAATTGCGCTTGACTCTCCCCGGAGTCCGCAGCTTCTTGCCGACTCCTCTTTTTAACTCCTGTTGCGCATCTGTGGCTCTCTGCCTTCTTTGGTACCCCCGTTCCCCAACACGCATACATGCACAATCTCAAGCGTAGTGACTGAAGGTTAATCCTCAGAGGTCTCAAGTTTGGGTTCAATTAAATTGTCGAAGTCTTTGTCTTAATCCATAACGGAGCTCCCTTCTTAAATGATTGAGCTGAGGCTAGGGGAATCTTGATCACTGCCTTTAAGTAATGTTGAAAAGAGTTGCAACTCCCCTGTGCCTGGTCTACTCTGGACCACTGTTTCCGGGAGAATGGACGAGATCCTCTGTTTTGCTGTGCTAAATTGAACAGGTTAGGGGGAAAATATTTTCTATGGAGAGGTAGTCCTTTTTTTTTTTTCTTTTTTCTGTAACTCCTGTAATCAAAAACACTCTAGAAGTAGCAAGATCCAGGTAAGATAAGGGTGTGGATTAAGGTAAGGAGGAATATAAAAGCAACTAGAACAAGGCTTTGACTTGGAAAGCTGAAATGAAGCGCCAGGTCTCGTTCTGATCAAAACCAGCCGCAAATACCTCTCGAGTGTTACGTATGTATACGTATGTGTGTGTGTGTGTGTGTATTGTGTGCAGTATTTTTTGGAGAATTAAAGCACACTTCACGAACACACAGGTGTTTGTGGTTAAAACAATTTTTTTAATTGAGAGAAAACAGAAATGAGAGTAAATGACCAGGCAAGTTATTGCATATATACATAATCTTTTCCTTTCTCCAAACGTTCCTATAATATTTATCCCACGCCACAGATAGAGCCTTTCCTTAGGGATGTTTATGATCTATAAAACCAGCAGTGGAAAAATATAATCCAACTATAGAAATTAGCTAAATATTTAAAGGAAAAAATAACCTCACTTTTGTTCTTATGGTTGAACCTTGCTTTTTGACCCTAAAAGGAAGTTTGAGATACATTTACTTTTTGACCCTAAAAGGAAGTTTGAGATACACTTACTTTTGTCATAGTAACAAAATATTACTGCCATTCATAGGCCCCGTACTAAACTCTTAACTTGCATGGTCCAATTTAACTCTCCTCAATCCTTTAAAGTTGATATTATTTCCATTGTATGGATGCAGAAATGGAGGCTCAGGGTAAAAAACTTGCTCAGTGTAATTAACTTGGCAAAACTGGGGTTCAGATTCTGAATAGCCAAGCAACAAAGCTCGTGCGCTTAAGATATGTAAAGAAACAAAAATATGATCATACCTACTTAGCATACCTACTTTTCACCTGCAAGTGGGCTGATTAAAATTAGGCCTAGAAATTTTTATTTATATGCCACTAACATTTATCACGACAACATAAGAAGTACAAATCTAGTGGATACGTTGTGGATTATTTAACTGTGTCCTAAATTTCAAAAGGTAGAAGTGAGAACAGGACTTGATTCTAAATGCTGTGGTGGGATGTGGTAAGGAGGGATCTCAAGCTAACTGTAAAGATCATAATTGTAGCTCAGATTGTCAGGAATAGAATGAACACTCAAAGCAGTGTTTTGTTCTCAAAGCACTTTTCAAGAGCAATATTATATACCTCATATTAATCCAAAAATCATAGAGTATTTTTATACTGTACAGTATAACCCATTAGTGGTAATGAAATCAATTTAGTGTGTCATGATCGGTATTTAAAAAAATAGAAACAGTAAATATCAGAATATATTGCTCTGTGTAATATGTATAGTTTTGTGAAACTTTTGTTTCAGGTCTGTGTATGTGCCTGTACACACATGCACAGGCCACAATATAAAAAGAATTTCTTCCTATTGGTTTAGTTGGAAAGGTTTTAAAAATACTGACATGGGAATACACAGGATGTAAGGCAGGCACTAGCTGTAAAAGAAAGAAAGAAAATGTGTTTGGAGTCAGTGGTAATTTATTCATTTCACAGTTATTTCTTAAGTACTGAGCACCAAATGTATGCATAACAACGGCCTAAAACTAGAAGACACAAATGCAACTTTTAAGGTGACCCCTTCTCTCCGGGTGGAGTTCACAACCTAGTTGGAAAGAGAAGTTACAGAGAGGAGTCAGTTAAATAACTTCAGGCACAAATACTTAAAGAGTGGAGAAAGCTCAAGGTGTTTGAAATAAGAGTAAGAAGTAGTAATAAGAGGTGGGGTTGGGTAAGGGGAAGCACGGCGCTGGGAGAGTTTCCAACTAGTCACAAGAGTTTACAGGAGTTGGACAATCCCTGGAATTTTCTGAACAAGAAAATGACACTATGAAATCAGAACGCTATTCCATAGACATTATATATGATACGAGAGAGAAGAAAGGTCAGATATGAAATTACTGCTAGAGTGAAGCACTGAGTTCAAAAGTGCTGGACTGGCAAAGAGCCAGAAGAAAATAAAGCATCTTGTAGGAAACTGTACTTTGATGACAGACAAGGAAACCCGAAACGTAAGCCTTTCCAAGTGGGGTGACAGACCTTCCAAGAGACGAAGTTTACCAACATCATAACAGCCACTGAATTCATAATAATATGGTTCTTTTCCTTGAGTAAACTTGTTCATATATTTCTATGCTAGTTACACTTGTGAGGTGTGTTTAATCCCAGGGAAAAAAATATATCTCCTGGTTTAGTGTAACAGGTACAACAAAGACAAAACAAGGATATTTTTCTTGATTGTCTTGGACTATCAATAGAAAGTACAGGCAATGAGCTTAAGGTCAAAATTCCTGGCTTATTCATTTCGGTACCCATACTGTCTAAAGGGTACTCAATATATGTTTGTTAAATAAATCAGTTATTCTAATATCATTTACATATCAATTTACTTATATGAGTAGTTAAGGAAAAAATACCTAGTTTAAGAATATCAAAGTAATAAAAAGCAAAGTGTATTGAATGATTTCAGTAGATCCCAGGCTATCCAGTAAGATCAATGGTCACCATCCATTGAACTCAGGTCGTTTTCTGTTGTGTGCCTCTTGGAATTCTTCCAATGGTTAGTCTGATTGGAGGACACAGAGTCCTACCAGTCTTTTGCTTTAATGTCTTAATTATTTCTTCAGCAATGGGAACCATTATATGGGCCCTAGAATCTGCTCTTTCTCATTTTTTAAAAGGGCAACTTTCTACTTTCTCAAAATCATAAATCTAGTAGAGTATACATTATTCCATTTAAAAATGATTAATTGTCACTTCTGATAATTTTCTGATTAATTATTCCAGAATTTCTAGATCAGCCTTTCAGGCAGAGAGAAAACAGACTTAAGGCAAGCTTTTCCAGCACTGACCAGTGATTATATATTTATCACCTTGTGAAGAAATTCATTAGGAACAATATGACATTACATGTTTGCAACTTTTTCTTGAAACTTTCCCAAACAAGTATCAGTTGTGGACTAAGTTACATAAACAGTTTTAATTTTTGGCTATTTATGCTTACATAGAACTGAAACCCAAAACTACTATGGAGGTTAGAATCCCTAAAAATGACTCTTGGAGCACCGGGGTGACTCAGTCAGTTGAGCTTCTGACTCTTGGTCTTGGCTCAGGTCATGGTCCCAGAGTTGTGGGACAGAGCTCCATGTTGGCCTCTGTGCTGAATGTGGAACCTGCTTAAGATTCTCTCTCTCTCCCTCTCCCTCCCTCCCATTCCAGCCTTCCTCTCTGCACTCCCCACCCCCAGAATTTAAAAAAAAAAAAGACCTTTCTTGAAGAGCTAAAGTATGCAAACATAAATATGGTCAGCACCTTCTTGCTTATTTTTATGTTGCCCTTTAGTAACTAAATACTACTTTTGCATGAACTAGATGCAGCATTCTATCACATCTCTTATAAAACATAGAAAAATGAACTTGTATACTTTTTTTGACTTAGTTTTACTTGTCATAAGAGGGGAGACACTCAAATAGACAAGAGCCTATGATTGAATTACCAACACAATGAGTGATAGCCTCAGATCAGCTGCAGCAAAACCAAAGCCACGGCTGTTAATTGACAGTCTCTAAACCTAACCACGTTTTGGTTACTTGTGCTACACAATAGATCAAATTATTTAGCCATCTAGAGGCATTAGTTTTGTAGTATTTTAAGTTGTGGGCTTCAGGAGGAAGTTTTACTGCTTGATGTTAGATATTTTATGAATGTTTTTGTGATTAAAATAACTGCATTCAAGGTACCTGGGTGGTTCAGTTGGGTAAGCTTCTGACTTCAGCTCAGGTCATGATCTCATGGTACATGAGTTCCAGCCCCGCGTCGGGCTCTGTGCTGACAGCTCAGAGCCTGGAGCCTGCTTTGAATTCTGTGTCTCCCTCTCTCTCTGCCCCTCCCTGGCTCATACACAACATTATGAATATATTTAATACCACTGAAATGTACACTTAAAAATGGTTAAGACCATGAATTTTATGTCTATTTACCACAGTTTAAAAATGAGGGAACATGACTGCATTATCTGTATTAAAATGGATCCACACTTGTTTTTTTTTTATTTTAATTTTTTTTTTAATTTTTTTACAAATAGTTTATTGTCAAATTAGTTTCCACATAACACTCAGTGCTCATCCCCAAAGTGCCCTCCTCCATGCCCATCCCCCCTCCCCCCTCCACACTTGTTTTCTGAGGAAAATCTTGGCTGAGTCCACAAACATTTCCTTAGGTCCCTTCTGTTTCCTTAAACTTTTATAAAATCATATTAACCCTATACCTACTTCTGTTGAGCACTAATGGAAATGAATATGCCCTAAATTGCCAACATGTCTGTCTTCTTTGCAGATATCAGAAATGCTCAGCTGGGAGAAATAGTGTTAATGGAGGATTTCCTGAAGTCCATTCACTCTATTTGGGTGATCTCAAGTTTATCTTTAAAGAAACGTGATCAGAAATCTGCCTTTGAAAGTCTTGTTTTGGCTTGTCCAGTGATTATTTTTACTGAACTGAAGTTTAGGGAGATATGAACAGCTGGAGTCTAAGGACCATAGCGAAGCAGCCTGAGGAATCCCACAACTGTTTTTAGTGGGTAGGTGCAGGTGAGAATGCTGTTTATCCTGTTCTCTTAACAAGAACCTGCAGAAATTCATTACCACAAATAACTGCTTCTCTTAAGCAATGGTTTGCTTTATAATCTTCTGGGCATTTTGCATTAAGTGATCAACTGTGTTTCCTTCCATCATGTGTTGGTACTTTAAAAATTCAGAGGCTTACTTCTGGCAAGTACCCAGACTGCACTATACATTTTGTGAATTATTTTTACTTCAAGTTCTTACTTGTTTACTCTTAGTTTCCCTTTGGTTAGTTAATTCACTTCCTTAACATCTTATTGTAATGTATGTATTTCATAAGACAAAGGTTATATTTCAATCTTTTCTGAATAAAACGAATAAAGGAATGTATGACATAACCATTTATTTTTATAAGTTATAAAGATAAGATTATTTTTTGTTTTTTGTTTTCATAAAGATTAGTTTCAAGCTGAGATAATGAATCCCAGATACAGTAAAACCTTTATTTGCAAGCAAATTTCTTTCCAGAAACATGCTTGTACTCCAAAGTACTTGTATATCAAAGCAAATTTCTCCATAAGAAATAATGGAAACTCAGATGATTCATTCCACAACCCAAAAATACTCATATGAAAATGATTACAGTACTGTAATATAATATAAAATAATAACAAAAATACAAAATATAAAGAAAAATAAATTAACCTGCACTTACCTTTGAAAAACTTCATGGCTGATGTTAAGGAGACGAGAGAGGAGAATTACTATGTAGGATAACTTTCACTATCATTAACAGAATTACTGCTGTCTCTTGGCTCAGCGGAATCACCTACAATTCTGTAGTGAGTGAGAGAGAACCATTGGCTCAGTTGTGGTCATGTGACATTCAGCATTACATACTACTCCGATTGCAATACATCACTTGTTGATCAAGTTAAAATTTATTAGAAATGTTTGCTTGTCTTGTGGAACACTTACAGAACAAATTACTCGAAATCCAAGGTTTTACTGTAATCTAATCTGAAGATTATGTGATTTCCTTTACCTCCACAGCAATTACATATATATTTTCACTACAAGTGACTATCAATGCTAATTTGTGTGTGTAGTAGGTTGACTGGAAGCAATGAGTAGATATTCAGTGAGTAAAAGCTAAAGCTAGATAAGGCAATATATGAAAGGAGAAAAAAATGTGACAATAACAAACACGCTAAGTCAAAGAGAAATTAAGAACAATGTTCATTAAGATTGCAACTAGTAGAATGGGATGGAAGTTGAGTAGTGAGAAATGCTAGTTCAAAGAGACTTCTGTATGGGAAACAGGATGAAAGTGGCTACTTGTTGAAGGGCTAGCTGACAATCTGATTTTGGCAATAGTTTACCATTAAGGATTCACACAAAGGCAAAAAGGCTGTTGTTTCCTTAGTGCAGAAGGACTCTGGGATGGACTAAAACAGTGTCTGGATTGGTTTGGGATCATGGAAGACAGGCTGCTGGGGCAGAAACCAAACATGACCAGCAGAAACCACACTTCTCAGGGAGTCTGGTGAAAAGAAGATCTCAGCTGGGAAGAGCTGAGATCTGGCAATGGATCCACAATAACCTAGAGAAGCAGAAATCCTTGGGTATCTCCAGTATTTAACTTAAGGCCTGGGACATAGTATGTATTCAAATATTTTTTTGTAGGCACACCTGGATGGCTCAGTCAGCTGAGTGTCCAACTCTTGGTTTTGGCTCAGGTCATGATCTCATGCTTGTGAAATCAAGCCCAGATCGAGCTCCAAGCTCAGCTCGGAGCCTGCTTGGGATTCTCTCCTTCCTTCTCTCTCTGCCCCTCCCTTGCTTGTGCATGCATGCTCTCTTTCTCTCTCAAAATAAATAAATATTTTAAAAAATTTTGTCATATAAATAAAGCTGGACAAATTAAACCCGTATCTATGTTATTGTGGCTACACATTTGCCTGTGGTTAATGTCCCAACATGGCTTTCATGGCAAGAAGGCTTTCCAATGACTCCCTACAGAAGAGAGGAAATAGATGAATGGGGCCAAGACTGTGGTCTCAGCCACTCTGGATCATTTCACATGCTCCATGTACCCTTTATTTGGAAATCTCTTCTGATATCCTCTACTTTCTTCTTACTCAGCTAATTCTTCATCATTTAAGTCTCAGCTTAAAAGTTACCCTTCAGAGGTTAGGTCCCCTTGCAGAGCAGGGACATTTATAAACCTAAGCACTTAAAAGATTTTGTTGCCTCCCCCAACAGACCTAAATATGAATTCAAACACAAAATAAAAGTGTGAAACATTTACATTTTTTTTGAAATGTCATACAACACAATGTATACATACATATTCAGAATAACTTCTAGATTTTCTTCTGATTCAGATTATCTCCCTCTTTCTCACACATACTGCCTTATATGTGTGCGTGTGAGTGCTCCCTCTCTCTTTCTTGAGCCTTTGCTGGTGCCTCAAACAAGGACCAAGTCAGCTGCCCAAGTTATTCTGCACACTCCTCATTAAATATTCCCACAGTGTCCCGTACCTGTGCAAGTACTTTGCACGCTGGTAACCATGTAAGTTTTTACTGCAATCTGCTTAATGTCTGTCTTCCCTGTGATACAGTATTCTTCTGTAGGGCAGTGACTCAGTTTGTGAAGTTGCCTAGTCTGTAAAATGTTAACAATTTTTAAGTGACCAGCGAAAGATCAGGGAATGTTCTAGAATGGTAAATTGGACTTTTAGGGAGATAAAATAAGATGACTCACTAGGCGAGAAGGACAGATGAAATCAGAGGTGTTATCCTGCACAATGCTGATTTAATCAAAGACCTCACAGACTATTGTTTTTATTCCAGTGAAGTAAATTGATTTCCTCTAGATAATTCCTAGACAAAGATATCGTAAATCTGTCTTACAATCAGTCTCTTGTTGACAGTTTTATAAAACCCATTCACAAAATTATAACAATGGCTTTGCTATTCTGATCCAGATGCTAGATTCTGGCTCTCTTCCTCCACCCTCACTTCTTCTGTCACCACTCAGCGATTCAACAAATATTTGTTGAGCATTTGGGGAATGTTAGCCATGTGCAAGGTGCCTGTGGGCTAACAGTTCCACAAACTTCACTTTTAAGGAGCTCACAGTTTAAGACCTGGGGTACTGTCTTAGAATTAAGTTGTTAATAGTGTGACACTTTTATATTTGTCATCTTGAATATAACATGAAAATAATATATGTTGAGAGTATTTAGAGATGTACTGACTGTGCATACATAGGAAATTACAGATAAATAAAGTAAAGAAGGTCCATAGGAAGTTAAAGTTTAGAAATTTCTTAGTTCTGTCACCTCCAACCTAAGACCTGCTTGTTCACTGACCAGATCCTCAACGATTCAACTGAGACGTGGTCACTTTTCTAGATGGAGCAATATTTCTTGCCAATCAGCATACGCACACTTAGTGACCTTGCATGAAGAAATATCCTGTCTTCAGAAAAGAAGATTGCAGCTTATCTATACAAAGCAGGAGTATAGACAGTGGTCTATATCTATGCAAAACAGGAGCAGGACAATGCTCTTGTCCATTGTATGTGTGTATGTGTGTGTATTTATGCATGTGTATGAAGACATGGGAAGGTGATGTATGTATGTTCTACTAGCTCACTTGATTTTTATCCAGAATTATTAATTAATGTAAAATTTTTGTAGTCTCAACCTTCAAAGGTGGTTGTTAGCTTTACACAGGGGAAAACTTGTCCCATGGCCATAACTTGCACTTTCTGCTCCAAAATAAGACAAGAAAGAGCAGATAACTCAGTGCAATCATGAGCATGAAATGACCAGAAATTCAATTCAAACATCTAATGGTGGGTCAATATTATCACTGTAAACAAAGACGAGATTACTGTTAAATACATCACCCTGTGACTTTCCACAATAGTGTGGGAAAAAAGAGGAAAAAACCCTCACAATCAAAAAAGGGAAGGTAAACAACTTTTCAAACACACACATACATATGTGTATTTTTAAAAATTTTTTAAATTTTTTTTATGTTTTTTTATTTATTTCTGAGAGAGAGAGAGAGAGAGAGAGAGACAGCGTGAGCAGGGGAAGGTCAGAGAAAGAGGGAGGCACGGAATCTAAACAAGCTTCAGGCTCTGAGCTGGCTGTCAGTACAGAGCCCGACGCGGGGCTCGAACCCACGAACCATGAGATCATGACCTGAACCGAAGTCAGACACTTAACCAACTGAGCCACCCAGGCGCCCCTATATTTGCATATATTTACTCAGTATTATTTTTTTAATGTTTATTTTTAAGAGAGGGTGAGTCCATGTGGGGGAGGGGCAGAGAAAGAGAGAGAGAGGGCGTGAACTGATGGGCAGAGAGAGAGGGGGACAGAGGATCCAAGCAGGCTCCAGGCTCTGAGATGTCAGCGAACAGCCTGACATTGGGCTCAAACCCATGAACCATGAGATCATGACCTGAGCCAAAGTCAGATACTCAACTGACTGAGCCATCCAGGTGTTCCTACTCAATATTATTTTTAAAAAATTTTTAATGTTTATTTATTTTTGAGAGAGAGAGAGGGAGACACAGAATCTGAATCAGGCTTCAGGCACTGAGCTGTCAGCATAGAGCTCAACGGGAGGCTCGAACCCATGAGCTGTGAGATCATGACCTGAGCCGAAGTCGGACGCTTACCGTATGGAGCCACGCAGGTGCCCCTCAGTATCATTTTTTATATGTTGTTTTTATTTATGTACCTGTACAGGAAGATGCTAATGCAATTTAACCTTGAAAAATGCAAGTGTGAATTTTAATTAATAGGCCTTCATCCAACTCAGTAATTAATGAATGTGAGAGCTCCACAAAGTTACATCAGAATTCTGAATGGCATCTTGTTTTTACTTTATTGAGCTGTTTTGGTATGTCAGACAAGAAAATGCAAGTTTTCTCCGTATTAATTAATTAAATGGTATATTGGGAGAGATGCCAGTTTTTAGGTTGCACTCATCAATTTCTCTCCATCTCTTGGGTTTTATCAAGTGGCTATTCAAATTCCAATATGGTACTTAGGTTGTAGTTTTAATATTGTCCCACAGCTTCCCTAAAATGATTACTCCATTACTAACTCCTAAACAGGCTCTTGTGCTTCTCAGCAGCAGAGTGGGTACACTGGGCCAGTACCAAAAAGAACCTTTTCTTACTGGAGGCCAGATCATGGACTTACAAGTGTCTCAGAGTCTTAACAGTTCTCACTGGGGATCTTTTTAGAACATATAGATGGGATTTGTCTACAGTTGAAACCTGGAATTCTCTTCTTCCTGGATTTCCTTTCTTCCTCTTGCCCCTCAGCTCTTCCTCAGAAACAGTTCCCAGCTTCTCCATGGCCCTAGGATCAGAGTTGAAGGAGATGCATCATTGAATCCAACCTGGGAGAATGACAAAAAGTACTTGCATTCTTCAAAGTGGGGCATTTGCTGCTATCAGTCACCTGTTCTAATATAACTTTGATGAATTTTAAATATTAATTATTTGATATTATTAACAATAATTATCAGAGGTGAACAAGTATAGCCTGCTCTTTAATTCCTCTTTATTCACCTGGCTTGAATTTCTATTGATTAAATGTTAGACTGAGAATTAAAGTATATTTAATTTAATTACATTTGGCTACTTACAGAAATATGCAATTTAACTGTGATGCAATAATCGCACTATTAAACACTATACATTCTTGCAACTAAAATAGAAGTTTTCTTCATGACCAATTTAATTATTAATACATAGCGGGCTTTTACCCAATAATCAGAGGAAATAGTTATGGCATAAAAGGTATATTTTGTGGATACACAGTGTGTGGGGGGTGGTGTTCAAAGTCAGTGTTACTTCTCTATACTTTCCTCTCCAACGATATCATCTCTGTGGATAAGAGTAGATCTTCAATATCTCGTTCTTACCTATCTTTTTTTTCTCTATATCCCCAATTGGTTTCAGCATCCTTCTCTGCAAGCAATTGTCTTTATTTCATCCTTCAGATAGAGTGAACCACTTGAAAGCTAGCGAATCAGCAGAAGCCAGAAAATTATATATGCACACTATGTTTAACAATGGAGTACAGTCTGATTACTGTGAGTACAACTTTTAAAAATCTTTTTAAACAGAGATTAGGTGGGAGCAACCTCTGATCTCTCAAGATTACTTAAGTGGAAAAATCCCTTTATGGTTATAGCAGGACTTATGGTATGATATTGATTAGTTGGTAATAATAATTAGCTCTGAGATTACCATCAAAATGTGAAAAACAAATTTGAATCACAATTGAGAGTAAGACCCTCAGTTTGCCTCTGGGCTCCTTCAGGTGGTTGATGTCCTCAGACAAATGTCCTGCAGAACAGTGGTGAAGGTTGTTACCTTATGGAGTAAAAAAAGTAACTTGGTTGACCTTTATATCATTCTGAAATAAAGTCACTAGGAAGAAAATACTGTTAATTTCAGTTGTTGGTAAGTTCAATAGAGTTTCACTTCATCTCACCCACATTTTCCAAACCGCTAGACCACTAACTGTTCATTGGAGTCTTTAAGGTCATTGTAAAATGAGATAGCAATTAGGTAATTAATAGATTTACTACTGAATGCCAAGACACAATTGAGACTCAAAACCCACAAACCCCAAATCTATTAGATTACCCTGTTTTGAATGTCGATTTTAGGAAGAACAAGCAGATGATTTTAAAGTAGCTATTTTATTTTGTATAACCACCATCTGAGAAACTGTTAAATCCCGTAGTCTGAGAAAGATTCAGAAGGCTCTCAAGATTTGAGCTGGTTGGTGTATTTAATTAAGGAAAAAAATCATTATCTGCTTGCTAATTTAGCCAAAAAATGTGATTTATCTCTGATATGAACTTCCAGAAATGAAAACAATGTACCATTGAATTTTAAATTACCAGTAAAAATTAAGATTCAAGTTGTTTCTAGTATATTAGAATTGATTTGATCATTTTGTCACTTCCTTTATATGGTGCTGTCTCTGGGTTTATAGTAAACATTTTGTCAAATGCAATTATGTTTATAAATTTAATTTTCTTTTGTCCTCTTTGACAAACTAGGTATATTTTCATGAGATGTTTTGTAGGAGTTACTCCTTTTCTTAAAAATTTTTTTTTAATGTTTATATTTATTTTAGGGGGAGAGAGAGAGAGAGACAGAGAGAGAGAGAGAGAGAGAGAAAGAGAGAATGAGCAGGGGAGGGTCAGATAGAGAGTGAGACAGAATCCAAAGCAGGCTCCAGGCTCTGAGCTGTCAGCACAAACCCTGATGCAGGGCTTGAACTCATGAACCGTGAGATCAGACCTGAGCTGAAGTTGGATGCTTAACCCACTGAGCCATCTGGGCACCCTGAGTTACTCTTTTTTTCTTAAGACTACTCACCAGTTATTCATATTATTTCCCACAACCTTATAACCTGAGTGTAGTCATCATTTACTAGCTAGGAAAGCTTTGATACGTGCAATATTTTCTTGGTGCTGACGGGTCTTTTAATCCACTGCATCCAATTTAGCCCCTATACCACACATTACACAATAACAATAATAGTAATAGTAATGAGAACAACAAAAACAATGTCTACTATGTGTTAAGAACTTACTAGGAGCCAAGCCTTGAACTAAATAACATGTTTTCTTATTTAATCTTCATTATAATCCTGAGTTTGGTATTATTTTATTCCCATTATGGCAGTATTTATTATTATTGCTACCATTTATTGAACTTAATATCTGCTGAGTACTTTACCTGTATTATATCATTTAATCCTCACATTAACTCTGCATAATAAGGATACACAGCCAGATGGCCAAAGTGGTCCTTAACACATATTTCATATGGAAGTATGAAATGTTTCCATAGTGGGGGGTGGAGGCGCCTGGGTGGTTCAGTCGGTTGAGCTGAGCGTCTAATTTTGGCTCAGGTCATGATCTTGCGTCTGTGAGTTCGAGCCCCACGTCGGGCTCTGTGCTGACAGCTCAGAGCCTGGAGCCTGCTTCAGATTCTGTCTCCCTCCCTCTGTGCCCCTCCCCCAACATGCTCTGTCTGTCTGTCTCAAAAATAAACGTTAAAAAAAAAAAAAAAGAAATATTTCCATAGTGGGCCATGAAGAGTTGCTGCCCTGAATTCCTCAAATGCTCTCTCAGCCCTTTTTCTGTGGTTGCCCAGCTCTTATGGGGCACTCAGCCTTGCCCTTTTTAAATCTAGAAACTGAAGGGGTAACACTGGGCACAGTAGGGACTCTTTAGGACCTTGCTCCAGGGCCAAGGCCAAAGTTTATCTGACCAGTTGTTCCCAAGCTGTACCAGTTAGCTAAATATTTTGGCTCTTAGCAGGGATGTATGCATTATCATTCTCATTTTGTAGGTTGGAAATTTCACATAAGTCCATAAAAGTTAAGCAACTGGCCCGAGATCACCCACCTAGGGAGTATGGGGGTTAGGATTCAAACCCAGGTCCCCCTCAAGCTAAAAGCCCTGTTCTTAATTTCTACAGTCGACAAAAAAATGGAGAAATCCAGCTGATTTTTTAAAATTAGTTTATTTTTTTTGAAAGAGAGAGAATGTGAGCAGGGGCAGGGCAGAGACAGAGAGAGAAACTCAAGTAGACTCCGTGCTGCCAGTGCACAGCCCAGCATGGGGCTCAATTCCACAAACTGCAAAATCATGACCCGACACAAAATCAAGAGCTGGACACTTAACTGAGCCACCCAGTGCCCCTCCAGCTGACTTTTGATGTTAACTTTTTAGTGTCAATTTCTTTGGAACTCTGTGCTTTGTGTCTGACAACTTGCACAGTGAATTTTAAATTTCACAGTATTTTTAATATTTACCTTGAGGCTGTGAGAATATTGTCTCCTGACTCCCAGCAATAATAATAAGCATGTAAGTACCAGGATGATGGGTATTACTTTGTATCATTCTGCAAACAAGTGAATATATTCACTGATTTAGCCAATGTTCTATTTGCAGTCATCTCTCTATAGGTGAAAATTATTTTTTCATTTTATTACTGGGTTCCCAATTATGGCAACCTTGGTATTCAGCCTAACCAAAACTTGAAAGTTACAAAAGTAACATTTTTATATACTTTTAAACTATATATTTTACTTTGATATTATTTGAGTGTCCAAAGTCCTAATACCAAAGGCTGAAAACGATTGGCATTAGACTCTGTTTCTCTACTTCTGTGTCTCATCTATCATGTCTCTTTCTCCATTTCTGATAAAAACGCAGCCTCCATTTTAGCATACATAAATGTCCATGTCACTCATACAACCCCATTGTTGGTATTAAAGGAAATTTGAATGCTATTATAACAGTGCTATGTATCTTTTAAAGGCAGTTAGTCAGCACTGACCCATAAATCAACAAATCTGCCAACTATAAAGTTCACTTTTATTTAACGAAATGTGATAAACAAAATTGGATATGCCTTGGGGCGCCTGAGTGGCTCAGTCGGTTAAGCGTCCGACTTCAACTCAGGTCATGATCTCACAGTTTGTGGGTTCGAGCCCCGTGTCGGGCTCTGTGCTGACCGCTCGGAGCCTGGAGCCTGTTTCAGATTATGTGTCTCCCTCTCTCTCTGTCCCTCCCCTGCTCACGCTGTCTCTCTCTCTCTCTTAGAAATAAATAAAAAACATTAAAAAAAAAACAAAAATAAAATTGGATATGCCATATCAATACACCAAAACAGGAAAATCTGATTAGAGGGAAGCAGAAATGATATGGTGGGAGAAATAGTACATTTCACTACTATGTAGCATTTAGAAAGGGAATAAGCAGGAATAACTTTGGCAGGTATGTTCGGCATTAGGGGCAGGGCCAAGTTTTCTTAAGGGAGGCCTCAGTCTGGCTCTTTGGGACAGCAGCCTCTGCCTATCTCTTCCTGTAACATTCAAGTTCACAGTGGGGCTTTTGGTTCTATGTGAACCCCCTGGGACCAATGGAGAAGTATCCTGCAGCAGAACCAAGCAACCTCACCCCAAAGTAGCAGCAGGAAGGAATGAGATACCCATCTCTTATCTCCCAGGCCCTGAACAACACCTGGAGCCTTAAGGCTGTGGATACACAGCTCTATGGTGATGGTTAATCTGGGACTTTCGGTAGCATTTAGGAAGGCGTGCAGCCTGCCACACGGTCACCTTTCCACAGGTTTAAGGTGGCTGCAGGCAGGATTTAAGCTCAGAGAGTTGTAGGAACACACCTAAAGCTGGAGTTATTCTTCACTACTCAGGGAGATTGGGATTCGTGGGTAGCATCCAGGGGAGGAGCTGTAGTGGTTGCCAAGAGCTGAAACAAGGAGGGCGTGGGGATCCTCTGGGACCCTGATGGAAGACCGAAGGGACCTGGACTGGAAGGAGAAGACCGAGTCTCTAGTGAGTACCCTGGAGAGGGCCTTAGCTGGTGATGATGGTGTTATCTTCATTTCTTTGCATTGATCTCCCTCACGCCCCACCGCCGGAATCTGGGGGGTGTCTATTAAAAAAATGTCACCCAACTTGTGGTCAGTTCTATTGTCTTTAGGGCCACACTGAGACTAAATGTTCCATTTACACATAATCATGAAAATACTCCAAGAATGGCAAGCTTCCTTTTATCCTTTGTGAGAGCATCAAACACACACAAGAGCAGCCATCATTTTGACACCTGTCATGGGGTCCCTACTATGTGAGAGGAGCTCTCTTTGCCACTGTATAGTTCAGAGGAGATGGGGCAAGTGAGATCTGTTTCACCTGAAGGAAAAAGAAAAGTTAGCTTCTGATGTCATCCCTGTGCATCCACCATTATGTTTACATTCTGTAGCTGAAGTGTGGCCTGGAGTGCACCATGCTCACTAGTATGGGTGTAGACATTTTGGAATAGAAAAGGTTTGCTTGGCATTCATTGATGTGGAGGGGATTACTTGGTGAAGACTTAGAGAACTAACTTACCATAGAGCCTGCTCCAAATATCACAGATTGGAAAATGTTTCATCAATGTTTGAAATTGATCAGGGAAGCCTGGGTAGCTTAATGGGTTAGGTGACCAACTCTTGGTTTCGGTGCAGGTCATGATCTAACCGATTCATGAGTTCAAGCCCCCCATCAGGCTTACTGCTGTCAGTGCAGAGCCTGCTTGGGATTCTCTGTTCCCCCTCTATTTCTGCCCCATCCTCCACTTGCACTCTCTCAAAAATAAATAAATATTTTAAAAAAATTTTGTAATTGCTCAAACTGGGGATGCTCAATTTTGCAAACCTCCCAGAGGACTGACATATGAAACCAGAAAGGTATTTTATTAATTTACAATGAGAAAGAAAACCTTTAGGGATCAGGGAACCTACTGTTTACTTTTTTTTCTGTTCATTCTCTGAACTGAAACCCCAGAAGAATCTAAACTATTAGCTGATACCTTGAGGGGCATACACTTAGAAGATGAGGTACTTGTGAGAGACTTAAATTTAATGGCATTACATCAAGAGAGCCCAAGCATGCATTTATGCTCTAAGGAAATACCTACCACGCAGACCTGGTACTTAGTATAAGCTGGCTTGGTTCCCTTTCTTCAAGATACAAATTAACTGGGCTCTGCAAACATTACACTGTGAATCTTGTTTTCCTGTATTTTGTGGCAGACCATGTTTCTCTACCTTTCTTACCTTTACTACATTAATTATGTGGCAGGCTATTTGTTTCTGTAGATGCATCTCAGTGTTAATTTTTGGTTTAACTCCCAGAAGATAAACTTATTTCCCATTCTTCAAGAATATCTCCTTATCCATCTGCTACTTATAAGAGTGATTACAGAACTTTTAGCTATTATTTATCTTGACATAATTTCGAGGTTTATGTTAAGAAATAGTAAGCATGAAGATAGAGTGCATCATTAACAAGCTAGGTTTAAAATTAGGATTTCCTTCTGGTCATTTGTAGCAATGTAGATGGAACTCGAGGGTGTTATGCTGAGCAAAATAAGTCAGGCAAAGAAAGACAGATACCATATGTTTTCACTTATATGTGGATCAGGAGAAACTTAACAGAGGACCATGGGGGGAGAGAAGGGGAAAATATTTGGGGAGAGGGAGGGAAGGAAACCATGAGAGACTCCTGAATATGGAGAACAAACTGAGGGCTGATGGGGGTGGGGAAGAGGGGAGGGGGGTGATGGGCATGGGGGAGGGCACTTGTAGGGATGAGCACTGGGTGTTATATGGAAACCAACTTGACAATGAACTATGAAAGAAAAATAAATAAATAAAACAAAATAAAATTAGGATTTCCTAATGTGTAGCCCTTTGATAAATTCACTAGTTTTCAAAACTTAATTCTGTTACTGCTATTCTAATTGGTATGCTTATTATTTAATTGGGCACTAAGGTGCCAATTAAAAGAAAAGTCTATTGTAAACTTGGGAAAACAATTGATGTAAATTTCCTAGAAGTAAAATCCATGAGAGATATTCTGCAAAATCGTAGTCACCTGGGCATTCTCTCACTGTGATTGTGTGTCTGTTTCAAGAAGATTGCTAAACCAAAATGGTTAAGCAAAAATCCCTGTCAGTTGTAAATCAGCTCTATTTAATTTGAGTACAACATGAGGTCTATCCAGCCTGCAGCCGGGTCCAGCCAGCTAATTTGTGAACATCTTCAGAGCCTCCTCCTCTTCTTGCTTCTCTGAATGAGACAAGAACCAGGATTCAGCTTGGAAGGTCAGTTTCTCAGGAAAGCAGACACTACACTGATGTGTATCTGGGTATTCACATGATTGCTTGTTAAATCCTCTGGGTTTTCTGATGGGAAAACAAACAACAACAACAACAACAACAAAAACCAAACCAAAACAAACACGAGGGAATGTCATCATATATTCAAACCCTCAGGGAAGCTTCTTTCTCAAAACAGCACTCCCTAGAGGGGAAAGTGGGTGATAGGCATTGAGGAAGGCACTTCTTGGGATAAGCACTGAGTGTTGTATGGAAACCAATTTGACAATAAACTACATTAAAAAAAAAAAAAAAAAAAACAGGGGCGCCTGGGTGGCTTAGTCGGTTAAGCGTCCGACTTTCGCTTAGGTCATGATCTCGCGGTTCGTGGGTTCGAGCCCCGTGTCGGGCTCTGTGCTGACTGCCAGCTCAGAGCCTGGAGCCTGTTTCAGAGTCTGTGTCTCCCTCTCTCTGACCCTCCCCTGCTCACGCTGTCTCTCTCTCTCCTAGAAATAAATAAAAATATTAAAAAAAAAAACAGTACTCCCTGCTTCCATCCTCAAGAAACCTAATGTACTAATTACTATTTGCTAAATAAATAGATTTTTTTTCAGAGGACATGGTTTTTAAGGAACTTTTAACTCATATCTACTTTCTTTTTCCCCCCTAAATATGTATGTAAGAGGCAAATAGTTTTGTTATTCAGAGAAAATTCCTGATCCCAAGTTCAGTAGTATAATTGAGTGTAATAAGATTCAGGATTGCTTTTGGAGTCACATTTCTTTTTTGTAATGCTACCTTTATATTTTAAAGTTATACTTTAAAAATATTTAAAAATTTTTAAATGTTTTATCTATTTCCGAGTGAGAGACAGAGACAGCATGAGCAGGCGAGGGTCAGAGAGAGAGGGAGACACAGAATTTGAAGCAGGCTCCAGGCTCTGAGCTGTCAGCACAGAGCCCGACACGGCGCTGGTACCCACGAACTGTGAGATCATGACCTGAGCCGAAGTTGGACACTCAGCCGACTGAGCCACCCAAGTACCCCGTACTTTTAAAAATATTTAAAATAATGACTGGATACTCTCTTTTTCATAACATTTAAGGTATATAAACTCACTAAATTTTCTGAACAACCTTCTTTTGTTGTTAAAGTATAATCAGCCCAACTTTCCAAAAAAGTAAATTAAAATCAGAAATATTTATATCTATCCCTAGGAAGCCAAGTTGTGAAAAGAATTCACCAGATTCTGAATCCCTGCTTCTGTTGTATAGTTATGTTATTCAGACATGCCTTTTAAAATTTTGAGAAAAATATCCCTTCTACCTAAGAGGAACTATAGTTAGTAAACAAATATATGGGAACTAACATTCATCCTTGATAGTAATAAAAAAAAAAGTGCCTGTGAAAGCAACTTTAAGATAGTATTTGCTACTACTTGCTACTAAAATAGCAAAAAAGTTTAACTTAAAAAAAATTTTTAAGCTTATTTATTTATTTTTGAGAGAGAGAGCATGAGCATAAGCAGGGGAGGAGCAGAGAGAGAGGGAGAGAGAGAGCAAATCCCAGGCAGACTCTGCAGTGTCACCATGGAGCCCGATGCAGGGCTTGAACTCACGAACCAAAAGATCATGACCTGAGCCAAAATCAAGAGTTGGACGCTTAACCGACTGAGCCACCCAGGCATCCCCCAAAGGTTTAACTTTTTATTATAACAATTGTCAACATTGAAGTGAAATTATGAACTCATTCTTGATGGCACTATAAGTTACTACAATCTTTAGAAAGGAATATGGCAATAAAGAACAATAGACATAAATGTAATCAAGTCCTTTGTTCCTTTGAGGAATTTATCCCAAGAAAATAATTCAAAAGGAATAAAAAGGTGAGTACATTCATTATGTCTTTATTCGCAATAACATTATTATAAAGTAAATAATCAATTTTAGGGGTATAGATTAAATTTTTAGTGGATCATCTTTAAAAACTAGATAAGATATTTTTCATCAACCTTAACTGAAAATGAGTATATATTTCATGATTTAAATGTATTCTACACAGAGTATAGATACAATCCAGCAGCTGAGAGTGGTGAGAAATGATTGATTCTGCAGTATAATGTTAAACTTATAAAATGTAATTACTAAAATTGTAATGAAACTATAGTTTCAATACTTTATGGCCCTATTATGATCTGTACCTCAGAGTGACCTAATAGTAATGAAGGAAGGTTTCTCTTTTATAATATTATAGCCAATAAGTTAGGAAAAAATAATAGAATTAGAATATCACTATAGAGGCACAACTAGTAAAGCCTGCTAGCATCCCGGGGAGATAACTGGATATATAATTTCTGATGGAACTATACAAATCTGAGAAGTAGTTTGTTCTCTAGCACGCATAAATAAATAAATAAATAAATAAGAAAAATCTAAAAAGATGATCATCTTAGATTTTAATTTACAAAGATACATAGACTAGAGGAATGTATTTAATGAGTCCATGGATATTCAATAAACAAAATTGAGGCAGTGAGGCCATTCGTGGGGCCGTGACATTTTTCTTCAACAATCAATGCAAGGAAAAAAAAGAAAAGATCCAAGAGGAAATTTATAGATTAAAGAAAAAAGCCCTAAATTAATAACAATATATGGACCATGTGTGTATCTAGATTTGAACAAATTGTTTCTTAAAACGGTTTTTAAAAAGGAAAATATGAGCACTGGGTATTTATAGTATTAAGGAATTTTTCCTGATTTGGGAGGGACTGAGATTACTAAGGCGATTTTAAAAAAGAAGTCTTTTTTCTTTTTTTAAAGATGCATGTTGAAATATATGTAGAAGAAATGATATGGTATCTTGGATTTGCTTCAAAATAATCTGGAGTTTCTTAAATAGAACTCACACAAATTTAGATATGTGCCTGAAGCCTGTGGAATTCTACATGTGTGCTCCAGACCTTTCCATTTATAAATACATTTATTCCTTTGAAGGACCTTATCTTTTTTCAGCAGAGCCTATTGAGAGCTAATTTCTGCTTCATGGATTTTGTCTACCTTCCCCTACTATTTTAGCAGCATATGAAGTATTTTCCACATTTGTTTCTTTAAAAAAAAAAAACAGGAGCACAAATTCTGTTATTAAAATGTAGTCTTGCCCCTGGCATTCTGGTCGTAAAAGGCAAGTCATAGGAGCTTGTGGGTGGCTCAGTCAGTTAGGTGACCAACTTCGGCTCAGGTTATGATCTTGCAGTTTGTGAGTTTCAGCCCTGCGTTGGGCTCTGTGCTGACAGCTCAGAGCCTGGAGCCTGCTTCAGATTCTGTGTGTTCTTCTCTCTCTGCCCCTCCCCCACTTGTACTCTGTCTCTCTCTCTCTCTCAAAAATAAATAAATGTAAAAAAAAATTTTTTTAAAGGCAAGTCATAGAATCTGAGCCCAATTAAACCCATTAATACTTATCAGATGTCTATGATGGATTAAGCATGGAGTGTGACTGAGAGAGATTAAAAAAAAATTCTCTGTCTTGAGAAATTGATCATTCAATTAGAGGAGAAAATCATGTGGAAAAAACTGGAACAACAATGAACATTTATTGACTTCTTACTCTAGGCTTAGTACTGAGCTAAGTGCTTTACATGCATTTAATTTTAATTCTTACAATGACTTCATGAAGTAGGTACTATTACTATTATTATTATTATTATTTCTTTTTTATTTCTAAAATTCAAATAAGGAAACTGAAGTTGCAATCTTGAGATAACATACTCAGTGTCACCTGGATAGATTAGCATAAAAGGGCCTGAAACCCAGGTCTCTCTGAAGCCCATGGTAGGCACAATTACAGAAAACTAGCAGTAGTCTATTCAACTGGCATTATGCTGAACCTACAATGTGCAGAGTAATATACAGTGAACACTGCCACATTCCTGTTATGATGGTAAATCTTACCTGTCAAATTGACTAGGTCATGGGATGACCAGATATTTGGTCAAACATTATTCTGGGTGTTTCTGGAGGGTGTTTTTGGATGAGATTAATATTTTTAATTAGTAAAGAAGATTGTTCTCTGTAATGTAAGTGGGCCTCATCCAATTTGTTGAAGGCCTGAATAGAACAAAAAGACTGACCCTTCCCCAAATAAGGGGATTCTTCAGCAGACTATCTTTGGACTTAATCTGTACAGAAAGCTCTCCTAGGTCTCTCTGTCTGCGGCCCACACTGCAGATTTGGACTCACCAGTCTCCATAGCCAAGTGAGCCATTTCCTTGTAAGTCTTTCTCTCTGGAGAGTTCTGACTAATACAAATGTATTTCCAAAAACCCAAATAGAAAGAAGCTGTGTTTAAAGTACCACCTGATTTTACAACACTGACACCATAATTTTAAATGAAAGTGGTCTTTTCTTCCAGTGAATTATGTTCCTGAAAATGTGCCTACAAAAGTCATGAACAGATGATTCTCTCTTCAAGAAAATACTAAAGGAGACAGGTTTTAGTTTTCTCATCACCATTTCTTTCCAAATCATTCAATTGGTAGAAGTGTTGACCTTTTGTCTTGTACTACTAATTTATGGAATAAACTTATTAATTAATTCAATACACATTGGCAGGACTTTTCCACACACTGAAAATCTGCAGATGATCCCAAGTCCATGATCCCAAGTAGTTTATAATCTTAATTAGGAGCGAAATAAGCTAAAATCATTGCACTGCGATGATACCTGCTGTATTGGAAGTGCGTCCCAACAGCAATCTGCAATGAAGCAGGGCCTAAGTTCAAGAGACTCAAGAAAATATTCCTGAATAATAGTTTTAGTAATTAATAATGTATTTTGTTAGGTCATCACAGACTGATTCTCCTTTCAGATCCTCATTTAAGGCAAGATCCATATTATATCAACATAAAAGGAATCCTAGTCCTACTTTTTTTCTTGCTGAACGTCCTTCTGTACCTAGTCGTACAATTAATAAGGACTCTACCTTAATATCCACAGGGGAGTTATGTTTTCCTAGGCAGTTTCATTTTTTCTCTTTCTGTCTTCTTTTTTTGTTTAAAAAATTTTTTTAATGTTTTATTTATTTCTGAGAGAGAGAGAGAGAGACAGTGTGAGCAGGGGAGAGTCAGAGAGAGAGGGAGACACAGAATCTGAAACAGGCTCCAGGTTCTGAGCTAGCTGTCAGCACAGAGCCCGACGCAGGGCTGGAGCCCACGAACCGTGAGATCATGTCCTGAGCTGAAGTTGGACTCTTAACCAAATGAGCCACCCAGGCACCCCTTTCTTTCTGTCTTCTAGAGAGTCCTGGAAGATGAGTTTCAGAGCAACATTATGCTAAATGAAATTATGCATGTCCAAGATGGAGTAGCAACCTTTTTTCTCTTGTATACTCCAGATCAGTAATGTCACTTTCTGACTCCACTAGCAGACCTGTAGATAGAATAATTCATTTCCCCACTGGTTTTCTACTCTCAAATGCAATTAAGGATTTTGAAATTGTTTAAAATAATTAACAATAAATTCTACTTTCCTTCCTTTGCTGCATTAGTTTCCTTGTGAGCCATCCCTGGGAACTCGTACTTGAGAGCCAGATCTTCACTGACAGTGATGAGACAAAGATTACCTTACAAGCAGCCCTTTATACCTATTTGTTCAATTGAAAACAAGTTTAATTATGGCGTTGCATGCTGCAACTTAGACAATGCTCTCAAATTAGACCCTTTGCCAGCTTGTGTTTCCTAGTATCTTTCTTTTTTAATTTTTTAAAATGTTTTTATTTATTTTTGAGACAGAGAGAGAGACAGAGCATGAGAGGGGGAGGGGCAGAGAGAGAGGGAGACACAGAATCCGAAGCAGGCTCCAGGCTCTGAGCTGTCAGCACAGAGCCCGATGTGGGGCTCAGACCCACGAACGTGAGATCATGACCTGAGCTGAAGGCGGAGGCCCAACTGATTGAGCCACCCAGGTGCTCCTCCTAGTATCTTTCTTGATCTAATTGGAATCTTTACGTTAGAGTACATTTTCACATCTGTTGACAAGAGAGTAGAAAATAATGGTCAGATTTTAGGTGTGCTTCCATTATTTAAAACTGACTTTATTATTATATTATACATATTAATTATAATATTATATATTAATACAATAATTATATAATTCTTGTCATATAATTAAGTCAGTTATAAATATATATTACATATATACATATAAAATATAGAGAGGCTAGGTATATTTTATTATCATAGAAGGGTTTCTGCCCCTTGCTCCCTCTCCTTCCCTCACAGAATGGCATTCTGAATGATAACATTAAGAAAGGAGGAAACGTTTTATGCCGAGACAGATTTTGACTTCCTGGCCAGGAATATACCAGCTAGGAAGCCTATGTGGTGTTTTGCTCAGTGCAAGGCATAATGGCTTGATAATATCTTGTTGAGGGTGGAGTGGTGGCATGAAACAAAGTTCAGCTTCTTTCATGCAGGCATTAGTGGCCAAAGGGGATCTGATTTGAAGGGGAAGATCAGGAAGCACTAGTTCTGAATGTTCTGGGGCCCAAGACTGTATAGCAGAGAGCTGTGTTTGTGATGAGGAGAGGCATACCATGGGCCAGCTCTGGAAACAGCCCACTGCAGCCAGGAGACAATAAACACCCAAGCCAGTTCATTGGGGTCCAGAGCTGGGCTCCAGTCCCACAAGAGGTTCAGGAGGGAGTCCTTGATACATGGACTAGCTGTGAACCCTGGTGAGTTTCATTGAAGCTAGATAAGAATAGAGAGGGTCCTTGGTATGCATGCGGCATCCACTATTCGCTTTCACTATGAGGAGCAGATAAGCATTATCTTCTTGAGGGTGATGGCAGGTGGGAATTAAGCTCGGGTTGGGGAAGGGTAAAGGTTTCAGCCAGGGGAGCCTAGGGCTCAGTTGGTTAAGCAATCGACCTCAGTTCAGGTCATGATCTCACAGTTTGTGGGTTCAAGCCCCATGTTGGGTTCTGTGCTGGCAGCTTAGAGCCTGGAGCCTGCTTCAGATTCTGTGTCTCCCTCTCTCTCTGCCCATCCCTGGCTTGCAATCTGTGTCTCTCTGTCTCTCAAATATAAATAAACGTTAAAAATTAAAAAAAAAAAAAAGAAAAAGGTTTAAGCCAGTGATGATGGAGTTCACAGCTGGAGTCCAGTCCAACTGGGAGTGGCCTGACAACTATGAACCAGGGACTCAGAAGGGAGGCCAAAAGTGAGGCTGACCACACTGGAGAGACAGCTGTTATTACTTCCCAAAATCCCACTTAACCCTTCCACTTACCTCTCACTGTCCAGAATCTAGACACATGGCCACAATTAGCTGCAAAAGGTTGGGAAACAGTCTTTTATTCCAAGTAACAGTGCTCTCAGGTAAAAATTGGGATTCTGTTAAGGGAGAAAAAAATTGATATAGGGAGGCAATCACCACTTTCTACCACAATCTCCATATCCTCTGTGAGAACATTGTCTTTTTTTTTTTAATCTGGGCTATGCCATTTGTACGTATATGACCAAGAGCAAGTTAATGAATTTATCTGCATCACAGTCCTGGTATCTATAAAATGGGCATACCACCACCTAGTTCACGGGTTTGCAAAGATGAAATAAAGTTAACATATGTAGATTGTACTAAATACATGTTAGTTTCCCTTGTCAGAAAGCTGGTTCTGCTTTTCTCTTGACAATTTCCTTTTACCATTTTCCTGGTATTATTTTGATCCCTTGATCAAGATGGGCTGGATCATCTTACCCAGATCTTATCCGTTGAAGATAAGGAGGCAGACTCATCCAATGCAATGCCTCTCCAGTCCAATACCCTTAAGGAAGGGAGTTGGTACTATACTAAAACATGTCATTTTAGTTCTTGGCATTTAACAATTTAGGTTTCTTGAAAACTTTTAAAGAAATTTACCAGTTTGGGTCAATCTGGGTTAGAGCTTATTAAAATAGTTCTATTTTTTGGGTCTGCCCTAAATAGAGTCTGCATTTTATGGAATCTAAACACTTCAACACTTGCTGTCTTACAACAAGACGTTTGGTGGTATGTTTTTCTGGTCATACGAATGTCACCTGTTAGGCCTCATTATATTCATAGACTCATTCCTCTGGCTCCAGCTCGTGTTTGCTAGGGCAAGTTGAACTTTAGATTAGATATGAACTGTTCGCTAAGCTTGGTGGTTGAAAAGGTCCCTTCAGAAGTGCAGTACTTGATTGTCCTCCTTTTGACCTTCTCTTTGAAGTTTCTTTCTTATCTTGGTAACCATAAAAATAACTAGGAATGGGGCACCTGGGTGGCTCAGTCAGTTGAGCATCTGACTTCAGCTTAGGCCATGATCTCACTGTTCATGAATTCGAGCCTCATACCAGGCTTGCTGCTGTCAGCCTGTCAGTGCAGAGCCTGCTTCAGATCCTCTGTCCCGCTCTCTCTACCCCTCCCCCACTTGCACTCTTCCCAAAAATAAATAAATATTTGAAAAAGAAAAAAATGTTAAAAAAAAGAAAGAAAGAACTAGGAGAGGTGAAGTTGGTCCAGATCCACTACTGCACTGCGTGGAAGGTGATCATTGCACTAGTGCTTTGTCAACGATGATTTGACAGAAAAGGCGAATGGTTGAATCTCGAACAGCAGCTACTCTGGCTTTTGAAGGAGTATGGGAGACAGAGGGACAGTAAAAGATACTGAATCTGCAGTCTTATCTCTCCTCTCACCATTAAATACACTCCCAAATCCTAGAAGCCCCTTCACTTTTCCCTCCACAGTTACTACTGCCCACCCCTGTTGGGCTGTTCTCTCCCGCTTAGACTCATGTGTCCTTACTTTTGTCTGTTGATCTGTCTGATCTTCTGTCATCTCTCAGGGTATATAGTCAATGTGAGCTTTAGACTTACAAAGATCTCCTATGAGCTAGTGTACCTGATTCTCAATTTCCTGCTCTGTCAAATGGTAATAAAACCTATTTCTCAGAGTTATTTTGAGGATTAAAAAAACATATCTACTGTATATATTTCTTATTCTGTCATTTTTTTAATGTTTATTTTTGAGAGAGAGAGAGAGTTTGGGAGGGGCAGAAAGAGAGAGAGACAGAGGATCTGAAGTGAAGATCAGGGCTCTGCACTGACAGCAAAGAGCTCCATGTGGAGCTCAAACTCACAAACCAGGAGATCATGATCTGAGCCAAAGTCGGATGCTTAACTGAGCCACCCAGGTGCCCCACTACTGTATACATTTCTAAACATATGGTAGGAATTCTGTAAGTGTTGATTTATTTCCCTACACATTAATCTTTCTCCTTTGACCATGTCCATGTTTTTACCTCTAAAACTTTACTTCTCAAAAATGCGGTCCCAGGACCAGCAATATTGGAAATGCTGAATCTCAGGCCTCACCCCACACATACTGAATCAGACTCTGCATTTTAACAATATCCTTAGATGTTTCCTGTACATGTTAAAGTTTGAGCAGCATTGCTTTAAAACCGAGACTGCTCTCTTTATCCTTTTTCCAAAGGAAAAGAATAAAGGGCACCACTGGCTTCATGCCTACCCTGCGTCAGGTGCTGGTTTCTTGACTGCTGTTTTCCTCATTGTCACTCTGTGAGGTTGGCACTGTCATCTCCCCCGGCCTGTGAGGAAATGGAGCTGAAGGGAAGTTAATTGTCCAGCCCAAGAACAACTAGGAATAGCACAGCTGAGATTCAAACTCAAAATTTTTTGCCCATTTTGCAGTACTTCAAAACCATACAGGCCTACTAGCTTTTATTGCTGGAGAAGATGACAAAGGTGGGGAAAAAAGTAGAAAATGAAAACAAAACAAAACAAAAAGAGAGACATGAAGACATTAAAGGTAACCTTGAGTTTCAACGAAATCAGTAAAGAACCACTTTCTTAATGACCGGTTCCAGTTGTCCTCAATTCTTTCTCCAGGTTCCTTGCCCTTTATTTGATATTGACATACATTTTGGCAGCAGATAAAATATTCCACAAACACAAAATGGTTATTTAGTTTTCAGCCTGTTTAGTGAAATAACGTATCAGCTGATCATGGCATCTAATCCCACATGTGACTGTGTTAATTTGTTCATGATTTTTATTTTCAGATGTGTTTTCTTCTCTCAAATACATTTATAAGATTGTTAAGGTATGACAACCTGCACCTTCCTTCCTCTGTCCCTCCCTTCCCTCTTTCTACCCTTCCTTCCTTTCCTCTCTTCCCTCCAATTTTAGTATATGTGCTGCCGAAGCGAGCACCCTCTCTTCCCTCCATCTTTCCTTTCTTTCTTCCTTCTTTTTAAAACAAATCTTAATGTTTATTCATTTTTAAGAGGCAGAAACAGACAGAGCATGAGCAGGGGAGGGAGAGAGAGAGAGAGAGAGAAGGAGACAGAGTTTGAAGCAGGCTCCAGGCTCTGAGCTGGCAGCACAGAGCCGAACGTGAGACTCGAACTCATGAACCTGCGAGATAATGACGTGAGCCAAAGTCAGATGCTTAACCAACTGAGCCACTCAGGCGCCCCTCTTTCTTCCTTCTTAATGGTGAAAATACCATAGTATTTATGTTTCTGGAATGTGAGATGAAATTTAATTTCAGGTTTTTAAATAATTTTAGTTCATCTGCAATTAACAGGTTATTATTAATGCTTCTCCTGATTTGAGCAAGGAATCCATGCTGATCAATATCATTTTAGATCAAGAGATGGTATCTCATATCTTGTCTTTTGCACTAATCTTGATATCTTAAATTTCTTCCTATGTTAATAAACTCCTTTACTATGATTTCTGAAAATAAAAAGGCATGAAAACATTAACTAATTGAAATATTTTCTTTTCCAATATGGATTTTAATAATTACACCAATGAATCCATATGGGTCAAAATAAATAAAATATAAAAATTGACTCATGAAGGTGCCTGGTGGCTCAGTCAGTTGAGTGTCTGACTCTTGATTTCAGCTCAGGTCATGATCCCAGGGTTGTGGGATCAAGCCCTACATCAGGCTCTGCACTGAGCATGGACCCTGCTTGAGTCTCTCTCTCCCTCTGCCTTCCCCCACCCCCCTAAACAAAAATAAAGAAAGAAAGAAAGAAAGAAAAAATAAAAATTGACCAATGTAAATATACATTACATTCCTCTGTAATGTTATTAAGCAATAAGAGGTATGTTGGGAACACAAACTGGATTTTTAATTTTTGGAAGGATCTTTATTAGAAGCCAATATTTTACCTTTATAACATTCTTAAACAAGTCTCTTGAAGAGCCCATGGTATATACTGTAAATACAGATGTATTCCGTATTTGAGCTATCAAAGTTAAACTGTATCAAATTACCAATTTTTCCATACTTTGAATTTTAATTCACTAGACAGCATTACCTAACCAGTCAGAAGTGGGATGATAACTGCTCCCAGTAATTTGAAAAAAATCTCTCCACTCTGCTTAGTTATTTCAACTTGTTAAGATACAATTCTGTAAGAGGGGATGATTATCTGAATATATTTCCTCTGGTCACCAAAATTGTGTCTGTGAAAGTCAGGTGATGCTATCTATCCACTCCAGATACCTATCTGTTGTGGGAATGAATTTCAAGTCACAAACAGCTATGCAGGAAATATCACATTTCTTTACTTTCCCTCAACCAACTGAAATCTGACTCTTAGCCCACATTCTGTAGAACAGGGAGAGAATTCACTCACTGTCTTGTCTCTGGCCACAAGACTGTGCTAAGTAAGGTTCTGGGGAGATAGTGACTGGTCTGACCAGTGATAATGGCCCACCCTGGTTTTTGCTGGCATGCTTGTGTCCCATCAGCCTCGTCTGAGGGCTTAGCTGCTTCTGGACCATGCCTGGAGAAGCAGCATCGTGGGAGACATTTTGGTCCCCTGTGCACAGGGTCTGTCCTCCTTAGGAGCACTATAAATCTTTCCTTCAGAGGTCTTGCTTCATCCAGCCATCAAGCTGTGCCACAGGCCTCAGGAGCTCCACAGAACCCACTGACTTCTGTCCCCTGTCTAATCTCCCAGAATCTCAGCTGGCTCTCTCTTTTGTGGTTTACCATGGACTTAGGTTTTTTTCAAAAGACCAAAAGACCTTCTGATTCTCTATGTACATGTTTTCTGCCTGGTAAAAATTCCTGAGCAAGAGGTTACAAGGGACTTTCCTTCTTACGTGAGACTGGAAGAGGAGAAAACAAGAGCAATGGGGAAACTAGAAATAATAATAAAAAAAAATTATTGTGACACAGGTCTATACCAGGCCCTCAAAGACAGTTTTACCTTGGTGATTTGATGAAGACAATAAAGGCATTTACATTTGATTAAATCTACCCTGGAATGAAAACTCTATATACTTTATTGTAAAGTTCATTAAAGAAAATGTACAATTCTGGTATAGATTTCCAGTGCCTCCTGGAGCTGGGAAGAACTTATAGACCAGATTTAGGTCTGCTACATGTTCCCTTGTGGCATTTCCTCTTTTACTTCATCTCATGGAAGCATTTCAAACTTAATATATACACATACATATGTCATTTTGTTTTTTGTTTCACGGGTTCAATAGTTTACCTTTTTCCTTTGAAGGTACTGACCGTAGTCGTTTTGAAATTTATTCTTACCCTGCAGTATTCTCTAGCAGAGGAAACTGTGTTTTACATAGATGATTATATTTTAGGGGTGTATTTAAATTATATGTTAGTGTTGTATTTCAGGTATATTAAAAGATATCAATATATAGATTAACTTAAAGGTATTTAACTAGATAACTTAAAGGTAAAAGTCATCTTATGAGGAGAATAATATGCTATTTTTCCAGAGTGAGCAAGTGAACAACAATTTTATGCAAATTATGTGCTCCTGAGGTGTGTGACACAGAATTTTATAAATTATATCATATTTTAAAAATATTAGGATATGTTGGTAAAACCATTCTTGGAAACTCATTTTGGAAGGTGAAGAGTTGACTGAGAATTTATCTCTTTGCACCGTGATGAGATGGTTAGTAATATGGGCTCAGAAATCACACTGCAGTGTTTTGAATCCTGCCTTCACAACTTCTGTGGGATGTTGAACGAATTACTTAATCTCTAAGAACCTCCATAAAACTCCGCAAAAAGTAGATAATACTAGTATCTACTTAACAGGGTTAAGAATGAAAAAAAAATGGAAAAATACATGTGAAGTACTTAGAATGGTGCCTGACATATTTAGTACTTCGTAAACATTAACTATTATTACTATTTTATATACAATGAGGAGGTAGCACTGTAAATGATTATGGTGTGTAATCGATCCTACCAATTATTGATGGGTTGCTGTTACTTATTCTTTGGCTAAAAAGTATTATATATGATATAGTTGATATCTTTGCTTTTTATAAAATTCCCCATGTGTTAGCCAATGTGATTGCCTTGAAGAGCTATTAAGTGTGATTTCAATCATCAGAGTGGAAAGCTTTACTATAAGTCACTTGAACTCTGCTATGAAACTTTCTGACATATCCACCTCTTAAACACCTACACACTCACACATATATAGCAAAGGCACTTCTTGCCCAAATGGTTGCATGCAAGAACAAGAAATCTGTGTCTCTAAAATAAAATGTTAACTTTTTATGCCAGTATAGGTATTTATTGTTTGGGGGAACATCATTTGGTAAGCAGGCATCAGAATTTTACAATTGGTCCTGAAGGTACTGTATTTTAACTCCGCATCAGTCAATCTTTGTGATGTATTTTCTTCCTTCTTTAATATCTGTACTAGTAACAATGGTACCTAACAATTAAGTACTATTTGACTGACTACTACATGCCTGTGGTTTCTTTGTTTTAATTGGCAGCAACCCTATGAGCTGGATATTCATTATTCCTATTTTTTTAAGTTTATTAATTTTGAGAGAGAGAGAGATTGAGAGAGAAAACAAGTGAGGGAGGGGCAGAGAGAGAGAATGCCAAGCAGGCTCTGCGCTGGCAGCACAGACCCCAATAGGGGCTTGAACTCATGAACTGTGAGATCATGACCTGAGTCAAAACCAAGAGTCTACCACTTAACCAACTGAGCCACCCAGGTGCCCCCTCATTATTCCTATTTTAGGGATGAGGCACAAAAGTTTGAGTAACTTGCATAAAGTTAATAGCCAGTGAGTGGTGGAGCCAGGATTTGAACCAGAGAGTTGGCTCTGGCATTGACTCACTTTATACCATCCTATACATACACTAAGGTATGTATTTGTGAGTTAAATGTGTAACATTCTACAAAATGCTTGACTAGGGTTTGCATTTGCCAGGGGGTTGGTTTTAAATCAAGTGAAAATCAGAAGTGTGACTCTTGAGACGATGTTACAATGAACTTTTATAACACTTTAACAAAATATTTGATATAGCAACATACCTTCTCCAGTTAACATAGATTTTGTTCTTTAAGCTCTAAGTTGGTTCTTTAAAATGAAAAAAAAAAAAAAAGGTTCTATAATGAAGTTTACTTTGTCAAGGAATGTGCTGAATGAGACTGTGAAAAAATGGCACTTTATATTGGTCTAGTGTTTTATTTTTAAAATGTTCATAGGTGTTAGATTTGCTATTACAGGAGGAGCAATTCTTTAGTTTGCAAAAAAGATCTAGCATCTTCTAAGAATTGCATTATCACATTCATTTAACTAATGAATTCCCGAAAGCTTTACAAATACTATCCACTCTCCTCTGGCAGCAGAAAGGGGAAAAAATATGCCTCTGAGTTACTAGCTTCAGGAATGTTGGGCTGATAGGGAAGAGTTTACTCTCTTGTTAATTTCAAGGAGTTTTTAAAAACCAATGGTGTTGGTGTTACTTACCAGAATTAGTGTTATCCTTTGTTTCATTAATCAGAGCTCCATTTGGTGGAAAACTTCGTCCTGTGAAGCTGAGCCCTGTTGAAAAGTCTTCAAGGTGCTCATTTTGATATCTCAAGCCATCTGTGTAGACTCAAGATGGTTAAAACATCTCTTTATTCGATGCTTGAATTCCCCTTACAATTATACTTATCAGAGGTCTGTACACCTGTTCTGTCCTTTCTAGAATAGCCCCACAGACATATGGATGCTCATTACTTCTCAAGGCATCCCCTAAATCCTTCCTCTGTTCTTCTCTTTCTCCCTTTCTTCCTCATGGCTTCCCTCTTTTTACTAGTGCCTTATAATGTTCACCCATTGTTGTTGTTTTTATTGGTGGGGGGAGAAAGAGAGAGAGAGAGAAAGAGAGAGAGAGAGAGAGAGAGAGAGAGCATGCACACGCACTTGAGCAGGGGAGGAGCAGAGAGAGGGAGAGAGAACCCCATGGGGCTTGATTGAAAAAACCGTGAGGTCATGGCCTGAGTAGAGATCAAGAGTTGGATGCTTAATGGACTAAGCGACCCAGGTGCCCCATACCCACTGCTTTTTAATCCTTCTTTCAGGGACACACAAAACAAATCCACACCCTCAAAACCGATAGTCTTACAAATAACTAGAGGCCATGATTACCTTTATTCACATCCCTCCACCCAAGATTAAAAAATCACTTTATGTTAAAGTGGATAGATCCCTTCAAGCATTCTTTAGAAGCCAATTTTAGCTAAATTTATTGAGTGCCTACAATGTGCCAGGTAGAATGCATTTCTAATCCTTACAACCTTGTCAGGTGAGTTAATGATAGCTAATACACAGACTTTACCATAAACTCATCTAGACATGATAGACACAAGCCCTTATAATAGTGATTGACACATAGTAACATTCAATGAATGTTACCTGTTTTTATCTTCTTGTACTTCCTCAAGCATCTGGAGAATTTTTGACTCAACTGCAGTGTTCTATTTTTCTCTTTTTTCCTTTATTTGCATTTAAACCTGAAAGATTTAACCTGAGGAAGCATTCTGGCTCCTTTTATTAGTTCACTATTTCTCCTAGCTTTGTATTAACCACATATTTTAGTTCTTAAAGTTGTTCAAAAGGATGATCAAGGATCAAAGATGGGGGGCGCCTGGGTGGCTCACTTGGTTGAGCGTCTGACTTCGGCTTAGGTCATGATCTCACAGTTCGTGGGTTTGAGTCCCACGTTGGGCTCTGTGCTGACAGCTAGCTCAGAGCCTGGAGCCTGTTTCAGATTATGTTTCTCCTTCTCTGACCCTCCCCTGCTCACGCTGTCTCTCTCTCCCTCTCTCTCTCAGAAAAAAATAAAACATTAAAAAAAAAAGGGTCAAAGATGGAAGCCTACAGTTTTCAAAAACTTCAGGTTATTCTGGGCCAGGATTTCCTTTGCACAGTTGAGTTCTGTTTCTTCTGTAGAAGGAGCACACTATCCCATAGAAGGAGAAAGGCACCTAAAAGTTGAGTTTCAGCTCTCGTAGGAGAACACTAGAAACATAGCTCTAGTTTGCTCTTCATATGTTAAAATTCATTTTGGGAAAAAAGCCCCTAATTTTTTTCAGCTCAGTGAATGGGAAGGGGAGTTGATCAGGTATTGGGTGGCTGGTATCAGCTCCCACTACAGTCTGAGAACTGGTTAATGTAGGCATAGGATACTGTATTTTAACACACCATTACTCTTTCACCCCTACAAGCAACCACTCAGATATTCTGGCCAATCTCCTTGGATTCACACTTCTTTGAACTGGGAAGGGCTCATGGAACTGGTTTAGGTGGTTAGACAAACCTTGGCAGTTGAGACACCTGTGGCTGCTGATCTGGAATTCTCCCCTTTGGGAAGGGAGGTGCTTTGCAATGAAGAATGCCTGGGCAGATTTAGGGAGTATGAGAAAAAGCCAGTTAAAAAGAGATGTGGGATTTGGTTTCTGGGTAATACACTGCCTGCCCCACCCCAATCTCAAGTGGAGTTGGAAGTTTTCTTACCCTGAATATGACTGTATCAGTTCCCCAACCCCTGTTTCTCTCTTTGGCTTCCACCTTACAACTTCAGTCTGCCATAGAGTGCGTTAAGCTGCCTTCCAAGGCACACAAGTTTACTTCTGTTCACAAAAAAAGAGAAGCAGAGCTGGAAATATATTTAGTGAAGATATAAGATATATATAGATGGTTCACTGTCACTTCCATGAATAAAGTTATTGCTAGCCATTCCAGTTTAGGAAATGAAGTAGCTTCTAAGAATATTCCTGTCAAACTCTGTGATGACTCACGCTCAGAACTCTCCACCTGGAAGTCCAGGACCAGATTCTTATCATGAGATATGTGTGCTCCAGAGAGAACAGTACCATAAGTGGTGTGTTGTGGAGGGCCAACAAGTTTTAAAATATAAAGAGCCTGGGGTGCCTGGGTGGCTCAGTCGGTTAAGTGTCCAACTTCGACTCAGGTTATGATCTCCTGGTTTGCGGGTTTGAGTCCTACATCAGGCTCTGTGCTGACAGCTCAGAGCCTGGAGCCTGCTTCAGATTCTGTGTCTCCCCTTTTCTCTGCCTCTCCCCAACTCGTGCTCTGTCTCTCTCTCTCTGAAAACTATATAAACATTAAAAATTTTTTAAATATATATATAAAGACAGAAGCAAGTCTGTGAAGAAAACTTTTCCAAATATTATATGTCATAAATAAAAAAATATTTGATAGGGCTCTCCCCAAATTTGGCAGCATCTGAAATATCTACATGACATTACCAAACAGAAGCTATGAGGCTGAAATAAGTCTTGCAAAGTATCCATGATATAAAGCAAAAAACCTCAGTAGGCTAGAAGAAATAATGGATTATCTTTCTATTTTTAATAGGAAATATTACAAAATAATTGTCAATGAAGAGCTAATTGAAGAATACACAGCCTAAAATGTATCATGCATGTATTATAGAGAGGTACCAGGCAGTTAATTAAAATATTGTTCTTTTTTGGAAATTGTGATTTTGCAACATGTAAACTTTTCAGAATTTGTAATTAGTTGTAATTTATCTTCTCATTCCAAATATATATTTATATCCATACCTAGTTTTTCTGTCTTTACCAATCTTTTGGGTAATGTCCATAATCTGACAACAGACATTATCTTCTACTTCTGATTTTTGAGTGATAACTGTTTGGTCAGGTTTATAGCCAATAAGTGTTAATTGAGTGAATAAAACAATAAATGACTGCAATCGGGATGGTTAAATGGATCAAAAAAAGGGTGGACTAATCTTGGTTTTGGAGGATAGGTAGAATGTGAAACAGTGATAGAGTAGTGGCATTAGCAAAAATGTAGACATAGGAAGACTATGGAGTATCAGAGGATAACAAATAGTTCAGATAGGCTAAAAAAATTTGTAACTATGTGAGGTAATGGGTATGTTAACTAACCTTATTGTGGTAATCATTTTGAAATACATGCCTGTATAAAATTACTATGCTATACATCTTAAACTTATACAGTTTTATATGTCAATTATATCTGAGTAAAGCTGGAAAAAAAAGATTAGCTCAAGGGAAAGTCTTGTGTTGAATAAGGGGTGAAAAAATAGGAAGGGAAGTTTTAGGCTACATTAAGGGACAAGACTCTAGAATGTCAGACTAAGGGAATTTTACTGCATTACACAGTCATGAGAGAGTGTATTGCACATCTGTTGCCTTTGCCCATCCCCTCATCTTGCAATAGTACCTTATTTCTAAAGGAACCATGCTTTTCCCATTCTGAAGCTACGGAGGTTGGGTGGATTGACATCACCCTGGGCTCTAAGGTTGCTGTTAGTGTTAGGACTTCTGTTGGAGAATTGAGAAAGCGTATTCCCTTTCTGTTAGTGATGCCACATTTCTTTAGTAGAAACCTGCAGAAGGTGGTGGCTATTTTGTCACACTTAGGAAGAGTGTGCTTGACCGTGTAGCCAAGCCATAGCCAAGAGATGGAGGTAGAAAGACTCCTAATGACAATGCTGGAGTATCTAGATCCAAGCATGCTTGTAAGAAGGCACCCTTGGCCTATTTGGTTGGATGTGTGCCAATACCTTTCTTTTTTAATATGTCAGTTTGAACTGAATTTTTAACATGCAATTGAAAGGCAACAAATGTTTGTGAGTAGGGTTTTATGAAGATTAGTAGCAGACAGGGTACAAAAATCAGATGCTGGCACTGAAAATAGGAAAGAAAAGAGAAGTGTGGAGGAATAATTAAGAGGCTTGGTAACTAGAGACATGTAGGTGGCTCAGTCAGTTAAGCATCCGACTTTTGGTTTTGGGTCAGGTTATGTGATCTCCTGGTTTGTGGGATTGAGCCCGTGTCAGGCTCTGAGACTACTTGTGATTCTCTCTCTCTCTCTCTCTCTCTCCCCCCCTGCCCTGCTTGCACACACTCTCTTTCTTTTAAAATAAATAAATAAATAAATAAAGAGAGCTTGATAACTAGAACAGAAAGAGGAAGCAAAACTGGAAATGTGAGACTGACTAAGTGAATAAGGGTATCATGGGCAGAAATTTGTGAGTAAGAAAGACTACCATGTCCCCTCAGAGGTAAATACGTTTATTCTTAGACTTTGAGTTTGAGCTGATGATAGGAAAATCAAGTGGCAATATTTATGAGGTAGATAAAATGTAGAAGTAAACCTCAGGAGAAACCTCAGGATCCAAGGTATAAGAAGCAAACGTGCTACCAAAATGGAACCATGTGATGAGCTGCAGGGAGAGGGAAGGTGAAACAGTAGAATGAGCAATGGGCTGATGGACAGCAATGTCAAGGGCAACACGGCTAAGAACGAATGAGCAAGCAAAGTTTGCAAAACAGGGACGTGCCACTTGGATCGGCACAGGTGCTTATGTTTATGAGTGTCCTGCAAGGCTAGAATCAAGCAGCTGAAGACCTTGAGGATGGGAAGTGGTTCCCGGGGGTGTGGTTCAAGGCAAGAAAGTGGTGGAAAACAAGGAAAATAGAGTCAAGAGGACTCATTAGAAAACGGTCTTGGAATTCAGGGAGAACCTCCGAAAAAGGGACGGCTAGCAGTGGAGAATGGCAGAGACAAGGTGAACGTCGCTGGGGAATGCAGATTCACAGAACTCCCGAGGTGGAACTAGATTAAAGTGAGAGGTTGATACAAAAGTGGAAGCAGCATCTGGAAACCAGAACTTTGGCAGAGAAAGGAAGGTCAGGAGCAGGGTAATTTTCGAATGGAGCACCTTAGCCAAGGTCTTTTGTTTGCTTTGTTTTATGACTAGGACAGACGAGGCTTGTTTCAGAGGGTAGACAGAAGTGAAGGGCCAGTGAATGGGAGGGGAGTAAAGATGCCAGAGAGAGAAGATTCTGCTGAATAAGGAAGAGGTAAGAATGACAGTAGCAGAAAGAACAGATGGGAAAGGAAGCAATACGTCCTCCATCTGAGACTGGTGGAGAGGATGAAAGAAAGGGTGTAAAGAAAGATGCCTGCAGGCTGACGGGGCATCTATCATGTGTTTCCAGGATCGATAAGATAGTAACATGAGGTGTCTGCTGCATTCAACAGGGCTGTGAGTCGAGTTACAGCGGGGATGTCTAAATTGTTTCTCTCCCTGTGAGACTTCGCAGAATATTGTGTTACTGTAAACTGATGTTTGAGCTAGGAAAAAAAATAAAAAATAAAAGGATACACAGACTGCCACACACTTTAGCTTTGTAGCTTTCAGTGAAAATGGGGCAATTGTCTGTCTTGTCATGACAAGAGGTAGATAATGCAATCTCACCATGCCATGATACATAACCATTGTCATCACTTAAGTGAAGTAAAAGTACAGATGTAATTGGAGGTCACATACATTTCATAACCGTGTGCTGTGAAATATAGACTCCTTTCTCTGGGAGGATCCCAGAGAAGCCAATTATCAAGTTTGGTGGCTATGGCTTACTTTGGTGAGTAATGATTCATGACAACAAGACGAAAGACTTGCTATGAATCAGAGGTAGAGCCAGGAGGTAATCTGTCCTTGATTCTTACTATCAGATCAAACTACCCAACACCAGAAGAGCCGGTGAAACCTGCTGGGCAGGAGCCAGTCACCGTGTCTTGTCTGATAAAAGTTACTGCATTCCCATACACCCCCCTGCGCCACCCCCCAGCCCCCGTCATCTCTCTCTCTGACAAAACCAGGCTTTTCTTCAAGTCAATGCCCTCAGCCCTGAAAAAGTAGCTTGTGTCAATCATGTAATGGTGGTGATTACCCCGATCCAAGTCCTCCTTTTTAGAACCAATAATTTGTCATGCAAGTCCCTCTAACCCTGTCCCTTCCCGGCACTGTGCTCTTTGACACATGCCTACTTGTGTCTAGGTAAGAAAAGAAAAAGCACAAGTAGTGGCAGGACTGGGCGAGCAGGTGAGGGAAGTGGGGCAGGACTCTTTTATTAAGACTTGCTTACTTAATGACACTTACTTCAAAGAAGTGTGAGCCCAAGGAAAAAGGCTAGAATGTCCAAGCTGAAGCTTGTAGGGCAAAAGAGTGTGGGAACACATTATTTTTTTCTTTCAAAATAAGTAGCTGGAACCATGTCAGTATCGCAGACTATTGATGACATAATGGAGTTAGATTATATGACTATCTATGATAGATGAGATTCCCCAGAGTCAAGGGGACCTAATAATGTACAACTTGTGGATCTCTGGTGGGATAAGGCAACATTCCCAAACGAGTATTTGAAAATGTGAGGGGGTAGTTTTGGTTGTCACAATGATTGGGTGTGCCACTGGTGTTTAGTGGAGGAAGGGGCAGGGAAGCTGATGTCCTGCACTGACTGCACAGATTGCAGAGCACAAAAAAATGATCTCACCAGTCACGCTGATATCACCCTGTTGAAACACTGAGTCATAGATACCAGAGAATGCTCATTCATGGCATTAGACTTCATGGCATTTAATTTAATGGATCAGATTCATTGAAAACAGAATCCAATTAAGTTGGGTGTTTTAGACATTGATTAATTTCAATGGCATTTTCAAATATGAAGGATAGGTACCAAGGGATGGATCCTCAGTCGGAGAATGAATACAGTTGTTTGCATCTTCAAAATAAGATATAAATGGAAAGAGGGATGGGGAACTAGTGTTAATTGGATATAGAGTTCAGTTTTGTAAGATAAAAAGTTCTAGAGATCTGTGGCATAACAGCATAAATATACTTAGCACTACTGAACTTAAAAGGTTAAGATGGTAAATTTAATGTTATTAATTTAGTAATTTATGTTTAAATTTAATAATTAAATGTTATTAGTGTTATTATTTTTTTTAGCATAAGAAAGAACATCAGCAAAATATTGAGGAAAAAAAGATATAAATGGCTTGGGAATTACTCAGATCCCTCATTTTAAACCTTTGAGATAGAATTTCCATATAGTAGGGTAAGATGCAGGCAAGTCAAGGAGTGGGAGAAGTTTGTATTTAGGGTCCTAAGCATCACCCTCTTTACCAGAAGAATCTTCTCTGCTATACTTTCCTAGCCATAACTCCTTGGCTTGGTATAGTACGTTATAGTATAGCAATCCTTCACACTTGTATTGTCTCGTTCATCATCTTTGATTCCTCCCTTCCCCTCATGCAGCATCCAGCTTCCACCATCCAGCCTCAACCATTGTCTCTCAATAGCCTTCAATCTAGTCTCCTGGGTTTCTGTGCCTCTTTACCCTGATCCATTCTCCACAAACCAGCCATAAAGACTTTAACAATTATTCAGATCATGTCAACCTTAGCTTGAAACCGTCTAAGACCCCCTCCTTTGCATTTAAAATAAAAACAACCACTTTACAAGCCTCATTCCTGCCTCATTTCTACCTCTTGACACTTGCTCACTGTTCTTCAGCTGTACCAACATTCCTTTGCTTCCTTGGACATGGTCAGCTCATTTCTACCTTGGGACTTCTGCGCTTACCGATCCCTTTGCCTGGAAAGCTTAAATGGCTGCCTGTTTCTCATATTAGGTCTCTGACTGAATGTCACCTTTTCCAGATTCCTTCCTGGTCCTCCCTCCCCCCCCCCCCCCCCCCCCCCCCCCCCATCTAAATCTAAAATAGCCTTCCTGAGTCGCCTGGGTGGCTTAGTTGGTTAAGCAGCCGACTTTAGCTCAGGTCATGATCTCACGGCTATAGAGTTTGAGCCCCGCGTTGGGCTCTGTGCTGAAAGCTCAGATCCTGGAACCTGTTTCAGGTTCTGTGTTTCCGTCTCTCTGCCTCTCCCCTGCTCATGCTCTGCCTCTCTCTGTGTCAAAAATAAATGAAAAAAACATTTAAAAAATTAAAACAGCCTTCCTCCTTGAGTCACTTACTCTGTTTACTGCAGTCACAGTACTTATCTCAGTCTGGAATTGTCCTGTTTGTCTACATTTTTGTTGTTTTCTTCTATTAGAATATAAGCTTTGTGAAGGCAGGATCTTACCTATTTTGTTCACCATTTTATTACTGGCATTCATAACAGTCCCTTTCATATATCAGTCATTCCACAAGTATTTGTTTAATGGATGAACAAATGGATGAATAAATTTGATTTTCCTAACAATTTTGTAAGACAGGCAAAGAAAATATTCTCAATGTTATTTTATAATGTTTAGAAATGTTATGTTTATAATGTTTATAATGTTATTTTACAGAGTATCTGTACTTGCCAAGGTCACATCAGTGGTGAAGCCAGGGTGGAGTCAGAAAACAGAACCAGACCTATAAATACAGAGAAGAAACTGGTGGTTATCAGAGGGGAAGCAGGTAGGAGGATGGGTAAAATGGGTGCAGGGGAGTGAGAGATACAGGTTTCCAGTGATGGAATGAATAAGTCACGGAAATAAAAGGCAAGTATAAAGAATATGGTCAATGATATTATAATAGCGTTATATGGTGACAAATTGTAGCTACATTGCATGGTTACAAATGGTAGCAAAGCATAATATATAAACTTGTGAAATCACAATGCTGTACACCTGAAACAAATGTAACGTTGTGTGTCAAGTATACTCAAGCATTAAAAAAGTGATTCAAATTTTTTTTAATGTTTATTTTTGAGAGAGAAAGAGAGAGACAGAGTGCGAGCAGAGGAAGGGCAGAGAGACAGGGAGACACAGAATCTGAAGCAGGCTCCAGGCTCTGAGCTGTCAGCACAGAGCCTGACATGGGGCTCAGACTCATGAACAACAAGACCATGACGTGAGCTGAAGTTGGTCAGTTAACCAACTGAGGCATGCAGGTGCCCCCAAAAGAGCAATTTTAAAGTGGCTTTTGTAAGGGGCGCTTGGGTGGCTCAGTTGGTTAAGTGTCCAACTTTGGCTCAGGTCATGATCTCACGGTTCATGGGTTCAAGCCCTGCACCAGGCTCTGTGCTAATAACTCAGAGCCTGGAGCCTGCTTCAGATTCTGTGTCTCCCTCTCTCTCTGCCCCTCTGCCCTTCACACTCTGCCTCTCTCTCTCACTCAAAAATAAATAAACATTGAAAAAATCTAAAGTGGCTTTTGTAAATCTAAAATATAGGGGAAATATACTTTTTAAATATAAGACACTGTACAATATATAATATTCTGCTAAACTTACAAAAATATAAAATACATAGTTCTAAAGAAATATATTAATTATCATTGAAAATTGGTACCTAGAAGAGAATAAAACATCACAAACTGGTAAATTAAGTCCCCTACCTTACAACGTCATATTGTAAAAGCAAATAATGAGGCTATATTTTATTAAATTTATACTTTATTAAATTTAGTAAATGCTATTACTAAAAAGAGAGTTACAATACAAAATACATTAGAATAATTTTCTGCATAGTTTATACAGATAGATTAAATATATCAATAGAAATGGGCACAAAGCAAATAACAACATAACACACATTTGAATGAACTTCCATAAAGGGAGTCACAACACATACAAATAGCCAAACAAATATCTCAATAAAAACTAACACAAAGTACAGGAGCATTGGGTTGGAAGGAATGCCAATATCATAGTGTTGTGCACAGTTAAATCAAATAGTGTGTTCACTATCAATTCAATGCTTTTTGTTTTCAAGTACTTAAATTATCTTGCTTGTTGCAACATCTGACCCATCTGTGGTCCAGAGAAAAAAAGTATCCTTGTTGGTCGGGTCATGCTGTGAGGCCAGCTTCTCTCCTTAGCTCAGCTAAGCCATGGAGAAAGGGTAACTTACAAAGATGTTACAGAGAGTCTTCTCACTCAGGGAGAAGGGCTTTGGACATCCCAAAAGCCAGACAAACCCAGGAGCTGCTTGTTCCCAACAGAAAACATCAATCAGACTCAATGAGGGTAGACAGTGGAAGCTGTTTTGTGACTGAATAATTCTCTACAATATAGAAATAAAGATTTGACCTAATCCCCACCTTCAGGGTATGTTCTTCATGACCAAAGTTTAAACAAAAGTCTGAACTTAAATGGTTTATTCCTCAGTTCAGGATCTTTTTTTGCACATACTAACCATGGAAATCAGAACATTTAGGGAGGAGCTAGGCAAACGTGCCCTGGGACCAGGAAGTGGCATGGGCATGGGATCTGGGAGGGTTCTGCTTACCACCTGGAAGATACTATAGAGTCACCTGAGATTTCTGGCTACAGAAGTAGTAATTTTTTTACTACCTTAAGACATTTCTAACCATTGCTGTGGTTTCTTAGATGTCAATGAAGAAGTCTTGGTCTATAGCAATGGCTTTGTATGTCAATAGTAATGTGCATGACAGTAGTTTCCTAGGTGTACCTGAGTTCCTACAATGATGCAACCATTGCAAGATGACCCATTTGAATATGGAAAGAAAACATTTAAGCTCCTTTTAGAGATCCACAGCCAATGTCCATCACTCAGCTCCTAATAGTGTGTGTGCTCTTTCCACTTCTAAATCCTCTGATATCTGCGCCTCATGATGATGAATTAATTTCTCACACACATTGCTCCGTGCCACAGTACTGAAAGCCAAACATTGAAATCTTAAGGCCAATTTACTGAATGTGTCTGTTTCTCCTGTTTTACCTTAGTCCACACATTGATCTTCTATTATCCCACCTTCCAGACTATGTCTCCTTGCTGCTTACTACTTAAACGTTTTGCAATGACTTTCAAACCCTCCAAAATCCGAACTAATAGCTACACTTTAGCAGATACTTTGTTTAAGTGCCATAGCAAGAACTTTATACATACTAATTCATTTAATATACTTAACAACTCTATACATACTACTATTACTATGATCATTCCCATTTTTCAAAGGGGGACAGATGCAAAGCTAGCCATATACCTAGTGAGTGGCAGAGCCAGGGTTTGAACCCATTCAGTCTGCCTCTGGAACTTTGCAGGTTCCATAATCTCACACTGGTATGACATCTACCTGTTAAAGTCCATGAAACAACACCCACCACCACCTCCACCCTAGCCTAAAATCCAGATGGAATCACAGAAAAGCAACTCACTCAGTTTTCCTCTCATTACTTGCCTACATCTTAGACATCCAATAATTTGTGTGGGTGCCAAAGATCAATCTAGGACATTTTCAGTTTTTGCTCCCCATCTGACTTCCTAAAGACATGCTTTAGGGTTCACTTAGACCTTGTGGCCAAGTCACTGGAGATATTGACATTGAATTGAAGGTCTACTCTTAGCTTCTACATCTCTCTTACCCTCTTGTTACCCATGCTACTAGGCACAGTATGTGTTCCTTGGAACACATACCCAGTGAGTCCCCAAATCACAAGACTTTTACTTATTTCCTTAGCAGAAGCTTGCTTATCGGCCCATTTTGTACTGCCTCTCTATACAATGGGCAAGTCTGCTTAAATTAATTTGACCTAAATGCACCAAATTGTTAATGGTTAAATTTGGGGGGTTTCATTTCCTTTTTAAAAATTAAAAAAAAAAACCTTTGAATTGTGATAAAAATATACAAAACATAAAATTTACCATCTTAACCATTCTTTAAATGTATAGTTTAGTACTGCTAAGTATATTCACATTGTTGTGCAACAGATCTCCAATAGGTAAACACTTTGAAAAAATGAAGCTCTGGTGGATATTATTGTTTTGTTAGGTTATAAAATACCCTAAATGCTATGAATTTAGCCAACTGGAGAATACTGGTACTTCTGACAGAAAGGGAATTTAGGAGGTTGGCATATTGGGAGGGGTTAATGGTTATCTCTGGGTGGTGGTATTATGCATGGTTATCTTCTTTTAGTATTTAAAATTTGATGACTTTCCTATACTGTGCATGTGCTATTTTTGTTTACTAGAAATGAAACCAAAGAAACAAAGGGAAAACAGCACAGCTTCCTCGCAGGTGTCAAACATGTGTGCCCTAGTTTAATACCATCAGTACAACCAAAGGTTGCTTTTAGGCAAATTTGTAGAAGAACCTTCCTGGTCTTAACCAAAATGAAGCAATTTCAGAAGTTTGGGCACAGAAAGTTCAAGGAAGCTGCTGACAGCCGAGGTTCCTTTGGTGGGAGGCGAGGGGGTGGTGGTGCCCAAATTAACTTGGAAGCTCTTTCTGTATGCCTAGACTTTCTGTATGCCTAGTCTGGAACACCTTGTACCATGCGTACAACCACAGATTAAAATATCCTTTGGCGCCACCTTATGCTAATCGAATGAACTGCACCTATTTAGAGTGGTTTCATTCTACTAAAACTAAATTATTCTCCATGGATTAGAGAGATTAGGAACCTATGTTTGTAATTATACACTGTTAATTTCTTTCCTTTTTAAATATTTACTATTACATAATGTTATACTTGAATTGTTTGATTCTAGGATTTATGATTCAGTTAGACACTTGTTTGGACAAACATTTGTGTGGAATTTATATACATTTGTATCAGGTTTGTGTGTGTGTGTGTGTGTGTGTGTGTGTGTGTGATGCGCCACAAGGATGTCCTAAGACTTGCTTAGGATGATGCACATGACAACACTTTGTATATGGCATGATTACCAGGAGAGGACAGAGCTAGGGAATCATGGCCAAATTGAAGGAAGAAGAGCTTTACTTTTATTTATTTATGAAAACATTTTTTTCATTCTATTTATTTTAGAGAGAGAAAGAGTGAGCAGAGAAGAGGGGCAGAGGGAGAGAGAAATAGGGTATGGAGTCTGACGATGGGATCGTGACCTAAGCAGAAACCAAGAGTCAGGCGATCAACCGAATGAGCCACCCAGGTAAGTGCTTTATAATAATGATATTGCCAGTTATTAATAACAAGGACAGTTGACATTTATATGGTGCTTATTATCTGCCAGGCCTGATCTAAGCATTTTTTATACATTAACGCATTTAATCCTCCCAACAACCCTATGAGGGACACACAATCACTATCTCCATTAAAATTTTTTTTTAATGTTTTATTTATTTCTGAGAGAGAGAGGAAGTGTGAGCAGGGGAGGGTCAGAGAGAGAGACACACAGAATCTGAAGCAGGCTCCAGGCTCTGAGCTAGCTGTCAGCACAGAGCCCACGAACCCTGAGATCATGACCTGAGCCGAAGGATGCTCAACCGACTGAGCCACTCAGGTGCCCCACGATCTCCATTTTAAAGACAAAGAAATGGAAGCATAAGGAGATTTAATAGTTTACTCAAGTTAACTCACCAGTAAGTATCCAAAGCAAGATTTGAAGTTTGAACCTATGCATTTTGGCTCCAGAGTCCATAGTCATTAAGCAATACTGCCTCCAGCATTAAGACAGCAGAAGTAATAGTTTCCATTTACTGAACAATTACTGCATGGCTAAATGCCCAACATGCTTAATCTTATTTCATTTTCGTGCTAACCCTATGAGATACTACTCATCTCAATTAAGAAATCTGGGATCTAAGCCTGGCGTAGTTAAGTAACTCGTCCAGTCATCCAGCTCTTAAATGAGCGAGGTCCATCTGATTTAGAGCTCCAGTCCTTACTACACAACCACATGGCTTCTTAGTGCTATCGAATCATGTGCAGATATGAAAAATTATTTTAATAAAGCAGTGGTCTGGAATAGGTGAGTTACACTCCCACATGCCCTCAGTTTTCAAAATGAACCTTGACTATGTTTTAGTGGGACTCTTTTTATAGTGTAATACACATTTCTTGCCCTTTTCAAGAAAACAGTTTAACTTTTCTTCATCTTTAAGGGAAGTCATTATGCACTTCAGCTGTTGTAAGTTGCTGTCATGCCATATTGAAAACTATAGTGTCACTTGCCCATAAACAACATGAAATGAAACTGCCATATTTTTTGAGATATGACATCTGTATTTTCAAATTTTTACTCTGGTCTCTTGATGTCAGACTGTTGTTTCTGGTTATTTCCTATGTATTTCATATGGTAGCCCATTTCTCACTTCTAATATCAGAATGTTATGTATAACTATGAACTAAAAAGAATTAAGAGAAAAGAGAATCAAGAGAAATGTGAACAAACTAGGAGAAAAGAAACACTAATAGAGGGTGCTGGGGCTTGCTCATGAAGCAGAGATGTGGCTCTTAGTGAATAGACCTTGTTAAATCTATTTGAGTTCTTTTTTTGTTTTGTTTTAAGGTTTATTTTTGAGAGAGAGAGAGACAGAGCATGAGCAGCAGAGGGGAAGAGAGAGAGGGAGATATAGAATCTGAAGCAGGCTTCAGGCTCTGAGCCGTCAGTGCAGAGCCCGACGTGGGGCTCCAAGAACTGTAAGATCATGACCTGAGCAAAAGCCGGACGCTTAACAGACTGAGCCACCCAGGTGACCCAAATCTATTTGAGTTCTTTGGATCATTTGGGTCTACTACCTTCCTGATCTGCATGCTGGATAGCTAGCATAGGTAGATAGCTGGAATCTGAAGAGATGAAATGTTACCCTACATGAGAATAAAATGCCTATTTTGACTTCCTGGTCCATCTTGGATATGCTGTATTTAATACCTATTCATGCACAGGGAATGGGAATTCCTTTTCTGGGAGTGGGAATGGGAATCTGGGAATGGGAAACCATTTTCTTTAGAATTGTTACCTTGAGCATTTGCTTTCCTACCTTCCTATGGCATAATTTCTTTACTCCTACTTCATTTTTCAAGAGTGGCCAGAAAACTGCTCTGTGAGGTTTGTACCATCTATTGGTTTGCTGTCTCCACAGCAGTAAGATTGACCAGGTATCCAGCTACTACCCAGTGGTTACCTATTTTGTGCGATCTGTAGCTGTTTTATCCTTGCTTGATCTCTTTCCATTCTGTGAACACCTCAAGTGACAAAGTGACCTCAACTGAAGCAGTGGGTGGCAGCCCCCTAAAGGGATGAAGGAGGGAGAAATCAGGACTGGTGATCTAGGTTGAAAACAGGACCTTGATTGTTTCAGGGCAGGGGGTGGTTCCTAAAACAGCATGGGGCTGAGGCTGCAGCACCTTTCTCAACTCTCTTGAGGTAGGTGTGGCTATATCACAGAGGAAGCAGCCCCTTGGGGAGGCCAGACCCAGGAGAGCTGGGCTTGAGTCCTACCTACAGAGTGCAGTTAGATTCCTAGCCTGGAACTGAATATGGGTCTTCCCCATCTTTTGCTAAGTCTAATGAAATAGCTCACATTGCTCTGCAGCCCCCTCTCTAGTTATGTTACTTAGGTTTTGTTTTGTTTTATAACTGTAGCAAATTTCAGAGGGAAAAGGAATTTATTGGAGTATGTTAAATCAGAATCAGAGAAAAGATCTACAGGCTTTTCCATAAAGCTGCCAGAGCAATTTAATACAAATACAACTCATTTCAAGTTTCTCTCTTACTCAAAGCACACCAAGAGCTTTTTATTACACCTAGAATAAAACCTTACCAGGCCCTATGCCTTCTTGCTTTGGCTATCCGACATCATGTCTGCTACCCTCATTCTACTCAGTATGTTCTAGATACCCCACGGCCCCCCCCTCCCCCTCCCACTGTTATTCTAAGTACCAAGCTGTCTTCTGCTTCAGAGCCTTTGAACTTGTTTCAACTGCTGAAGAAACTTTCCCAGGATTTTATATATTTCACCTCTTCACTGTATTCTGTTTACTTATCATCTCTTTCCCAGTTGGAATATCAACTCTATGAGAACACAGTTTTACTGCTAAATTTCCCGAGCAAGGCTTTACTCTTGAATTTCCAGGCACATAGTAGTCTCTCAATAAGTACTGGTTAAATGGGTAACCAGGTGACAAACAGCTCCAGTTAAGGAACCTCAGTGGTAAGAACTGAGGAGTAATCTCTAAGGCACAGGAACAAAAGAGCTCAATGGAATACACTTAACTTTTTTCTAAAAAGCACTGAGGAGCAAACAGTATAGTGTGAATCATTACTGGACTGAGTAATGCAGTAAAGCAGAAGCTGGGAGCTCAGAATGTGAAATACATTACGTGATCACTTTTGCTGTGAATACATTATGTGATCACTTTTGCTGCAGAAGAGGCAACCAGGAAGTTGAGCCGAGGTCTCACTGAGCTTGGACTTGTGGAACTATAATCCAGGGCATGCAGAGTGTGTGTCCTGATAATTGACATCCTCCCCCTTCTCCTTGGACTAGGAAGATTGCAGTAAAAATAAACTGGAATAAGTTGGGTCTTTTAGGGTCTACACCTTTCCAGACACATAGGCAGCTCAGATGATCCCAGGCAAGATGATCCTAACTGCTACTGCCTCCAGGTACCTGAATGAAGCAAATAAAAACACCTAGAAGATTATTATTAATCCTACTCTTGGCCTTAGAATGATTTCCACAGATGATTTTTCAAATCACATCTGTCTATATAAGTTTAATCCATTTTATAACTTCTAGGGGAGTCACTAAAAAACAAAGTAAAATGAGTGTATATATTTGAAACTAATAGGGAAAATAGGACACACAGAATCATACACAAGAAGATAAGAGGAGACAAGGAAAAAGGTATGTATTGCTGGTAGACAAACAGAACACACACAGTGAGATAGTAAATATAACCCCAAACACAACAGTAATTACACTGAATGTAAATTGACTAAATGCTCCAGTTAAAGAATTATGTGTATGACTGGATACATACAAACTTTTCTTTCAAGCAATATAACTCTGTGATAAAGATGATAAGGATAAAAAAAGACAGGAAGTCAAATATTCAACCCCCTTACCCGGTTTATTTCAAAACCGCAACAATTACATTAATAGCAGACCAAACAGAGTTTATGGAAGAAGCATTACTAGAATTAAAGGGCTTTGTTTCATAATGATGAAAGATCCACCTCACAAGGGAGATAATGCCAGCTCTATATTTGTGTGCTCTGAATATGATAACATCAACACATGTAGGGCAAACTCAGGTACAACTACAAGGAGAAACAAATTTACCATCACAGCAAAGATTTGAAGACATCTTTCTCATTCATTGATAAAGCAAGGAGATAAAGAAAAATCAAGCAGGATATAAATGACTTGAACAATATGATGAACACATTTGACCAAATACGTTCAGAGAGCATTGCAATGATAACTGCATGACGCACACTTTCCAAAGTCATAGAGGATATTTACAAAACCTGATACTATACTGAGCTGTAAAGAAAGTTCTACCAAATTTAAAAGAACTGAAATCAGGGGCACCTGGCTTAGTCTATGAAGCATCCAACTTCGGCTCAGGAAATGATCTCACAATTCATGGTTTCAAGCCCCATGCTGGGCTCTACGCTAACAACTCAGAGCCTGGGGCCTGCTTCAGTTTATGAGTACCCGTCTCTCTCTGCTCCTACCTTACATGCTCTCTCTCTCTCACACAAATCAATAAACATTAAAAATTTTTTAAAAAACAACTGAAATCATGCAAAACATGTTCTCTAACACAGTGTATTTGTGTTAGAAATCAACAACAAACAAATAAAAATCATATGTTTAGAATTTCATAATTGTGCATCTAAACAACCCACAGATAAGAAAAGAAATCACAATGGAGATTAGAACATATTTTTACCTGAATAATAGTGAAGGTGCTACAAATTCAATATTTTTTCTTTTTTTTTTGGTAAAAATTTTTTTAATGTTTTATTTATTTCTTTTTCTTTTTTTTTTTTTTTTTACAAATAGTTTATTGTCAAATTAGTTTCCACATAACACTCAGTGCTCATCCCCACAAGTGCCTTCCTCCATGCCCATCCNTTCAAATTAGTTTCCACATAACACTCAGTGCTCATCCCCACAAGTGTCCTCCTCCATGCCCATCCCTCATTCCCCCCACATCCATCAGTCCTTAGTTTTTGTCAGCATTCAAGAGTCTCTCATAGTTTGCCTCTCTCCCTTTCTCCCACCATTTCCCCCCTTCTTCTCCCCCTTGTTCTTCCGTCAAGTTCCTCCTAATCCTCCTATACGTGCAAACATATGATATTTGTCCTTCTCTGCCTGACTTATTTCGCTCAGCATAACACCCTCAAGGTCCATGTTTTATTTATTTCTGAGAGAGAGAGACAACGTGAGCAGGGGAGGGTCAGAGAGAGAGGAAGACAAGAATCTGAAACAGGCTCCAGGCACAAGCTAGCTGTCAGCACAGAGCCCAATGCGGGGCTCGAACCCATAAACTGTGAGATCATGACCTGAGCCGAAGTCGGCTGCCCAACCGACTGAGTCACCCAGGCACCCTCAATATTTTTTTCAAGTTTATTTATTTTGAGAGAGTACACGTAGGAGAAGGGCAGAGAGAGGGAGAGAGAATCCTAGGCAGAGCCTGATGTGGGGCTCAAACTCACAGCTATAGATCTGAGACCATGAGATCATGACCTGAGCTACCCAGGTGCCACTACAAATTTAGTATTTTAAGATAGGGTTAGATCACTACTTAGCAGAAAATTTATTGCCTTAAATGTATATATTAAGAAGGAAACAAAAAGGGCTGAAAACTACTTAGCCATACATCAATCTCAAGAAGTTAGAAAATAAAAGTAAATCCACAGGAATTAGAAGGCAGGAAATAAGACAGATGAGAATATGAACTAATGAAATAGAAAACAAAACATTCAATAGAAAAAATAAACAAGGTCAAAATACGGTCATTTGAAAAGACTAATAAAATCTATTAACTTCTGGTGGAACTGATCAATAAAGAAAAAAAGAAGTAATAAATCATCAGTAATTAATATATAAAAAGATTATAGAAAGATTATATGAAGGTATGAAAACCTTATGCCAAGAAATGAAAATTCAGATAAAATGTTGATTCCTAGAAAAGCAGCAAACTTAACAAAACTGACATAAGCTTACCAATTTACTAAAACTGACACAAGAAAACAGAGAAAACTGAAATATTTTTATAACTAGTAAGGAAATAAAGTCCCTAATTAAAGCTCATCCTGCAAAGAAGATCCTACACCTGATTGGCTTAACTGGAGAGTTCTACCTAACAAAGGGAAAAATGCCAAAATTCCATGGATGGTTTCTTGGGATAGAAGAAAAAGTTACACTTTTCAGCTAATTTCACGTAGCTAGCTAGCATAATCCTATACTGATATCCAATAGCTACTGGACACACAAAAAGAACAAAATACAGACCTATTTCACCTACAAATATAATTGCAAAAATTTTAGTAAAGTGTTAATAAACCAAATCCAAAATACATAAAAAAGAATACATCATGACCAAATTGGGTTTAGTCTAGGAGATAAAATGTAGCTTAATATCTAAAGTTCAATAAAGTAAATGTTTATATTGACAGATTATACAGGGGAAGTCATATAACCATCTCAACTGATTCAAGAAAAACACTTGATAAAATTCAACGTCTATTTATAATTAGGAAAAAATAGTGTTGGCAAACCAGAAATAGAAATGAAGTTTTTAAATATAAAGGATAAAGAATATCTAAAACAAAACAAAAACGGAACTACTCAAATGTTGGATTTTTCTCTTTAAGACCAGTGTATTGATCATGTTTAAAATTTTCTATATCTTACGATATTTTGACATCTTAAATATCTTGCTGGTCAAAGAAAGGCTGGCCTCCCAGGGCCAGCTGATTCCTAAAATGAGAAAGTAATTTACTGTGGAGCCAGCCTCTCGTGTGCAAGCCAACCACCTCCTTTACCTAACTCTCACACACCGAGCCAATATTCCTCTGGTCTGAAACTGTCTCTGGGCCAAGTACCAGGAAGCTAGCGACTACCCTGGGATCCCAAAGCCCATCGTTTATTATTCAAACTAGCCAATCCTAAACTGTTTATTCTGCCCTGTCTTTTTCACCAGGAACTCCAATAAAGGTTCTGGGCCTAGGCTTTTCCCTCCTTTCTATCTGCCTCCTGACCATATATGGTGGTTCCCATGTGGTCAGGAAATCTAAGTATGGTAGAACCTTGTTTTGTGAGCATAATTTGTTCTGGAAGCATGCTTGTAATCCAAAACAGTTGTATATCAAAGTGAATTTCTCCATAAGAAATAATGGAAACTCAGATGATTCATTCCAGAACCCAAAAATATTCATATAAAAATGATTAAAATATTACAATATAATACAACATAATAAAGAAAATACAAAATATAAAGAAAAATAAACAAATTAACCTGCACTTATCTTTGAAAACCTTCATGGCTGGTGTTAGGGAGACAAGAGAGAAGGGTTATTGTGTAGGACGACTTTCACTATCACTGATGGAATCGTTGCTATCTATTGGCTCAATGTAATTTTTTCCTTTTTGTGCAGATTTAACAAGGAACATATCCAATGATGCTTGCTTTTGCCTTCTTTTGAGGATTTTGCAGAAATGTGACATTGCATTGTCATTAAATAGATTCATTGCTGGCACTGCTTCAGCTTTCTATGGGTGGTGCTTTTCTACAAAATTTTGCACTGTTTCCCACATTTTATACATCTCCCTAATCTCACTTGAGGTGAGGGATTCCTCTGCCTTTTTCTCCTCCTCCTCTGCAGTCGAGATCTCCTCCTTACCTCTTGCCTTTGCTTGTGATGCAACAGTCGGATGCCAGTTGTGGTCACCTTCCAGCGTTTTGAAAAATCAATGATTTCTGCCAAACACTGCGGCCTGAGACCAAGCATCTGAGCAATGGGAGATGATTGCCCACAATACTGTAGTGAGAGAGAGAGAGAGAGAGAAGAACCATTGGCTCAGTTGTGATCACTGTGACGTTTGGCCTTGTCTTGCAAGACGTCGCTCATTTATCAGGTTAAAGTTTATTAGAAATGTTTGCTCATCTTGTGGGACACTCACAGAACAAGTTACTTGCAATCCAAGGTTTGACTGTACCAATTTCTTTTTTTGATGGCATTAACCTCTTTGTGTCATTACTTGTTTCACCTCCATAAATTCACATCCTGGAGGCACAAATGAGAGAACTAGGAAAAATAAAAGGATGCCTGCCATTACTATTTACATTTAGAATTTTAGCACAGTCCCAGTCAGAGCAGGTAGATGAGAAAAGGAAATAAGAATTATATGGATTGGAAAGTAAGAAACAAATCATCATTATTCAAAGATGATATGATTATGGCATAGAAAATCCAAAAGGACCTATGAGTACATTATTAAAATTATACTTATTGCAAAACTATAAATTATTATTACTAATAAATATACATTATTACATTTACTACCAAATTGAGCAGTGTGTTCAAAATCATTATAAAAATTAATTGCATTTCTATATACCAGTAATGGATCATTAGGAAATAAAAAATACATTCAAAATAGCATAAGTGGTCATATACCCAGGCATAACTCTGAAAAAAGGTGTGCAAGACTTTTGTGAAGAAAACTACAAAACTTAATTTAAAAATGCACTTAAATAAATGTACCATGTTTACAAATTTGATGACTCGACATTTTTTTTAAATGCTAAGTTTTTCAAATTAATCTACAGATGTAATGTAATCCCAATCAAAATAGTAACATTGTTCTCTCTCTCTCTTTCTCTCTGTATGTGTGTAAAACTTGACAGGCTAATTCCAAGATTTATATGGAAATGCACAGGGTAAAAAATAGGGTAATTTAAAGGAAGGAAACCAACATGAGGAGACTTGCTCTACTTGATATTAAGACTTAAAACCATTAGTAATTAAGAAGCATCATTTTGGTTCAAGGATAGACAAAATGACAAATGAATATAAATGAACATAATAGTTTAAAACCCATACATATATTTATGGATTGGTTACATTATTTCAAGGAAGGCAATACAGAATAGTAGAGAAAGGAACATCTTTTCAATAAAAGATGCTCGGACAAATGAGCCATGAATGTAAAAAGAAGGAGAAGAGAAAGAAATTGGACTCATAATTAACACCATGACAAAAGTAAATTTTAGGTGGAAAGTAGATCTCAATGTCAAATGCAAAACAAAGTGTTTTGAAGGTAATCTAGGAGAATATCTTCATGCCTATGGGCTAGGAAAAGATATTTTTAAATAAGGCATGGAGAAAGATTGCTAAATTTTACTATGTATGTCAGAAGACACATTTAAGACACGTTAAGAGAAGGAAAAGGAAAGTCACGGAGAGGAGAAAACACTTGCAACATGCCTAACAGACAGAGGGCTCACATGTATATATAAAAATCATCTACAATTCCTTCAATTTCCTTCTAAGGAAAAAACCCCAACAGCCCAACAGAAAAATATCAAAGACTTTGACAATTCACAAAAAAGGATGTCCAAATGGCCAATAAATATACACAAAGGCTTTCAGACTCCCAAATAAGATGATGCAAGTTAAAACTACAGTGAGGTGAAATGACATACCCATCAGATTGCGTGAAATTAAAATTCTAACCCTAAGAAGTATTGACAAAGATGTGAAACAATAGCAACTTTCAGACACTGTTGATGTTATGGAGAGTAGTAAACTGATTGAACCATTCCAGAAAACTGTTAGACACCATCCTGTAAAGTTGTTGATTTGCATAGCTTATAACCCAGAAATTCCTCTCCTAAGTATATACCCTAAAGAAATGCATGCTTATTTTTATCAGGATACATGCCCATGGATGTTAACAGCAGGATAGCAGTGTTGCAGGATTTTTTTACCTCAATGCCTGCGGCTCTTTGTCTCACCGCTTCGAAGAATGAAGAGGTGGACACAGAATAAAATGAGCAGCAGGCAAAAGTTTATTAGAGCGTAAGATTGATAGGGAAAAATCTGTTATAAGATGGCTGATAGGACTGATAAGGAAATACCCGTCCCTGATCGAAGGCTTCCTCTTCCGGTTCTTCTTCCCATCTTCCTTGTCGCATGCATTAATGAGGAATGTGGAAGTAACAGGCTATAAATGATTCCCTCTACTGATATTCGGGGCCCAGACTTCTGGAGAATGATCTCCTCTGAGCCCACCGGTGTAAAATAAACCTCCTCACCTTCCAAGATCTCTGAGTGCCGTTTTTCTGCCAGCGATCCAGACCAGATTCCGCAACATTTGGTTCCCTGATGGGGAAACCCAACCATGCTGGCCCATTGTTGTCACCGGTTTGGGAAAACAGCGAGGCAGTGACAGAACGAGGAATCGCAAAGGAGAAGGCGTGCCCTGCCTGATTTTCGGCAGTCTCCAACTTGGTTGCCTCGGCTGGCCCGCTCCACCGGTCCTGCCCGGGATTCGAGGAGACTTGGCAAATGAGGACCTGGAACCGATGTTGGAAACCGGTAAGGCCTTGGCCCTAAATCTGTCTTGTTCTGCCCACCCATAGTGGTGGAAGGGGGAGCTGATCCCTCCCCGGAGACCCCAGTGGTCTCATCTGTAGGAATTCTGTGGGAGGGAATGTAATAACCTCTGGCGTGTACGTGAGTGTGAATGTGCAATTCAGTCTGGCTTGTCGGCCGGGTTCAATTCTGTGGCTCCACGCGTGGGCACCCGTAAGGTCCCCAAAAGCCTACGGAGTCTGAGTGGGCCTGTCTGCGATTCCGTGGTGAACAGCATAAAGTCTATGGTGGCATTGGAATAGTTTCCGATCATAAGTCACAAAGCTGAGACCGCTAAGGCTGAGCATCACCTAAGTTCCTTCGGGACATGGCCAGATGGGCATCTGACTGGTCTCCTCATTAGAGGGGGCACCCCCACCCCTTTGTCTGAGACACCGCCTCAGGGGGAACATTATGGGGTTAGGAGAGAGCAAACCCACAGTTCTTTAAACTATGATTGAGAACTTTGAGAAGGTTTTTTTTTGGGAGACTATGGAATTATGCAAATTAGAATGGCCCACTTTTGGTGTAGGATGGCCCTCAGAGTGAACCATAGGTGTCCCAGTCATCCATTGCGTCTGGCATGTTTTCACCAGATTCCCAGATTACCCTGATCAGTTCCTGTATCATCTCCTGGTTAGAGACTGCCCAAACCCTTCCCCCTTGGGTGTGATTTACCTGCAACAAACAAGGACAGGCTAGGGTCTTAGTTGCCTCAACAAAGTGGCCCAAGGAAGGTCAACAGCCACAAATTCTCGCTGGTGATCTGGAGAAAGAACCAATCTTGCCCCCACCAGACAAACCCCCTGGGTCCCGACACTCTGCCATGTTTGGTGTCCCCAGCACCTCCGGACTTGGCAGATCCTTTCTCCCTTGTACCAGCAGCCAGATTGCACCCTTGGCCAGGCACAAGTGCTCTCCAGATGCCGGTCCACAGCTGCCAGTACCAAGAGGCTTTCCTGGGGGGATTGGAGCCTGGGATAAGAGGCCCATGAATATGCCCAGCAGCAAGGGGAATCCCCTAGGGTTTATTATGAGAAGCTGTGTAAGGCTTACATCCCGTTTGACCCCGAGGCACAAGAAAGCCATGATAAAAGGATCGGGAAGGTTCAGCATCAAAAGGGGGGAGGCCCAGAACCTCCTTAGCAAGGGGTCAATGAGCCTACAGCAAGGATAAAGGACATTAAAAGAATAAATGTCCCAGCTGGGAAAAGTCCCAGAAACCCAGCCAATAGGCACAAGAACCCTGAGGGAAAAAAAAGACCTGCTAGGCTCAGCAGGAATAGATTCAGATTGAGGGGAAACAGGCTCACTTCTTCCTGGTTCCCATGAGCTCACAGACAAAATAAAAAAAAATCCCAACTATGACTTTTATGTGAACTCGGGGGCCACACCATACAGCATGAGTTCCTCTACCTACCTGAGCTCCCTAACCCTCTCCTTGGCTGGGATATACTCTCAAAGCTGGGGACCCAAGTATGGGATGCACCAGCCCCTAGCTGGATCCAAATGGAGGCTATTCTGTGCCCAGGCCCAACCAAGCGGCCTACCTGAATTCAGAACTGCCTTCCCCACTGTGTGGGCCAAGGACACCCACCCTGGCCTTGCCCACAACCCGGCCTCCATCATTGAGGAGTTAGCCCTAGGGTTTTGACCACAGAGACAGTGGCAAAATTGCCTCCCACTAGAGGCAAGGACAGGCATCCAAAGAAAAAGCAGGCATTCTGGTTGAATGCCAATCACCCTGGAACACCCCGCTAAGAAGCCAGGAGGAGGGTACCAACCAGCTCAAGCCTTGTACCCGGTGGTCCCAAACCTGTACACCCTCCTCAGTCAGATCCCAGGCTCTGCCAGCTGGTTTACCTGCCAAGACTAAAGGATGCCTTCTTCTGCCTCTGTGTGGCCCCCCCAGAGCCAACCCTTGTTTGCCTTTGAAAGGACTGAACCAGACACAGTGCATTAAAAAACTTGCCTGCCTTCTTTGGGGAGACACTGGCTGGAGACCTCTCCGGCTTTCTAAGGGAGGCCACACACAGCACACTTCTCCAGTGTGTGGATGACCTCCTCCTTGCCAGCAGTACCTGAGAGAATCGCACAGAGGGCAGAGGGACCCCCCTCCAACTCCTGTCAGACTCAGGGTATCAGTACCCTTTCTCTCAAGGTATAGAAAAAGACCGCAAGTCCAATACTTAGGCTTCCTCCTCACCCATGGAAAGAGAGAACTAGGGCCAGATTGAGAGCCCCCTATATGGACAGAGGAGGCCGAAGCCACCTTCCTAGAGATAAAGGCCGCCTTGAGGCAGGCACCCATCCTTGGCCTGCTGAATATAGAAAAGCCCTTTAATTTTCTTGTGCGTGAAAAGGAAAGAGCCACCCTTGGCATTCTCACACAGACCTTTAGCTCTTGGCAAAGGCCAGTAGCACACCTGTGAAAGAGGCTGGACTCAGTGGTGGCAGGATGGCCACTGTGCCTTGGGGCACTAGCGGCCATAGTTCTGCTCATTAAGGAGGTGGATACAAGCCTCCCCAACTCTCAGCTAGCACAATACCAGTGAAGATTCTGTGAAAATCTATGGGTCACTCTTAAAACAGTGCAGATACTGAACCCTGCAATTTTCTTACCTACTGAGGAAGGGAAACCGGATCATGACTGTTCCGAGGTAACTGATAAAGTATTCGCAAGCCGCCCGGATCTGCGTGACCAGGCCCTACAGAGCCCAGACCCCACCTTGTTCAGTGATGGTGGCAGTTTCATCACAGAGGGCCTTCCGTTCAAAAGGCAGGGTATGCAGCGACATGTCTTAATATGAGCCCTCACGTTTAGCAAGCACAAGAGAGTTAACTGACTCCCAGTATGCCTTTGCTACACAGAGGCTATCTACATGAGGCTTTGCTACATGAGGCTATCTACAATGAGGAAATACTAAAGCTCCTCAAGGCTGTCTGGCTTCCAAAAGAAGTTACAGTTCTACACTGCAAAGGACACCAGAAAGGAGACAACCCTACAACAAGAGGAAATCATCTACCAGACAAAGCAGCTAAGATGTAGCTGATACGGAGGTAGACATAGCTCCCTCCCTTATCTGTGCTGCGACCAGAAATTCAAACAACTGTCTCCTGGTTCAGCTTACCAGCCACAACCTACAGCATTAACAGGGCTGTGTTCCTAGCAGACTGCTTACAGGCCGCAAAGTTCAGGGAAAGTAGAACAGATGAATTGCACCCTCAAGAGAACCTTAGCCAAGTTCTGTCAGGAATCAGACCTCCCATGGCCAGACCTGTTGCCTGTCCCCTGGCCCTCCTGCATGTCCGTTGCACACCAGGAGCTCAAGGTTTCTCCCTTTTGAGAGGGTCCCAATCTCTTCAGGATCCCCTGTACACTCCCTCTCACCAGGGAACTCAGTCTAGGTCATGAAGAACCAAAAATTAAGTCCTCCATTAAGAGAAACCTCGGGCTGCACGTAGCCCCAGTCCCAGTCCCAGGAAAAGCCTCAGACTGTTCAAGGCTAAAGCCATCCTCGGACTGCCCTCAGATCAGCTAATCAAAAAACATTCCTATGGTCTGAGTCAAGGCTGGGAACTGCAGATACAAACTAGCCAATTTCTCACCACTTCCCTGAACCCCACGTGGGCCCTTTGAACTCACCTCATAACTGGTCATTTTCAAAGGATTCTCAAGAGTCATGATTGGGTCCCACCAAAAGTAATGAACACCTCACAGATACTGAATGGTCAAAGCTGTAATTGTAATGGGTGCTTATGTGATGATGCTACATGTACTGTAACACCCCCATCCCTTACTCCTTAAAAACCCTGTTCGCTATTGTTCTTTGCTTCACCTTGCTGCCACGACACCGGTAGGCTAGTGAGCCCCTGCTCAAGCTTGTAATAAAGACCCTTTTGTATTTGCATGGGTGCCGGCTCCTTGGAGGTCTCTGGGACTTGCGATTCAGGCACAACAGTCAAAGACTAGAAAAAGACCCTCTCAAACCACAGTGGACCGGACCCATACAGTGGACCCACCACTCCAGAGTCAAGAGGACCAATCCTGAGGAATCCCAAATTTGGAAGACTGACCCAAGTCTGATCTTCAGCCCTGCTCCATCCACACCCTGGAAGCTGGCTGGTCTATGCACAGCAGAAGCTTGAGGAATTACCCGTCCGATAAAATAGAGTGTCCTCACTCTTTGCCATCGGATTGGCAAAGGTTGCCCCAGAAAGCTGGGGAAACAGCGAAAAGTTCCTGTTTGTACTCAACCTTCTTCTTATAGATAAGGTGTTCTGTTGGTATTGATTGCCTCCAATCTGGGCCCCGTTTGTAAGAGCAGGGCACCTTCAGTGAAAAAATCTGAGGGGTTTAAAAGCTGAAATAGGGTATAACCTCTTTCGGTTTGTTGAGTTGCCTGCCAGTAAGGTTGCTAATGCCATTTTTGGGAAGTGTTTGCACTGAAAAGTTAATCCTTACATTAACCTTCAGCCTTCAGGTTCAGGCTAAATGAGTTGCTACCTGTACTCCTAGGGGCAGAAATAGCCACGTGGATAGGGACTGGCATAGGAGGTATAGGGTCTCTGTAGGACTAACAACTGGCTGACTCCCTAGTGTCCCTACAGAGCCAAATAAGTTCCCAGGAAGGAAATGCCCTCCAGAGCAGACAGGCACTTGACCTCTTCTCTGCCGAGAAAAAGGGCATCTATATCTTCTTCAGAAAAGAATGCTGTTACTTTGCAAATCAGTCAGGAAACTAAAGGGAAAAACTCAGACGGTAATAAAAATGATGCCTTCTAATATGGAATAGATCTGCTTAAAGGGGCCTCAAAGAGGGAAATGAGAGGGAAAAATGTGTTGTAAGATGGCCGACAGGACTGATAAGGAAATACCTGCCCCTGATCAAAGCCTCCCTCTTCTGGGTTCTTCTTCCCACCTTGCTTGTCACATGCATTAATGAGGAATGTGGAAGTAACAGGCTATAAATTATTCCCTCTGCTGATGCTCGGGGCTCAGACCTCTGGAGAATGATCTCCTCTGAGCCCACTGGTGTAAAATAAACCTCCTCCCTTCCAAGATCTCCGAGAGCCGCTTGGTTTTTCCGCCAGTGATCCAGACCAGATTCGGCAACAAGATCAGAAAGTAAGAATAGTATGAAAGCTCTCTATAGAGAGGGGCATTTAAAAGTGAATGCCCATGACTATAGGCAAGGGACTTTGTTTTATAGGGTTTTGGTCATCCCCCAACCTTTCCTCCTTGGTCCTTCTTAGATTCTACCCTTATTGGTTTGATAGCTCTAGATGCAGGGTTGTTCATTCCTGATTGGCTGGACTGGAGTCAGACTATGTCATGCTATACCTCATATGACATAAGTTTTATGATTTACTTATTTTAGTTAGGTATTTTGATTGGTAAATTCTTGAGGGGAACCTGAGGGGGGAGTAGGTGGTGTCTGATGAGGGAGCTTGGGGTGGGCTATGGACAAAGTGCAAGCTAGCACCCTCCCCCTCCCCCAGGTGGATGTGTGTGATATTCCCCAGACACTCCTGGCTGCCCAAGGACAAAGGAAAGGAAAGAACACAAATGGCCAACTGATAAAGATCACAGTCCTACAGGACATGGGTCTCCATCAGTTTACAAATATCTTAGTAAATTACAAGAAAAAGGCAATCTTATCAATAGCCTAATCACCAGAAACAATAGACTCAGTTTCCTGGAGCCTCAACATTACTCCTCCACAATGATGCGGGGAACAAAGGCAAAAATGAAATGGCAGGTAAAATTAAATTTCCTTATAACCTGCAGCCCATTGACAAATACTTGAGGCAAATACAGAATATATAACATTTCTCCAGTAACTCCCTACCCTCAGTATGTTAGTGCCTTATTAGAGGGAAGACAACCTTAGCTTGACAACAGCAAGGCCTCAGGTATCCTAGAAGTCCTCTTTAGCATATCAAAGTTCCTCTGGAGGCCTCCTTTTTTTTATTTAATTTTAATGTTTTTTTTAAAAATTTATTTCTGAGAGAGAGAGAGAGAGAGAGAGAGAGAGAGAGAGAGAGGAAGCGTGAGCAGGGGAGGGTCAGAGAGAGAGGGAAACAGAATCCAAAGCAGGCTCCAGGCTCTGAGCAGCTGTCAGCCCAGAGCCCGATGCAGGGCTCATACCTACGAACCGTGAGATCATGCATGACCTGAGCTGAAGTTGGACGCTTAACTGACTGAGCCACCCAGGCACCCCTGGAGGCCTCCTTTTTGACTCTGCCTCCCCCAACTCCATAGTATAGAAACCACCTATTCACAACTGTAGCACAGCTCTTTCTGCCCAAGGGTCCTGTCCCTGTGCTTTAATAAAATCACCTTTTTGCACGAAGGACATCTTTAAGAATTCTTTCTTGGCCGTTGGTTCCAGACCCCACAAAATCCTCCCATCATCCCGAAACCTCATCTGTTACATTAAATTTTTTTTTTAATGTCTATTTATTTTTGTGAGAGAGAGAGAAAGAGGAGAGAGAGAGAAAGAACGAGCAAGAGAGGGGAAGAGAGAGAAGAAGACACAGAATCCAAAGCAGGCTCCAGGCTCTGAGTTGTCCACAGAGCCTGCTATGGGGCTGGAGCTTACAAACTGAGAGACTGACCTGAGCCGAAATAGGACACTTAACTGACTGAGTCACCCAGGGCCCTTCAAAAATATTTTGTTTTAAATGTTTGTTTACTTGTCTATTATATTCTTGAGAGGGGCCTTATGGCTGAAGGAGTTTGCTCCTGGTCAGACGCTCTCAGCATTGTTTTAAAATATGTGTTTTTCCTCACCCAGAGACCTCAGGTCGTAATCTTTCCCTCTCTGCCTATTTTATTCTACCTTTCCCTAATCATACCAGCATTAATCGAAATAGTTCTAAACTGGAAACAACTCAAAACCCATTAACAACAGAAGAGTTAAATAAATCATAGTATCATAAGATGAAATACGATACAGTGAGAAAAACATAAAGGAACAACAAAACACAAGCATCTGGATGAATTTTATGTACATAATTTTGAGTAAAAGCAGCTAGCTGTGAAAAAATACTTTATAAATATTCCATTCTATTTAAACAAGGTTCAAAAGTAGTCAGAACTAAATTATATTGGTTGAATTTGTAATTGGGTAGTAAACTATGAAGTAAAGCAAGGAGCTAATTACTATAAAATTCGAGAGAATTGTTTGGGGAGGGCTAGGGGCATTCTTAGGACTTGTCCTGGGTCAAGAGCATAGTGAGCTGTATCCATACAACAGTTTTAGCACCTCTAAAGGGTTTGGGATGAAATTCTCTTTTACTATGTAGATTTGAGGTAAAACCTTGAGGCAATGAGATTCAGGACCGGTGAGGCTAGAAGGACAAATAATAATACTGTGCAGCAGGCAGGATCCCTCTTGGAAGGGCCCAGGGCAGCTGAAGAGAGGATCTTTCCAGTCACAGATTCCCATGAGGATCTTGAATGGATAACCAGAATGGGGGTTATGGTGTTGGTACTGCCTAAAACATTGCACAATTTGTTCTCAGACTCATCTTGCACAGGAAGTAATTGTACAACCTAGATATTTCAGGATATTCTAGAATCTGAATGCTCATATGTTACCTGAAACAGATATATTGCTCACTGAATTATCTACAGATGACACTCGACAATGCGGGTTTGAACTGCGGGGGTCCACTTATACATGGATTTTTGTTTCCTGATAAATAAATATCCTGTAAGTATATTTTCTCTTAGGATTTTCCTAACTTCATTTTCTTCTCTTGCTTGCTTTATGGTCAGAGTACAGTATATAATACAGATAGCATACAAAATGTGTTAATTAACGGTCTGTGTTAATGGGAAGGCTTCTGGCCAACAGTAGGCTATTAGTAGTTAAATTTCTGAAGAGTCAAAAGTTATATAGGAATTTTCAACTGCACTAGTGGGGAGCTGTCTGGCGCCCCCAATGCCCTTGTTGCTCAATGTTCAACTGTATTTATTTTACTTACACATATTTTGTATTTCTTTTCATATAATGTATAGTAAAAAATGAGTCATTAAATGTGTACATAAATGAGATTTATGTGTATCCTTTAAATAGTTTCCAAATAAATCAATTCACACTTGAAAGGAAATTTGTTTTTTAAGTTTATTTATTTATTTAGAGAGAGACAGTTAGAGAGAGAGACAGAGACAGCCTGAGCAGGGGAAGGGAAGAGAGTGAATCCCAAACAGGCTCTGCATGTCAGCACAGAGCCTGACGCAGGGCTCAAACTCACGAACCTGTGAGATCATGGCCTGAGCTGAAACTGAGAGGACGCTTAACCAACTGAGCCACTTAAGCACCCCCAGAGGAAGGTTTTTTTAGAGATCAGGCATTCTGATTGTTGGTTCAGGGACTTTGATCAACTGTCACCACAGCCCTGAGAATCAAGACTCTGGTCTTCTCACACAGAGCAATTTCCGCAGCTTGAGTGGTAAAGCTGGTTATGTCAGGTCTTCCCAGTTGCAAAGGGGCAGAAGTCCATGCACGTGAAACTTTGGAACTTGCAACTGTGCTGCTTATAACCTAAGATTAAGTGAAAGGGCTAAACCAAAACCAATGATGACACATATGGTAAATGACCATCTCAAAGAACTTTTTGGTTTTAAGTTTTGTAGAAGACACCTCATCAGTATTGCTAAAATACCTGGCATTTTGTTTTCTGTTGATTTTTCTCCTTAGTTTCTTCAAGGCCCATACTTTCCTGTGGGCTTCAAAATGTCAGTAAGAAATAATTTGGTGTTTCCTGGGTGGGTGGTTGGTGGTGGATGGTGTAGAGGTGCAAGCCAAGAAGGAAATGCTCGCCTTAACATGGATGTTGCTGCAGCCCAACTCAGAAAAAATGACAGAAATCATGAGGAAAATAAGAGTGGCTTTAAAAATGATTTGGCAGCAACTTTATTTGTTGTGCATTAAAATGGCTGGCCTGTGGCTGTATATGTAGAGTTAGGAGTAAACTTTCAAAGCATGCTCAGGAGGCATGCATGGTAATCCTATTATCTGATAACAGGATTTGTGCACATACCTCCCACATGCAGCATCAGTAGCCCACCCTTTTAGTATTGCTGTGAAATGCAATTTGTGTGCAGATGAAAAGTTTACAGAACATGGGCCTGTGCCACGAAGCTCAACAAAGCCAGCGCACCGTGTGGCGAGGTTTCTGAACCCAACCCCTGTTGTTCCTGCTGTCTCCCTCCTTATTGATTTCTGTCCCTTGGCCAAGCGGGCTTTGTGATAGTCTGCATCGACCCAGAAACTTGCAAAATGAGCTAATCAAATAGGTGCAGCAGAAACCAATCCTGAATTTCTAGGATGCTTCAGCCAGGTGCCATACATAGGAGGTGGAGACATTATTGTGTCAAATAAATGGTGGTAGAAATGTAAGGGACGAGGAGGCCAAACAACATAAATTTTGGTTAATTATTTTACAGAAACATTCATAAAAATAGGGTAAGCAAGGGGCACCTGGGTGGTTCAGTAGGTTAAGTGTCCGACTTCGGCTCAGGTCATGATTTCATGGTTTGTGGGTTTGAGCCCCACGTTGGGCTCTGTGCTGATAGCTCAGAGCCTGGTACCTGTTTTGGATTCTCCATCTCCCTCTCTCTCTGCCCCTTCCCTGCTCACACTCTGTCTCTCTCTCTCAAAAATAAACATTAAAAACAATTTGTTTTTTTAAATGAAACAGGGTAAGCAAGAACTAGAGGCAAATGCTCAATGGACCATGTCTCAGTCCACCAGAGCTGCTGTAACAAAATACCACAGACTAGATGGACCTAAACAACAGAAGTGTATTTCCTCACAGCTCTGGAGGTTGGAAGTCCAAGATCAAGGTGTCACCAGGTTTGGTTTCACCAGGTCAGCCTCTTTCCTTGGCTTACAGATGGACATCTTCTTACTCTGTCCTTCTTCTTTTTAAATGTTTTTTTAAAATTTGTATTTCTAGGAGAGAGAGAGAGACAGCGTGAGCAGGGGAGGGTCAGAGAGAGAGGGAGTCACAGACTGAAACAGGCTCCAGGCTCTTAGCTGGCATCAGCACAGAGCCCGACACGGGGCTCGAACCCACGAACCACGAGATCATGACCTAAGCAAAAGTCGGACGCTTAACCGACTAAGCCACCCAGGCGCTCCGACCCCCTTCTTCTTCTTATGATACCAGTCATATTAGATTTGGACCCCACTTTATGACCTCATTTAAATTTAACCTTAATTACCTATCTTTAAATATAGTTACACTGAGGTTTCAACATGTGAATTTTGGGGGAATGCAGTTCAGTGCATAACAGGAAATGACACAGACAGTGCTTTTAAAATGTCTTGCTATTCACATTTTAAGATTTTTGTTCACACCTATCTTCCTTTTTGATAGAGCTTACAATAACTGATGTAGCTATCTTCATGTAAACATCATATGACAAGCAGCAGATGTTAGTGATAAAAGCTGCTGGGAAAAATATAGAAAAGAATACACTCATTACTTCCATTGCTTATGAGTGAGAAAGTATAGAAGCATGCTTTTATTTTCTAGAAAAAGGGTTATATGGTAAATTCACACACTGATACATGAATTTCTTGATTCTTTCCAAAAAGTCAATCAAAATGGGAAGGTTATTTTAATAGAATGCATTTATGTCGACCACTGCTCTTAATAGAATGTGATTGTATATGGTTTAAGGAATGAAAAACTGTTCAATATGCAATAGATATAGCATCTAAAATCAGTTTATAGGACAAATTTGGTTAGGGAAAAACTCTAACCCATAAGATAGGTATAGGAATTCTGATGGTGGCTGATGGGGAAATAGGTTGTTCTAGGTCTTTTTCTTTTCCATATAAATTTTGGAATCAGCTTGATTATTCCTATAAAAAAGTATGCTGAGATATTGATTGGGAATGTATTGAATCTGTAGATCTCTTTGGCAAGAACTGGTATCTCACAATATTGAATATTCTGACTCTTTGGAATTCAATACATTTATTTAGTTCTTTAGTTTTTCTTAGCTCTGCTTTATACTTTTCAGGGTACAGATTTTGCACTATTTTATTAGATTTATCCCTGAGCCTTTCATGTTTTTTGGTGCTATTGTAAATAATCCTGCTTTTAAATTTTAATTTCCAATTATTCACTAATAGTATAGGGGCTTATACCTGATTTTTTTTTTTTTCTGAGAGAGAGAGAGAGAGAGAGAGAGTGAGCGAGCAAGCAGGGGAGAGTCAGAGAGAGAGGGAGACACAGAATCTGAAACAGGCTCCAGGCTCTGTGCTAGCTGTCAGCACAGAGTCCGACGCAGGGCTCGAACCCACTAACTGTGAGATCATGACCTGAGCCACAGTCAGACGCTTAACTGACTGAGCCACCCAGGCACCCCTGGTATTTTTATATTGATCTTACATCCTGAAATCTTGCTAAACTTATAGTTTAGTCTTTTAAAAAACATATTCTTTGGGATTTTCTACACAGAAAATAAGGTCTTCTACAAACAGAAGCAGGGTTATTTCACTATTTCCAATGTGTATTCTTTTTATTTATTTATTTTTTCTTTTTTTTATTCCATTTGATCTCCATGATAATGTAGAATAGCAGCACTGACAGTGGACATCTTTGTCTTGTTCCTAATCTTAGGGGGAAAGCATTTAGTCTTTTATTATTAAGCATGATATTAAATGTAAGTTTTGTTGTATATGTCCTTAATTGACTTCTACCTTAAAACACTAGAAAAAGAAGAAAAAAGCCAAGCCCAAAATAAGCAGAATAAGGGGAAAAATAAAGATAGCAGAAATCAGTGAAATAGGAAACAGAAAACAATAGAGAAAAGTCAATGAAATTTAAAGAAAATTGATTATTTGGAGAGATTTGTAAAATTGATACACTTCTAGTTAGAAGAAAAGAGAGGAGACATAAGTTACCAACACCAGGGGTGAAAAGGGGATACAACTACCCAGCTTACAGTGCTTACCCAAGAGGTAACAGTGTTACTTGCATCATTATATTTCTATGTAAATTAGAATTTTTGCTATTTCCTAGGCCAGTGATTCTCAAATTTAAGCATACATCAGCATTGCCTTGAGGGTTTGTTAAAACACAGATTTCTAGGTCCTAGGTTTCTGACATTTCTAACAATTTATTAAGTGATGCTAGTGATGCTAATTAATTAAGCTGACCTGGGGACTATACCCGGAGAGCCGCTGCTTAGATACAAAGACGTTGGGACACTCTGAGTCTACTTCTCTCTTGACTTCTGTGTCATCACTATAATGTATATATTTAACAGCCCATAAAGCAATAGTCTTCTTGTTTATATAATAAATATTCATCTATATTTACCCACATATTATCCTCTCTATTGTTCCTCATCTTTTCTTGCACCATTGAGCTTCCACCTGGGATTCTCTGCCTTTCTGCCTGAAGAACATTCTTCATTTCCTTTAATGCAGGTCTGCTAGGGATGAATTTACCCGGTTTTGGGTCTGAATCTGTTTTTATTTTGCTTATATCTTTGGAGAGTATTTTTGATGGATATGATACTCTGGGTTCCAATTTTTTTTTTCAGCACATTATCTTCTGACTTTCATAACTTCTGTTAAGAAGATGGCTATTCATCTTAACTCTTGTCTCTTTGAAGATAGTATCTTTTCTTTCTGGAGGCTTTTAAAATTTGCTCCTTGTCAGCGCCTGGGTAGCTCAGTTGGTTAAGCGTCCGACTTCGGCCCAGGTCATGATCCCTTGCTTGGTGGGTTTCGAGCCCCACGCTGGGCTCTGTGCTGACAGCTCAGAGCCTGGAGCCTGATTCAGATTCTGTCTCTCTCTCTCTCTGCCCCTCCCCTGCTTGCACTCGCTATCTCCCAAATATAAATGAACATTAAAAAATTTTTTTTTTAAATTTGCTCCTTGTCTTTGGTTTTCAGCTCTTTTACTCTGCTGTGCTGGTAATGCTTTTCTTTGTAGTTATCCTGATTAGGAGTCATAGGACTTCTTAAATGTGTGGTTTGGAGTCTTCCATCAAGTTTATATTATCATCCCTTGACTTTTCCACTGTACTGTTGCCAAAGAATACAGTCTTTATGATATTGATTCTTTGAGATGTGTTAATACTTGATTTGTGGCTGAGAAAATAGTTGAGTTTTGAAAATATGGCCTGTGAGCTTGAGAAAAATTTGTGTTCTCTAGTTGTTAGGTATGTAATTTAAAATATGTTAATTATTGCAGTTGTGTGATATATGTTCTTTAAATATTCTTTATCTATATTAATTTTGTTTTCTTCTAGAACATCAGTAACTACTAGAGGTGTGTTAAAATATCCTATGATGATTTTCAGGCAATTTTATTATGTGCATCCAGGTTTAAAATGGTTATAATCACATAGTGAATTGAAAACTTTTATCATTATGTAGTGACTTTGTCTATTCCGAGTCATGTTTTTTGTCTTATATTCTATTTTAACTAATATTAATGTAGTGATCTCTGCATTGTTTAAGTATTTGTCTGGTATTTATTTTTGCTTTTTATATTTTTATACTTTCTATATATTTGTATTTTAGATGTGACTATTATAAATGGTATAAACAATATTTTTCTTTTAACTTGTGCTTAATTCACTTATATTTACTGTTATTATTGTTATATTTGAACTTGTTTATATCGATGTAAAATTGCTCACTTCACTCTTGCTTCTTTCCTTCCCTTCCCTTTTATATTTTTATTTATTTATTTTTAAAAGATGTTTATTTATGTTACGAGAAAGTATGTGAGTGCACATGAGTGAGGCGGGGCAGAGAGAGGGAGACAGAGAATCCCCAGAAGGCTCTGCACTGCCAGTGCACAGTCAGATGCAGGGCTCAAACTCATGAACTCTGAGATCATGACCTAAGCAGAAACCAAGAGTTGGATGCTTAATTGACTAAGCCACCTAGAATTCCCCTCTCCTTGCCTTTCTAAAGTTCATTCAGTTTTTAATTTGTTTAAAAACCAAACTTCCCCCTCCACTAGTTGAAATATTACGTTATTTTCTTTTAGTAACTAACACTGAAATTCTATCATACATACTAAATTTAAGCAAATTTACTTGAAACTAATATATTAAATGTACTCCTGAAAAATACAAGGATCTTAGAACACCTTCCATCAGCTACTCACTTCTGATTTAGATGTTATCGGAGGCTAGAATTTTAGTTTTATGCTCAATTTCCTAAACATTGTAAATTAAATCTTCTCCCTTTCTTTCTCCTTTTCCTCTTCTTGTTCTTTTCATTCTCTTTTTCATACATATGATATTTAAAATTTATCCACATCTTAACCAATTCATTCACTATTCTTCTTGCATTTCAGATTCTCCCTTAGTCATAATTCTCTTTTACACCGAAGCACATTCTTTAGAAAGTTCCAATGGTGAAGAACTGTTGGTGGCAAACTCTCTAGGCTTTTGTTCAACTAAAAATGTCTTTATATTTTTAATATTTCTGAAAAGATAGTTTTGATGAATATATAATTTTAAGTTGATAGTTAATTTCTCTCAACATTTTGAAGTTATTATTGCCTTTTCTTTTGTTCTCTATTTTCTCTGTTGAGAGTCTAAACATCATTCCTTTTCTCTCACATTGCTTTTAAAATACTTTTGTGTCTTTTGTGGCCTGCAATTTCACTGCAATGTGTATCTTTGTGGATTTCTTTTTATGTATCTTTCTTATTATATGTTGACTTCCTTTACCTCTGATTTTATGTATCTCAACAAATCTGGAAAGTTCTTGGTCCTTTTCTCCTCAAATACTGCAGCTCCTCCATTCTCTCTATTCTCTTCTCTAGGATTCTGTCTGGGTGTATATTAAAGTCTTTTATTTTATCCTCCACATCTTTCAAGGCCTATCTTAATGTTTACCCTTTTTTTCCTTTACACTGGATCCTAGTTATTTCTTTCAGGTATATTGTCCAATTCACCAATTCTTCCTTTATTAACATCTAATCTGCAATCTTTTTTTCTAATCTTCAATCTAAACTGTCCATTAAGTTTTCTTTCACAATAGTCATATTTTAAAATTTCCAGATGTTTTTTGTTTTTATTTTTCAAATCTTTAGAATAGTTTTGACAGTCCCTTGTTCATTTTTAATATCTTTCTTTAAAAAGTTTATATGTAGCAATTTTATATTCTGCATCTGACAGTTACAAAGTATGAATTTCTTGGGGACTTCAATCTGTTTGTAACTACTGACAATTTGCAATAGTGGTGTCTTCTTTCTTTGTGTATTTTCTGATCTTGATTTTGAACTTGGATTTGCTTGCTCTTAATCTGTAGGGAATCTTGTGGGAGTGCGGTGGGGATGGTTTCTCTAGGAAACATTTTTTTTTTTGCTTTATCTAAGAAACAGGTAGACTACTGGCCTGAAACATTGTAATTCTCTTTGAGAATATCAGTTTAATGTGGGACTCTTAAGTTCAACTTTTGTGGTTCCTTCTATCTCAAGACTGAATCCAATTTCACCGCTCTGATACTGGCTTTTGCCTTCAGGACAGTCTGCCTTTCTCTTTCAACTACTGCTTACCATCCTGCATTTTAAAAATTCATTTTTGGAGAGGGTATCTCAAAGATTTTTCCTCTTTCTTACAAATTCAGAAGTACGATACAGGATGGTTTATCCAGGGTCTGATTTATTTATGGTCAGAAGACCTTGCAGAATATTTAGGTTTTTTTACTGCCAGAAGCGGAAATCTGAGGCTTTTTTTGGTTCAAGTGTCTCTTTAATAAGGTTTAAAATATTTACAACTCGTTCTTCAGCTGAGTTTTAAAAAGGTGATTCAGACAACAAAACCTATCTTACTCATTATGATCAAGCCGTGTTCCTCACAGTTCCAGTTTTATGATCTTCCCACTTACTTTATCTTGCATGTGGAATGTAAACTTGCCACAGATGGCTAGATTTAGAATGTACAAATGAGCAATTATCTTTTAACACCAACACATGTCATGCATACAATTTGGCAGATTGAAGATTACATACAGAAGAGACTTGAAGTTTCTTTCAAAACAAATAGAGGAGTGAGAACATTACTGAGTGAAAGCCAGTGAGCTCCATCTCTCTAAAAAGTTAAAACTTTTCATTTTATTTTATTTTATTTTATTTACAATTCATTAGCTTGACGTTAATGAGACTGACAGTCTTTAAAAATTTATAAAAACTTTTGGGATGCCTTGGTGGCTCAGTTGCTTAAGTGCCCAACTTTGGCTCAGGTCATGATCTTGACAGTTCAAGAGTTCGAGCCCCGCATTGGGCTCTGTGCTGACAGCTCAGAGCCTGGAGCTTGCTTTGGATTCTGTGTCTCCCTCTCTCTCTGCTCCTCACCTGTTTGTGTTCTGTTTCTCTCTCTCTCCAAAACTGAGCATTAAAAAATTTATAAAAATATTCTCTTAAACTATCATACATATCCTACGCATTCAAAGATTTTCTGTGAATGCAGCAATGTGTACATTTGTTTTCAAGTGTAAGGTTGACTGTGGAAGGTTTGTAAGCATTTCTGAATCCTACACTTAGGAAGTTAAAAATGGATAGTATAAGGTGGAATACCACCGATGCATCCGCTGTAGTCTCACCCTAAACAATACTCTTTATGAAACTTTGAGGTTGATGTACCACTTATATTTTCCTACAATGTACAATGTATTCTTTGCCATAGTGTATCTCAGTTCAGAAAATACCATATTCAGGCAAGGAGAAGCTGTGGGTATCAGAACAAAGTGAGCTTACTTTCTGAAATTGCACCACAGAGTCTTTATTGGGGGGGGCCTTTGGTCTGGAGTGGTTGAAGTTCTGTGTAAGATTCTGATTTGCAAGTGCTGTTTTTTTGACAAATAAACAAGTCCAGGCATGCAGAGGTTTAAGTCCCCTTCACATTTTAAGGTGTCTCTTTAGTTCTCATGAAGTGAAGTTTATGTCTGCTCCCATCTTTGGGCCTTGGTTACTTCCCAGTACACTACAGAGGCAGGATCAACTCTTCTTTAAGGATTCTCCTAACACATTAGTCTTGTGCCATATCTGGGATCTGGGGGATGTGCTGGCATTCACCACGGCCTCTTACTACCACGCTAAATACTATAACACACCGAAAGAGAAAACAGGTTCTTCCACCATGAACCTCAACAGGCTCCCAAGAAGGAAAGTCTTTTTCTTTCTTTAAAGATTGTTTACAGATTATTTCATGAAAAAATATCTTGATTCAAATGACTCAGTCACTTTTATCTGTTATTCCTTCTTAGAGAACATTGTTATCACCTTCATACAGCTTTGATAGTCTTGATGATTTTATTCATTTACCCTCAGGTGAAGCCAATACCTGGAAAGATAATAGTAGAGAAATGGGAAAAAACTCACATTTTTGGTGACACTGTCGGAGCCTTGAGATCAATCTCTGCTTGAAGCTTTGGTCAGAATCTTTAGTTATATAAGGCACTGCATTATCTTCATTGTACAGACCTTCATCGATTTATGATGATGTTACATCCTGATAAACCCAACGAAAGTTGAAAATATCATAACTTGAAAATGCATTTAATACACCTAACCTATCAAATATCATAGATTAGCCAAGCCTACCTTAAATGTGCCCAGAACAGTTACATTAGTCTACAGTTGGGCAAAATCATCCAACACTAAGCCTATTTTGTAATAAAGTGTTGAATATCTCATGTGATTTATTGAATACTATGCTGAGGGTGAAAAATGGAAGGTTGTATGGGTACAGAATGGTTATCAGTGTATCAGTTGTTCACCCTCATGACTGTGAAGCTGACCCTCAAAACTGGTTTGCTGCCATGCTTTGCATCACAAGAGTATCATACCACCTGTTGCTAGCCCAGGAAAAGCTCAAAATCAAAACTGGTTCCTATTGAACGTGTATTGTTTTCATACCATCATAAAGTTGAAAAGTCATGTCGAACCATCCTAAGCTGAGGACTGTCTGTATAAGACAGATATAAATTTTGGTCACTTGCAGTTAAAGGTATCCTAGTGAAAATATCTCCATTTAGAGTATAACTAGAAGGAAGCCAATGTTCTAGATCACATTTTCTGCTTTCAGAAAGCCAATTCTAAAAAAAATCCAGATTTATGAAACAGTATATGACTTGCACCTTAAAAGGAGTTTAAAAAAATTTTATGGAGGTTTACTACAAGGTTTCATTATTTAGCCAGTTTCTCCAGTGAATCAAAAATGTAGTTCACCAGATATCTACTTTTTCAGGGACATATCATTTGCATAAAATGGAAGCACACCTGCTCTGGGCTCCTGAGTACTTAAATGTCTCCTCTGTGCTCAACTTCAGAGGGTCCAGTAGTAGGCCACTTACTGTAGCAGTTATCTAAGTTTCCTCCGGGAGTTAGTGGGAAGCTTGCACAGTCTGGGATTTGTAGTTAGACATCTGCTGTCAAGCAAACAAGAGTGAATTGAACACACACTGTTTCTGAAGAGCATTTGTTGAGGAGAATTCATGAGGATGTGAGTTTAGCAGGTTTGTGTTTACTCAGTTGCTCATTATATTCTAGGACTGCACAGTGACCCTGTCCTTGAACTTCAGGGTTTACAAGTAGGGTGACCACATGTCCCAGTTAGCCCAGGAGAACCCCAGTTTATGCCACCATAATTATTAATACCCCCTTCTGTTAGTTTTTACTTATAAGCTGCATGATTGGGGGAGCACTAGCACACAGAGGTACAGAGATCAAAAGTAAGTTTGAGAAATAGGACAGCATAAGGAAGGAATGGGTCAGCATTTGGAGAAACAGGGAAGAAGCTACAGCAATAATTTATTATCACATAAACAAGAATGGGACTTATTGTTAAGCCCAGTGAATGGGATATGATGAGTACACTGTTTTGACTTTTGAGATGAAAACAAAGACTGAAATAAATTAAACAAACTCAGTGACAACTAGTCAATGGCTAGTGCTCTTATAGATCAATAATACAGGCTTCTGCTCCTCTAGTACCGAGTGATTAACTTCCTTTCTGCACCTTGCTCACCAATCACATCAACCCTTCCTTCTGAGCCCAAACCTGGTCCCAATATCCTTCTGTGGCAGCCCCTGCCAACTGCTGAGGGCTGGCACATGAGATAACACTTATTTGTGCTTGTCACTTTACTCTATCTGCTCCTAAATGTCAGAATGGGGACTAACATAGTTATGGGTTTTGTGAGAAAACAAATGGTCTCGAGTTTTATCAGCTGGAAAGCTTTGTGAGGAGACAAAAGAATTCATTCATTCATTCATTGTTTTCAACAAATATTTGTTCCCACGGAAGAAAAGGAATGGGGTTCACCTCACAGATGTTTGGTAATGGAAAAGTAACATCCCACCTCATGGTGTGCAGAAAGAGGTAAAGGACCATAAGACAGCAGCAGCAAGCACACACTCACCTGTAAAGAAGCAATTGTAGTGCTCGTCTTCTTCCACAGGGAGGCGCTCCAAGCTCATCACTGAAAACGCCTGCTGTGTTGTTTCAGAGAGCGGCCGGAGACCCAGCGTGGGCGGTCTTTTCTCCGTACCTAGGGATTATGAAGTGAGTAGAATTAAAATACAGTGGCAGAGCTGTGTGAATGAGGCAAAGCCATTTGAATTTCAATCCTTATGGTGTTAGCAACTTATTCTAAATTGAGTCACAATGAAAAATGGAACAGAGATGTGCTAACTTTCACTTAAGATCCGTTTTGATCTCCCCTATACAAAGATAAAATAATTACACAAAAGATGGAATCATTGGGGTGGGGGTGGGCAATAAATTTTCAGTTAAAGCTACACTGTGACTCATCAGAAAACTCAAGGCAACTACCTCAAACGCTCACCCTTCGTCAGAACGGGCAACACAGAATTCAAATTACATCTTGAATAAACAGAATTGTAGGTATAACTTAAGTCCCAACACATATTCAGTATCTTTATCCCTGTGTCTGGGACAAAAATATTTTAACATTTCCAAAGGCCCGAGAGCTTTTCCAAATAAGGAGTGGATGAAGGTGAGACCTGGTTGCTCTGATGATGCAGATACAAGTGGATGGGGGTGGCCCTTATCATTTGTTTTTCACTTGCTTAAATGAAACCTTCAAAGGGGTCCCGCTTACCTTTGCTAGTAAAAAAAGAAAGACTTTGAAGCCCGGAGCCGGGAACGCCGGCGCAGGTGCGGCCCAGCGCGCTGGCCCGCGTCCGCCCGCCGCGCTGGGGGCGCACCCGTCTCCGCCGGCGAGGGGCGCGCAGGCGGCTTGGCGCTCTCCGCCAGTCGCCCGGATAAACGGAAAGGGCTAATTGCTTTGCAACTGAGTAGCGAGTTTAAAAGGAAGCACGGAAAGCCCAAGGGATCACAGTCCAGATTGTGCAGCAGGCAGAGCCGCAGGCTTTGAGGGTCCCCGGGGCGAGAGGGGAAAGGGCTGCCCGCGCGGCCGTGGACAGATGGATACGGGCTCCCGCAGCCCGCGCGCTCGGGGCGGGGGGGGGGGGGGCGCAGCAACATCTTCCCACTCGGTTCAAGTGTATTCCCGGCCGCAGCGAGCTGGAACAGGAAACGTTCAGTCTTTCATGTCGGTTTTGCACCTCCCGGTGAGCACTGATTAGTCGGTTGACTTGTGCCGCATTTGAAGTTCACCATTTATTATTAAAGAGAAGTGGCAGTGATTAGTTCTGAATCCTCAGAGAACTAAATAAATATTTACTAAATAAGAACATTCAGCCATAAAGGAATGACTCAAACAGGTTTCTGAATTCCCGGCAAGGGCCCGAAGTGCCTCCCCCAGGCAGGAAGTGGAGTTGCGGGGCTTCCCGCCGGAGGCTGCCATCTGCAGACAGCAGGTCGGCCGGGGGACCTTTGTGAATCTGGGCAAAATCGAGAAGATCCCAGGCTTGAGTCAGACTCGGTGGTCTGGGGTTTTAAGTGTTTTTATAGCCTGTGTTTCCCTTACAAAGGCCGAGGTAAACGTCACGCTAAAGTTTGAACCCGACTTTTAAAAGAATTTAAACAATAAAGTAGCATTTTATTGCTCAAGTAATAAAGAGGACTGATTTGTATTGCTTCCAACTTTAGGAAGATTTTCTTAGCCTGAGTATGCTTCAAAAAGTATCCAAATCGTGAGCATTCAAAGGGACGTATTTAGACGGTTTATTTGGCAATTAAATTATGTGATGGCATGGTTGTCAAAAGCATTAATGTTGGTTATTTAAAAAGCTTTTTTCTTAATCATTAGACAGTTTAACTGTAGAAAATGTAGAATATGTATGTATCCACACACCCATATCATGTTCTATATCCGGTTCTGAATCAGGATTTTTTTTTCCAACCATGCTTTTTTGGTGAGCATTTTCCAATGATATTAAATATTTTTAGAAAAAAAATTCAGGTGTGAAGGATTGAGGTGATTTTCAGCTTCCACTACTATAAAAAGCATACTTAACATCCTTGTTCAGAAATTTTTTACATCTTTCTGATGCAAAATTCCCAGGTATGGAATTGCCAGGCCAAAGCCTATGAAAAATTTTAAGGTTCTTAGTCTATCTTGCCAAACTTATAGAATGTAAATCAAAGGCATTCAATAGGTAAAACACTTTTAATTTGAATTTCTTTGATTATGAGCTGTGTGTAATATTATACGAAGAACTCTTTCAGAGCAGGGCCATTTTTAGCTCGTCACCATATATACCAGGTGCTTTGTATAACACGAGGCACATACGTGGCCCTCAATAAATATTTGCTTATTAAATAAATAAAAGAATGAGTAATGTTAGTAAGATATTTGAATTTCTTGTTTCATCAGTTGGATTTTTTTGTACTGTTCATTTATTATTGTGACAGTTGTCTTTCCTATTAATTTGTAAACTGGTTTACATAAAAAGGATTTAAACTTTTTGTCACATGTGGTAAACCTCCCTCCCCTTTAAGTATAAGTGTGTGTGTTGATGTGTGTGTGAGTACTTTTTGATTTCCAAAAGTTAAAAAAATTACTTCATAAGTATGCATTTGTGACTCTATCGCACACACAAATTAATTTGCTAGAAGCTAATTACTATGTAATCTAAGATGTGAGGTAGTTTTACATATTTTAGACAGCTCATTTTCCTTCTTATTTACCAAGTTTTTTTCTTGGTCTTGAAGTGTTTTTCAGGACATAATGTGCCAGGTAAAAAGGTATCACAGTCTTAGTCTTAGCCTGACAAACATCAGGCTCAAGACGTGTTGTCGTACTAGGGAAAGATCTGTCAACTCCTTAGTTCCCAAGCAACTATCCAGTAAATGCTTCTTGCTGCGTTTCCATTTGCCTTTTTCTTTTCTTGTTCTTTATTATGAAAGACATGAATACAAGACGGATCTTTGCTTCTTAAAGGGTTTTTCACACGTATCTTATCCCCACTGAACATATAATCCCTTTTAGTATCCCACCTGGTTGAAATGACATGGTGTTGGGGACCATAGGCTGGAAATGGAGTGCCATTATTTGAAGTAGTAATGGTTTAAAAGTTTGGAAGCATGGATATCTAATGGAGAGAGAGATTAAGCCTTAAGTTTCTTTTCTTTGTGTAAGTATTCCCAGAGATAAAAGCATGGTACAGAAGCCAAAAACTTGTCTGAGGCAAACACAACAGCGTTTTAAGTCACAAAAGCTGACAAGATTCCACATTCCATGTACTTTTGCACTAGGTTAGGCTTGAGGCTCAGAGATGGGAAGGGAGCTTGTGTGGAGTTGCTTGTTTTTTTCTTCTTACCTCAACACCAGCTTGGATTACCTGCATTCCTGCTTCATTTTGTCTTTACTCTAGACACAGAGCAGCCTCTATCTGGGACACTGCTGGTCTGAACTAAAAAAGCCTCTGTGAACTCTACACTGGCCCCTACTGCTTCTGTTCAGAAGTGAAACACATCACATGGAATTGTTTAAAAATAAAATCATTCAGTTCAGTAAGCCTTTAGCATTGCTTTCTGGTTACTTGCTTGATGTTTGCAGAAGCTGACGGAGGTCGGCATTACTGGTGAGAAAAACAGTGAAGGAAGTGAAGGAGAGTTAGCCCATTCAGATTCTGTGGATTACCACTATTTGTCCTTCAAGGCCCATTGAGTTTCTGGAGTCTTCTTGGATAACTCTAGTCAACACTGACCTGTTCCTTCTGCCTACTTTTCATTCATTTACACATTCCATAAGTATTTGTTGAAGCCTAGTACATGTAGTGGAAAATACAGGCATAGTTTGTGTTTTCATGGAGCTGACTTTTTACTAGGAGGAAACAAAGAAGTAAGGGCATACATCAGTATGACAATTTCAGATGGTGAGAAGTGCTGTGAAGAAAATGCATGCTAGGGAGTGTTGCAGGTGGGGTGAGGTGCTGGGTGACGCTGGATGCTTAGGGAAGACCTTTCTCAGGAGGTTTTTTTAAAAAGTTTTTTAATGTTTTATTTATTTTTGGGAGAGAGAGAGAGACAGCGTGAGCAGAGGAGAGTCAGATACAGAATCTGAAACAGGCTCCAGGCTCTGAGCTAGCTGTCAGCACAGAGCCCGATGCGGGGCTTGAACCCATGAACCATGAGATCATGACCTGAGCTGAAGTTAGACGCTTAACCGACTGAGCCACCCAGGCTCCCTAGGAGTTAACACAGGACCTGAGAGCCTACCGAAAACAAAAAGCCAGCTGTATCAGGGGAGGGACTGGCCAGTACAGAGGCCCGATGGCAGTGACAGCTTGGCAGTGTGTCTGATGCTGATCAGAATGAAGAAGTGTGGTAGGAGATGGGGTCTCAGAGGGCGGCAGGGCTTAGGACATTTAAGCCTTTGTGGCACTTTGGCGAGGAGTATGCTTTTTTTCCCTTGATAAGTGAAACAAGAAGCCATGAGAAGATTTTAAACTTCACAACACAGCTCTGATTTGTGTTCGTGAGCAATCACTGAGGTTGCAATATGAAGAATGGACAGAGAACAGTGAGGGCTGGAGGCAGAGGGACCGATTGAGACCTTGGGACTTGCTCATTTCCAAACTAAGGCTCTGAGGGGTTCCCCAGTACTGGGTTGCAAGCATCTTTAGGACAGGAACGTGCTGTTTTCTCCTCTCCTTCCTCTCTTCCTTTCTTTTTTACTGTTACACTCCTACAGGCTCTAACACTGTTAGCATCATAGTGGGCTCAATCAAAACTTGCAGTTACTTGGAGGACCCTCTGCAAATTTTTGGACGTAGAATTGGCCCAGCATATTTGCCATTTTTTTGAATGTGTGGAATCAAATTCTTTTAGTTATTTCACTTCCTTGGGAGAAGGTTACTGCATAATGAAGAGGTGTGTTTTTTTTTTTTAATTTTCTTCAGTTTTATTGAGGTATAATTGACACAAAATTGTAATATATTTAAAGTGTACAACATGGTGATTTGATATGGGTATACATTGTGAGGGGATTCCTATCCTTTTTTTCTTTTTTGGTGAGAACACTTAAATTCTTTGCAAATTTCAACGATACAATACAGTATTATCAACTATAGTTATCATGTAATACATTAGATCCTCAGAACTTTTCTGAAAGTTTGTACCCTTTTACCAGCCTCTCCCTATTTCCCCCACTTTCCAACCCCTGGTAAGCACCAATCTACTCTCTTTTTCTATGAGTTCAACTTATTTTTAATCCTCATATAAGTGATACTGAAGAGCCTAAGTAACATCATTTTGAGATTAAGGCCTCCATTAAGAGCAACCTCAGGCTGCACGTAGCCCCAGTTCCTCAGATTGCTCAAGGCTAAAGCCATCCTCGGACCGCCCTCAGATCAGCTAATCAAAAAACATTCCTGTGGTCTGAGTCAAGTTTGGGAACTGTAGACCGTTATTCTGTACAAACTAGCCAATTTCTCACTGCTTGCCTGAACCCCACATGGGCCCTTTGAACTCACCTCATAATTGGTCATTTTCAAAAGATGCTCAAAAGTCATGATTGGGTCCCGCCAAAAGTAATGAACACCTCACACATACTGAATGGTCAAAGCTGTTACCATGGGTGCTGCTGTACAATTGTAATTGGTGCTTATGTGATGATGCTATACATACAACGTGTGCACTGTAACACCCCCATCCCTTACCCCATAAAAATCCCCACTCGCTATTGTTTGGGGGTTCACCTTGCTGCCACGACACCAGTAGATGGGTGAGCCCCTGCTCGAGCTTGTAATAAAGACCCTTTTGTACTTGCATCGGTGTCGGCTCCTTGGTGGTCTCTGGGGACTCGCGAATCGGGCACAACAATAGCATGCAATATTTGCCTTTCTCTGTCTGGCTTATTTTACTTAGCATAATGCTCTCTAAGTTGATCTGTGTTGTCTCAAATAGCAGAATTTCCTTATTTTGTTTAAAGGCTGAATAATATCCCATTTGTGTGTGTGTGTGTGTGTGTGTGTATGTGTATCACATTGTCTTTATCCATTCATTTGTTGATGGAAACTTAAGTCGTTTCCGTATCTTGGCTATTGTCAATAATGCTGCAATGGGCAGACATTTCTTCTAGCTAGTGATTTCATTTCCTATGACTATATACCCAGATGTGGGATTGCTGAATCATATGGTAGTTATATTTTCAGTTTCCAGAGGAACCTCCATATTGTTTTACATAGTGGCTGTACCAGTTTACATTCCCAACAGTGTACAAAGGTTTCCTTTTCTGTACATGCTTGCCAGCATTTGTTATCTTGTCTTTTTGATAATAGATATAGTAACAAGTGTGAGGTGATATCTCACTGTGGTTTTGCTGTACATTTCCTGTACCTGTGGGCAATTTGTGTATCTTCTTTGGAAAAATGCCTATTTAGGTCTTATGACAACTTTTATATTGGGTTATTTGCTTCTTTGCTATTGACTTGTATGAGTTCCTTTTGTATTTTGTAGATTAACAAAAAATGTAATTTGTAGTAGTATGAAAATATTGTATGATATGAAGTTGTATAAGATACGTAGTTTGAAAATATTGCCTCTCATTTCACAGGTTGCCTTTTCGTTTTGTTGATGGTTTCCTTTGCTGTGCGGAAGCTTTTTAGTCTGAGGTTAGACTTGTTTATTTTTGCATTTGCTTTTGGTATCAAATTCCAAAAAGCATTGCCAAGACTGATGTTAAGGATCTTATTCCCTATGTTTTCTTCTAGGATTTTTATGGTTTCATGTCTTATATTCAAGTCTTTAATATATTTTTGGTTGATTTTTGTGTGTATGGTATAAGACAGGAGTCCAGCTTCCTTCTTCTATAGGTAGATATCCAGTTTTCCAGCACCATTTATTGAAGAGACTATTCCCCCTCCCCTCTGTATATTCTTGCTTCCTTTGTCAAAAATTAATTGGGTATATATACATGAATTTATTTCTGGTTTCCTATTCTTTTACATTGATCTATCCTGTTTTAATGATCTGTGCACACACTGTTTTGATTACTATAGCTTTGTAATATCATTTGAAAATAGGAAATGTGATGTGTCCAACTTTGTTCTTCTTAAGATTGCTTTGGCTATTTGTGGGCTTTTGTGGTTCCATACAAGTGTTAGGATATTCTGTGTCTGTGAAAAATGTCATTAGAGTTTTGGTAGGGATTGCATTAAATCTGTAGATTGCTTTGGGTAGTATGGACATTTTAGCAATATTAATTCTTCCAATCTATGAGCATAGTATATCTCTCCATTTATTTGCATTGTCTTCAGATTCTTTTTAATGTCTTAGAGTTTTCAGTGTCTTTCACTTCTTTGGTTAAATTTATTCCTAGGCATTTTATTCCTTTTGATGCAATTATAAATAGGATTACTTTCTTAATTTCTCTTTCTGGTAGTTTGTTGTTAGTGTATAGAAATGTAACTGATTTTTGTATATTAAGTTTGTATCCTGCAACCTTACTGAGTTTGTTTTTTAGTTCTAACAGTGTTTTGGAAGAGTCTCTAGAATTTTCTATATGTAATATCATGTCTTCATGATACTACAAACATGAGATAATTTTGCTCCTTCCTTTCTGATTTGGATACTTTTTATTTCTTTTTGCTTACTTAATTGTTCTAGCCAGGACTTCCAATACCATGTTCAATTAAAAATGGCAAGAGTAGGGGCGCCTGGGTGGCTCATTCGGTTAAGTGTCCGACTTCGGCTCAGATCATGATCTTTCGGTTTATGGATTCGAGCTCCGCATCGGGTTCTGTGCTGACAGCTGAGAGCCTGGAGCCTGTTTTGGATTCTGTGTCTCCCTCTCTCTCTGCCCTTCCTCCGCTCATGCTCTGTCTCTCTGTCTCAAAAATAAATAAACTATAAAAAATTTTTTAAAAAATGGCAAGAGTGGGCGTCCTTATCTTATTCTTGCTCTTAGAGGAAAAGTTTTCAGTTTTCCATCATTGGGTGTGATGTTAGCTATGGGCTTATCAGATATGGCCCTTATTTTGTTGATATACTTTTCTTCTATAATGAGTTTATTAAAAGTTTTTATTAAAAATATGTTAATTTTGTCAAATGCTTCTTATGCATCTATTGAGATGATCATATGACTTTTATCACTCATTTTGTTAATGTGGTATATCACATTTATTGATTTGTGAATGTTAAACCATGCTTGCATCCCTATAATAAATCCCATTCGATCATGGTGTATGATCTTTTTAATGTACTATTGAATTCATTTTGCTAATATTTTGCATCTATGCTTACCTGAGTTATTAGCCTGGAATTTTCTTTTTTTTAATTTTTATTTATTTTTGAGACAGAGAGAGACACACAATGAGTGTGAGTGGGAAAGGGATAGAGAGAGAGGGAGACACAGAATCTGAAGTAGGTTATAGGCTCTGAGCTGTCAGCACAGAGCCCGACGCAGGACTTGGACTCACAAACCTCAAGATCATGACCTGAGTTAAACTGAAGTTAGATGCTTAACCCACTGAGCCACCCAGGCACCCCTGGCCTGCAATTTCCTTTTTGTGTAGTGTCCTTCTCTGGCTTTATTATCAGGGTAATTCTGGCCTCATAAAATCAGTTTGTGAATGTTCTCTTACCTTCTATTTTTTGGAGTTTGAGAAGGATTGATAGTAATTCTTTAAATGTCAGTGAATTCTACATATGGTCTTAGACTTTTCTGTATTGAGAGATTTTTGGTTACTTATTCAATCTCCTTACAAGTAATGAGTCTGTTTAGATTTTCTATTTCTTCATGATGTACTCTTGGTAAATTGTATGTTTGTAGGAATTTATTCATTTTATAGGTTATCTAATTTTTTTGGCATATGATTGTTCATAGTAGTTTCTCATGATCCTTATTATTTCTGTGTTGTCCGTTGTAATGTTTCTTCTCTCATTTCTGATTTTATTTATTTGAGCCTTCTCTGTTTTTCTTAGTCTAGCTAAAGGTTTGTCCATTTTGTTTATCTTTTCAGAGAACCAGTTTTTAGTTTCATTACCTTTCCTCTTTTTTTAAAAAAATGTTTATTTATTGTGAGCAAGCAAGCAGGGGAGGGGCAGAGTGAGAGGGAGAGACTGAATCTCAATCTTATGAACCATTAGATCATGACCTGAGCCAAATCAAGAGTTGGATGCTTAACCAGTTGAACCACCCAGACACCCCTCTTTCCTTTTGTCTTTTTAGTCTCATCTTCATTTATTTCTACTATGATCTTTTTCATTTTCTACTTCTACTAACTGTGGAGTTAGTTTGTTCTTTTTCTAGTTCTTTGAGCTGTAAAATTAGGTTGTTTATTTGAGATCATTCTTTTCTCTTAATATAGGCACTTACATTATAAACTTCCCTCTTAGAACTACTTTTTTGCTGCACCCCATAAGTTTTGGTATGTTATGTTGCCACTTTTATTTGTTTCAAGATATTTTCCGATTTCCATTAAAATTTTTTAAACATTTATTCATTTTTGAGAGACAGAGAGAGAGAGAGCATGAGCAGCAGAGGGGCAGAGAGAGAGGAAGACACAGAATCTGAAGCAGGCTCCAGGCTCTGAGCTGTCAGCACAGAGCTTGATGTGGGGCTTGAACCCACAAACCATGAGATCATGACCTGAGCTGAAGTCGGATGCTTAACCCACTGAGCCACCCAGGTGCCCCACTAATTTCCATTTTTATTTCTTCTTTGACCCATGGTTGTTCAGGAGCAAGTTGTTTAATCTCCACATATTTGTGAATTTTCCAGTTTTCTTCTTGTAATTGATTTCTGGTTTTATACTACTGTGGTTGAAAAAGATGCTTGATGTGATTTCAAACTTAAGTATATTAAGACTTATTTTGGCTTAACACATCATCTATTCTCAAGAATGTTCCATGTACACTGGAGAAGAATGTGTATTTTGTTGCTGTTGGATGAAATATTCTGTATGTGTCTTTTAGGTCCATTTAGCTGTATGTTGCTTAAGTCTGATGTTTCTTTATTGATTTTCTTTCTGGATTATCTATCCATTAATGAAAATGGGATATTAAAGTTTCTTATTATTGTTGTGTTGCTGTTTATTTCTCCCTTTAGAGCTGTTAATATTTGCTTTATATATTTAGGGGCATAAATATAGTTGTTACATCCTCTTGAAGAATCTACTTCTTTATAATTATATAATGATCTTCTTTGCCTCGTTACAATTTTTGACTTAAAATCTATTCTATGTGATATAAATATAGCTGCTACCCTGTCACTTTTTAAAATTTCAGTTTGCATAGAATATCTTTTCCTATCCCTTCATTTTCAGTCTGTGTGTGTCTTTATAGCTTAAGTGAGTCTCTTGTATGCAACATCTATTTGGCTCTTTTTGTTGTTTTTAAAATCAGTTTAGTTACTCTATATCTTTTAATTGGAGAATTTAGTCCATTTACATTTAACATAATTATTGATAAGTATAGATTTACTATTGACATTTGGTGAATTGTTTTCTGGCTGTTTAGTAAATCCTTTATTCATTTTTCCCTCTCTTGTTTTCTTCCTTTGTTATTTAATGTTTTTCTGTAGTAGTATGTTTTGATTTCTTTCTCTTTATTTTGTATTTCTGCTATAGGTTTTGCTTTGTGGTTACCATGAGGCTTACACAAAACATTTATAGTTATAACATTCTATTAAGAATTTTTTTTTAATGTTTACTTAGTTTTGAGAGAGAGAGAGACACAGAGTATGAGCGGGGGAGGGTCAGAGAGAGAGGGAGATACAGAATCTGAAGCAGGCTCCAGGCTCTGAGCTGTCAGCACAGAGCCCGATGCAGGGCTCAAACCCACGAACTGTGAGATCATGACCTGAACTGAAGTTGGCCGCTTAACCGACTGAGCCACCCAGGTGCCTCTATAACAGTCTATTTTAAGCTAATAGCAACTTAATTTCAAATGCATATGAAACTCTAGAGTTCTATTTACATCTTTTACATCTTTTACAATTTACATCTTTTAATGTTGTGTTTCCACTGCCAGTTATTGTAGTTATAGCTATTTTTTAATGCTTTTATTTTTTAAGTTTTATACTGGAGTCACAAGTAATTTACCCATCACCATGATAATATTAGAGTATTCTGGATTTAACTATGTATTTACCTTTACCAATTAGTTTTATACTTTCACATGTTTTCATGTTACTAATTAACATGCTTTTATTTCAGCTTTAAGAGCTCCCTTTTACATTTCTTGTAAAGATGGTCTAGTGTTGATGAACTTCAGCTTTTGTTTCTCTAGAAAATTCTTTATCATTCTTTCAATTCTGAGGTTAAGGACAACTTTGCCAGGTAAGGTATTCTTGGCTGGTAGCTTTTTTATTTCAGCACTTTAAATATATCATCTCACTCCCTTCCAGCCTACAGAGTCTCTGCCGAAAGTCTGCTTATGGTCTCATGGGGGTTCCGTTGTAAGTAGTAAGTGTGGATCTCTTTAGGTTCATCTTCTTTAGTACTCTTTATGTTTCCTGAATCTGAATTTCTGTTTCTTTCCTCACATTAGAAAATTTTTCAGCTGGTATTTTTCCCAGTAAACTTACTGCTGCTTTTTTTCACTTTCTCTTCCTTCGGAGACTTCTTTAATGAATATATATAGATCTGCTTGATGTTGTCTTATAAGTCTCTTATACTATCTCCACTGTTTTTCTTTTTCTTTTTTTTCTTTTTGTTCCTCTGAATGGATATATTCAATTGCCCTGTCTTTGAATTCATTAACCTTTTCTTCCAAATGATCTAGTTTTCTGTTGAACCCCTTGATTGAATTTTACAGTTTAGCTATTACTTTCTTCAGCTCTGTGATTTGTTTGGTACTTTAAAGTATTTTCTATCTCTTTGTTGAAGTTCTCACTCTGTTCTTGCATTTCTCTCCTGACTTTGAACATCTTTATGACCATTATTTGAACTCTATCATGGGTAAATCACTTACCTTCATTTCATTAAGATCAGTTCTAAAGAATTATCTTGTTCTTTTTGTTTGGAACACGTTTCCCTGTTTCTTTATTGTCCTTGACTCTCTGTGTTGGTTTCTCTGCATTATATAAACCTCACCTCTCCCATTCTTAACAGACTGGTCTCATGTAGGAGATAAGCCTTGTCAATTAGCCCAGCCTAAGCTCCTGGCTGTTTCTTAAACTTTTGTGATTGTCTAGTCACCATCTTTGTTCTTTGTAGTACCCAGTATTTGAGGATGTGCCACGATTCATAAGTGTCCCAAACAAGGTGATTGTAGTCAACAGTTAGAAGCAGGCTGATTAGAAGCCACCCCAAAGCAGCAGCTGGGAAAAAGTGTATTTAAGTCAAGGGGAAAATTCCAGGAGAGACTGGAAAAAAGCATTTTGCCTGCTTCCTCTGCACTGAGGTCTAGGATGTGGGGGAGAGGTGGTGTACATGTGGTGAGTGCTTGCAATCTTGTTAAGATCTGTTTGTATGCTATAGTCCTATAGATATCATGGACCCAAACCCTGTTGGCTTTCAGATCTAGGCATTTTGATGGTGCATTCCTCAGGCAGGATCCTTAAAAGATAGGCTGCTGAATGTGCAGTCCAATACCTTTTACTTCTCAGGGAGAAGTTGACAGTTATGAGTTCCCTTCTGATTGTATGGTGCTGTGCGGGGAGTGGGATTTATGATAAGAGTATATCTCAATCTTTCTTACTTGTTTTGATGTAGTTTTTTTTTATTCAAATGATGTATCAGAGTCAATTCATTTCTGGAATTCTTTGAGAGAGAAGTGCTCTGTGTATGACTGTATATTCAAGCTGTCTGTGGGAGGAGGGAAGTTCAGGAGCCTCCTATGTCACTATCTTGGTTCCTCCTTCAAAGTGTTGTTTTCTTAACATGAATTCACTACAATGGATATTTTGTCCTTTTTGAAACTAGTCATTGTTGCTTACTTAATATAGTAATTGAAATGTTGGAGACCTTTTGTAGTTATATAAAAACGGATTAGTCATCTCATCTTGTGAACTTTCCTTCACTCTTCAGTAGATTTGCTTCCTCAAATCAATTACCCACTTTTGTTAAGTTTCTACTGGGTGATGACAGAGCTCTCCATAAAGAAAATTATCTTTAGTTGGTACACTATGAAATAACCTCCATTTTTACATATTAATTGTAATTCTGGAGTCTCCTAATTCATTAGCCTTAACCACAGAGGTGCTTGTGTAGACTCTGAGATGTTTACAATAATTGCTTATGATATTTGGCACCAGCTAACATTAAGTGAAGGCCAGGGGTAAAGGAAGAAGCTGTTGCTTTGGAAGGGGAGAAAACAGGGATATTAGGGGCTTATAGTAGCCGCTAACAGAGTTGAAGGAGAGCAGTCACATGGAAATCAGAATCAGAAATTTTTGATGCCCATTCTGGTTGGCTTTGAGTGTCTGCTCTGGATCATGAATGAAAGAAGAATATTTCACCTCTTATCTATCCTACTCCTATAATAACTAAGAACACAGACTTTGGTCTTAGAGATAACTGGGTTCCAGCAGAGCTTTGCCATTTACTGTGGGACCTTGAACAAATTCTTAAGCTCATTAAGCCTCAATTTCCAAAGCATAAATATGAGATAATCATAGTACATACCTATCGTAGACTGAATGTTTGTGTTCCCTCATATGTATGTTGAAACCTGACCTCCAATGGGATGGCATTTGGAGGTGGGGCTTGGGGGAGTGATGAGGTCATGAGGATGAAGCTCATGAATGGGGTTCATGTTTTTATCAAAGGGACCTCAGAGAGCTCCCTCTCCCCTTCAGTCATGTGAGAATACAGTAAGAAGATGGTGTCTATTAACCAGGAAGCAAATTCTCACCTGACACAAAATCTGCTGCCACCTTAATTTTGGACTTTTTAGCCTCCAGACCTGTGAGAAATAAATTTCTGTTACAAGCCACCTAGTTTATGGTATTTTTGTTATAGTAACCCAAACTGACCTAGATAATGCATATGAAGCATTTGGCATAGTGTAAATGTTCAGTAGATGTTAACTATTGTCATTAGCAACCCTTTTTTACTATAGTAGTGATACCTATTCATTACAACTAATTAAGAAAATAAAGTCAAACAAAAGGAAATAGAATCATGAACAATTCCTTCAACCAGAGATAAACAAATATATCTACTCCTAATCATTTTCTCTGCATATCTTTTTACCTTGTATTTTAATTTTATTATATAGCATCTATTAATAGCTTTGTACATCATTATATAATCTTCTAAAATATTATCATGACTAGATGAATAAAATTCCATTGTGTAGGTGTACTATACTATACTTTATCCTACCAAACCTTTCTTGTTTGACATTTATTATTATTTAAAATTTTTTTTTGCTATTGCAGTGAGTGCTGCAATAAACATTCTTAAACAAACATTTTATTTGGCTCAATTATAAAAGTATAGTTACTGGGTTGAATAATAGCAATGTTTGTAGAGTTTTGAATACTTACTGCCCAAGTAACCACCAGAAAGTTGTTAACATTTGTATTTTAATCAGCAGAATATGAGAGTAATGTTTCCCTTTTTTCCTCACTGACACCAACGTTAGCTTTTGAAGAAAATTTTCACTCATTCCCCTAAAACTTTCTGAGTGCATACAGTAGTCAGGCACTATTCTAGGAATGAGGATATAATAATGAACAAAGCACATAAAAATCTCCCTGCTCATAAAGCTAAAATAGAGTATGTTAGATGATGCAGTTGCTTTGGAAGAAAATAAAGCAGGGCAGGAAGATATAGAGTGTCTGGTTTGTGGGTGTAGGGAGACGGTACATTTTCATATATGGCATCGTGGAAGGCCCTTTGAGAAGATGAATTTGGGTAGACCTTAAGAGGTGAGAAAGTGATCCTTGAAGATATCTAGGGTGAAATTTCCATATTGAGGGAAGAGTAAGCGCAAAGATCCTGAGGTAGAAGCGTTCTTGGCATGTTTAAGAAATATTAAGGAGACCAGTATATCTGGAATGAGATGGACATAGAGGAGAACAGAAGGCAATGAGGTCAGAGAGATAAATGGGCTCAGATCATGTAGGGAATATTACACCATTGTAAGGACTCCAACTTTAACTCTGCATGAGATGGGGAGTCATGAAAGGTTTTGAGCAGAGGAGAGGTATCATCTAAACTCATATTTATTTAAAAGGATTACTTTAGCTGCTGTGTTGAGAAGACTGAAGGGAGGCAGGGGAAGAAAGAATAGGGAGGCTGAATAGGAAGCTATTGTAATAATTTATAAGATGGGAGATGGTAGCTTAAACCAGTAGTATAGTTGATGAAGTCCAAAAGTAAGTTCAGTGAAATAACAGGATTTCCTGATGAGAGAAAGGGAGGAATCAAGGTTTTTGATCCGAGAAGCTGGAAGAATGGAGTTATTTCATTCACCAAGATGAAGAGGACACCACAAAGGACTGGTTTGGGGGAAGATTAGGCACTCAGTTTGAGATGGTTTTCAGACATCCATGTAGAGGAGTTACATGGGATGTCGAATACATGAATCTGAAGTTCAGGGAGAAGTTCAGTGTGAAGGAAGTAGTGGAGGGAATAGTGAGTGGGTGGGTGAGGCTTAAAGAGAATTTTATTTATATTGTGTGATAGATTATAGTGTATTTGTTGTTGAGGATGATCCAGTAGAGAAGGAAAAACTGATGATGCTGGAGAGGAAAGAGTCATTGGAATGATGTCATCAAATAAGTAGGAAGGAATGGGATCTGGGAGACAAGTGGGAGGCGTGGATTTACATAGGAACAGAAGCAATTCATCTGAAATAGCAAGAAAAAAGCCAGAATGGGTGAGTGTGGACACAGGTATGTGGCTAGATGTGATGACAGAATTTTGTGGAAGTTCTCTTTGATTTGTTTCTATTTTCCCCGTGAAATAAGAAGTTTATCCCCTGAGAATGAAGGGTCTTGGACAGACTCGCCTGTGGCGTATTTAATGCATTTCATTCTTGTGGCAGTGTGGGGGACAGGTTGGGTGGGCCAACGTCTACCTGAAGAGACCACTGCAGTCATTCTCAGCAAGAGACGCCCAGCACGTGGATAGGGAGGTGGTGCTAGATACGGAAAGAAAGCATAAATATCACATATGTTTTGGAGATAGGGCATACAGAACTTGCTGATGGATTGGGAGTAAGTGTGAGGGAAAAGGAGGGGCAATCAAACATAATATGGTTTTGAAAAACACCCTAAAAAGGCAATAAATTACAATGGCTTAGTTATATGGAAACGAAGGCCTGGGAGCTTGTACTATTTTGGCTCACACAGTTGAAGTAAAACAGAGCTTTTTCTTGTCTAAAAACTGTTCCTGACATTTTGGTAATCTTTAATTTTTAACAAAGTATGGTTAAAAATCAGCACACATGAGGGGCGCCTCGGTAGCTCAGTCAGTTAAGCGTCTGACTTCGGCTCAGGTCATGATCTCATGGTTTGTGGGTTCGAGCCCTGTGTCGGGCTCTGTGCTGACAGCTAGCTCAGAGCCGGGAGCTTGTTTCAGATTCTGTGTCTCCCTCTCTCTCTACTCCCGCACTGGTGTTCTGTCTCTTTCTGTCTCAAAAATAAATAAACTATATTAAAAAAATCAGCACACATGATTTAGAGAAGTTTTTGGCAATCATTGGGCTCTGTGAGTGGGCATATATCCTCACTTTGCAGATGATGAGACCAAGGCCCAGAAAGGTCGATGGAGGTATTTACAGATGTTGAGGGAAAAGAAAATCAAGCAAAAATTTTGTTAATTTAAAATAAGGAGAAATATTTTACATCTAAGATTGCGGATCATTAACTACATGCTTATTTTGTTTTGTATAAGGCCTAGGACAGAATCTCATGCAAATAAATGCTTAAAAAATGTATTTGACAATGATTCAGTATAATGCATCAATTGCCATCAATTGCTAAAAGACCTTTCTAAATATGTATAAAGAAACTAAAAATATCAGCAGTCTCTTACATTAAGATTATGATACTCCAGGTCTTCTGGAAGCAAGAGAGATGGGAACTTAGGTCCTATAGGTAAAATATTCTTCATTAGATAAAAATGTGAAACTAGGGGCAGCTGGGTGGCTCAGTCGTTTAAGTGTCAACTCAAAGTTTTGAGATAGAGACTGAGTGAAAGAGAGAGAGTGTGTGTGTGAGCAGAGGAAGGGCAGAGAGAGAGGGAGACACAGAACCCAAAGCAGGCTCCAGGCTCTGAGCTGTCAGCACAGAGCCCAACACAGCACTTGAATTCACGAACAGTAAGATTATGACCTGAGCCAAAGTCGGACGCTTAACCAACTGAGCCATCCAGATGTCCCTAGTTTCACATTTTTAACCATGAGAGACTCTTGAATACTGAGAACAAACTGAGGGCTGATGGGGGTGGGGGAGAGCGGAAGGGGGGTGATAGGCATGGAGGAGGGCACTTGTTGGGATGAGCACTAGGTGTTATATGGAAACCAACTTGACAATAAACTATGAAAGAAAAAAAAGAAAAAAACATTAAAAAATTTTTTAATGTGAAGCTGAATATTTGTCACATCCTGAATCTCTGCATTTAGCAGAAAAAGTGGGCAAGAACTTTAAAACACTGATTTATTAAAGTTTTACATAGCATCTTATTTTTGATTTTGTTTCTTGTTTTCGGTTTATACCTAAGAGTGTTTAATACAAGGATTTCATTACTATATTAAAAAAAACCCACTTTGGCTATGCCAGTCACCCTTGTTCTGAAATATGGTGGCTTCCTCTAAAAGGCAACGGTAGCAAAGTAGTATAGTATAGTATGGTTCATATTTTTTTATTCATTGCCTTAGACCTTGTTCCTTTATTGTTTTGTTTTTTTTTTACAAATAGTTTATTGTCAAATTAGTTTCCACATTTGTTCCTTTATTGTTAACTAAAATTAAGCATTTTCTGAATGTCCAGATTGTTTCAAGGAAGGTTTTGTGTTTGCAATGTGAGTATCAACTCTTTGAGGGCAGGAAAGATTCTCTACTTCTAAGCATACTTCAAACAACATATTACATAGTAGCTATTCATGAATGTTACTTGAATAAAAAATAATTGAAATCCTTGACCTTGAGTTTCTTTTCATTTGGTAGGTACATTTTAAAATGTCACGTTTCCCTCTGTGTACAAACATGCGTGTACAGAACCACATTGTCTTTGGATTCATCTACCTCTGACAATTAACTATCTAATTAATTAATCATCTGATAATTAAAATGACCTCCTTTTGGCTGATATTGGATCCCAAGAAAAGTTCAAAAGAAACTTGACACATCATGTTGTGTCATGTTCCATTGTGAGACCCCACTGCTGTTTATCACATTATGTCATATCTGATCACATGGTGGTAATAAGTTGAACAAAACATGCTGACATATCGGAAGAAAATTCCAGTACATTAGATTTATATAAAGCCATCCACTTTTTCCCTCTTACAGAATAGTATAGTCACTAGACAAAACTGGCAAATGGCATCTTTTAACAATCAACCAATCTAGGACTCTATTCATCAGATAAGTACCCTGAAGTTAGCCTTTTCCTCTACTTCTACCTTGAGATTTGGTTAAGGCACTTTGGACAAAGTAGTTTACAGTTCTTGGATAATCCTGTACTTTTGTCTACCAAATTTTTAAGTCAGCATTAGTTTTCACAGAAGAAGACATTTAGAACACAGAACTTTTGATTAGATTTGGGACACACCGTTTTCCTTCTATTTCTTGAAAAAAAAAAAAAAAAACCCAACAAACCTGATTAACAAGAACTAGAATGGAAATGAAAACTGTGCAAGAAAATAAAATTTTCATTTGGCATTCTTTATTCATGGCAGCCTCAGTCATGACAGTATATTCGCCTTTATATTTTTGGAGACATTTCTGGTTCCAAGATGGTGCACTGATTTCCAAAATGAAACAGGGACTCCATGGCCCTGTGGAATATGGGAATAAAATACATTTAACATTGTACGTTAAACATTTTAACATACGATATGCATGAGCCTTAGTTTAAAACTTTAATTTTCACTCATTGTGATTAGTGTAGGATGTTATTATGGAGTAATATGGAATTCAGGGAGGACTTATGGAGTAAAGGTGACCTATGGCTGACACACTGTATCTTTAATAAGCTACAGATGATTGGGTCTCTTCTCAAAGGGGATATTGGCTTTCTGTATATAATTAATAACAAGAAAACTGTATCCTGACTTTCAGGTCTGCAGTAGCATCCTGGAACAAAAAGGGCCATAAATTAACATCAATTATGTATTAAAGTTCCAATTAACCTGGCTGACACTGATATACTTTAACAAGGCACATTTAGATAAAAGAAGAAACTCTCTAATTACTTGGAACAGGACCTTATGACCCATTCTGCTCTTTTATCCCAATTCCAACCTAATGAAGAATGAAGTGAGGGAGAGAAAGTTCCACAGAAAGTGACAATGCAGCACCAGAAGATATCACTTGGGATACCCTTTTACCATAAAAAAAATTCTCCACGATGAATATTTTATTGTACTTGGCTTCTTAAAAACAAATATACCCATTGAAGAAAAAAGGTTTATTTTAAGGTTGAAAATTGTGGCTTCCTTTGAAATTTCCCACTGGAACTGGTTGAACATACTATTACCATTTAATAGGAACCTGCCTTTGTGTCCGAACTTGCTTTAGATACATTCCTTAGGAAAGGAGCTCATTGGTCATGATTCCCTCTGCATTGTTTACTCTCCCTGCCCCCCAAATCTTTGGACAGTTCCTGTTTTCTGTGTGATTTGGGAAGAGCACTCTGGTCCCTGGTTCCCATCTGTTCTCCAGGTGGCTCTTTGGATTTTGTTCATCTTCGTCTTCTGTCCACTGCCTGGGCATCTTGCCCACTTGGTTGTCTAGGTCTTCATGTCCCTCCTGGTGTCTCTTGGTCAGTTAGCTTCATCCACAATTGCACACGCATCCTCTAGGCTGCATGTCACATGCACTGAAGTGTTTCTTCGTCTGAAAACGCAGAAATAGCAGATGAAGATGTTCATAGAACGAATGAGAGAGAAAATGTGGTGATTGTGGGTGACAGGGAAGGAGTGGGAGCAAGGCAGATCTCAATAGCTGAGGAGACAGAGGAGGGAAGGACACAGAGAATAAGTTAAGAAGTTATTTGTCTTTATTGCACTTTTAATTTTTCTGTGAGTCATTATTAAATGTCAAATGTTATTTGCTTCCCTGCAGTGATCTCCCATTAGGTACATTTCTTCCCATTTCTTGACATCGTTCCCAAAATCTAACTCACCCTGCACGGTAGATGGAGGAGCCTTGTCTCACCCTGTATTCAATCAGGCTTCCCTGCTCATCTGCTCCACTCCTCCCACCAAATAGCCCAAGGCAGAAATACTTTCTTCAAGGCTCTTCCCTGCCTACATCCAAAATGAGACTAGCTTTTTATAGATATGAACTCAGCTTTTAGCCAAATATGAAATTAAAAAAAATCAAGAAATGCATCTAAATAAAGCAGAATTTCTACTTATACATTTGAATAAATATCCCAGTTCTTTTAAGGCCACAGATATGTGTGAATAGATACTTAGATCTATCTAAATACTAAGTAAGTATCTAGAAGAGATGCTTATGAATAGAGATGAAAGTAGACATAGAAATTAAATGTTGGCAACATATGTGGCCAACAAAATATTTCTGAATATAATTCTGACCATGTGTTTTTTCCTTTGGCAAAGGAAAATGATAGTAAAAACATGGGAATAGATGTTACTTCAGCTTGGCCACAGGAATCCAAGGTTAATTGGTTTGAGCAGAGGCTGGTGGGAGAAGGGCCATCACCCTGCAGCTGGGTAAGGAAGGCCCCAGGGAGGACTTTCTCTGAAAGCTCACTTTCTGCTCTTAACCCATTTGCCTATGTGCTAAGGCCCAGGCCTACCAATATTTTCCTTGTCCTCAATTTTGTGTTTTTCTGACCTTGATTTGACAGCCCAACTCTATCCTTTGGTACATCACTTAATATGTTTTTTGTCTGCTTCACTGGAAAGCTTAGTTCAAGGATAAACAGGAAAGTCTTAACAAACTTCCAAATAGAACAAGTTATGTAAAAAAGTAAACAGACTCCCACTGGCCTTGTTCTTTCCCTTTGAAACATGAAAGCTAAAAAACAGTATAATATAGCATTCACAGAAGACTGAGCTAAAGTTATTGTAATCTAATTTATATGAGAGAAAAAAGAAACAAACCTGTGAATGTTTGTCCCAAGCAACTGGTTTAAGCCACTCAGGTCTCTTACCTGGATTATTGCCCACAGCCTACTAACAAGTTTACTCTCCATTCAACAGCCAGAATGATCCTTCTAAAATATTGGTCATATTAAGTCACTTCTTTTTTTTTTTAATGTTTATTTATTTTTGATAGAGAGAGAGCATGAGCAGGGGGAGGGGCAGAGAGAGAGGGACAGAGGATCTAAAGCAGAGTCTGCGCTGACAGCAGTGAGCCTGATGGGGGGCTTGAAATCACCAACAGCAAGATCATAACCTGAGCTGGAAGCTCAGCTGACTGGGTGACCCAGGTGTCCCTGCATCACTTTTGTGTTCAATCTCTTTAATGGTTTCCACTGTAGCAGCCCTGTCCTTTCTTCTCTCGTTTCGTCTATGACACCCATCCCCTTGCCCACACCTCACCGGCCACAATGGCCTCCTGGGAGTTGGCCTGGAATTCACTTCACTGAACTCTCACATGTCTCCCTCCCTTTCTTCAGGCCTTTGTTCAATTAATCTCCTATCGAGGAAGACTTTTCTGATTCCTGTATTTTAATAAAATAGACCCTCACCCCCATCATTCTTTGTCTTTCTTACTTTCCTTTATTTCCTACATAGCACACATCATTATCTGCTTTGCTGTATATTTGTTTATTGTGTCTTTTCTCCCACTAGAATATGAGCACCATGAAGAGAGAGGATTTGTATGTCACTGTTACCACCTAAAATAGGCCCTTATAAGCTCTCTCTATTTGTGTTACAAAGGGATAGGGTCCTATACCCAGCCAAGACATTCTTCTTCAAAGAAGACAAAAAGAGACATTTGTTGATATGCAGGTCCTCAGAGACCAGATTGCTAGCAAACACCAATTCTTGAAAGAGACCTTGGAATCACCCATAATACTTGTTAAAAAAGAGTAGATTCTCCAGGCATGTGGGTGGCTCAGTCAGTTAAGTGTCCAACTCTTGGTTATGGCTCAGGTCATGATCTCCTGGTTTGTGAGTTCAAGCCCTGCCCTGCTTCAGGCTCTGTGCAGATAGTGCAGAGCCTGCTTGGGATTCTCTCTCTCTCCCCACCTCTCTCATCACCTCTCCCCTGCTCACTTTCTCTCAAGATAAATAAATAAATAACTTTAAAAATTACATTAAAAAAAGTAGATTCTCAGGTCCCACCCGAGATCAACAGAATCACTATTTCCTGGAGGAAAGACCTAGAATCTGAATATTTTAAACTATTAAATTAAATATTTCTGAAGGGCATTCTGTGTAATTATTATCATAAGACAAGTTTGGGGCTGTCTGGATGGCTCAGGCAGTTAAGAGACCAACTCTTGATATCAGTTCAAGTAGTGATCTGACAGTCATGAGGCAGGGCCTCACACAGGGCTCTGCGTTAGCAGCATGGAGCCTGCTTGGAATTCTCTCTCTCCCTCTCTCTTTTTGCCCCTCTCCTGCTTGTGCACGTATGTGTGCATGCTCTCTCTCTCAAAATAAATAAACATTAGAAAAATAAGACAAGTTTGGAAATTCAGGGAGTCTGATCTAACAACAAATGAATGTAAATAGACTCTCAGTAGCAGTAAACTTTGTAGTGTATGTATGTTTCTGAGTGTATATAAAATACAATGCATTATCTATCTATCTATCTATCTATCTATCTATCATCTATCTATCTATCTATCTCTCTATCTATCTATCTATCTATCATCTATCTATCTATGCCTCCCTGAGAGTTTAACTGGAGATTTTCAGTATAAATTTTATATAAGGGTTCTTGAAACAGAACATATTTTTGTTATCTGACCCATTCATTAAATTACTAATTTTTTATTACAATTTCAACTCTAGTTAGCTCAGTTGCAGTGTTTCAGTACCTAGCTCCTGTCATCAACAGACAGATACAGCTGGAAATGCATAGACATGATACTCATACTTATTAAAATGAACTCCCCTGTCCATTTTAATATGGGGAAGGACAGAAAAGAAATTAGATATATGAGTCTCACTGGTAATACTTAATGTAAGACACACTAGGATTCTGTGGCTGACATTGGGTTTAAGGGCAAATTCTTCTATTCCCCAATATTCTCTGAGAACATGACTATGTTATAGTCCTGTATCACACCTGATATTCCACTGATATGACACATGAGAGAAAAAGTTAATTATGCTCATAATCTTCAATTTAAAATGCAGGGAATTGTTAAAATAACTAAACATGGTTAACACAAAATACTGTTTGATAATTAAGGCAAACAATTATTTGGAAAATGCAATTATGGCAAAAACTAATTCCTGGATACCAGATAAGTAAGGTACTATTGCATAAAATAAGATCCTTGAACACAAAGTGCTTATAATCTTGGTGAAGAGACAAAGCATGTAGAGACAGGAAATAATTAAAGAGTAATGAAACAGGGCTCTTGTACAAGTTACATAATCACTCTGGATCACACAGTATCCTCATCAACAAGGTGGATATAATAATGTAAGTCTCCCAGGGAGGTTTGAGGATTAAAGGGGATAATTCACACCCTTGATAAGTGCCATAGAATGCCACTAACTGAGAAATGACCAGAAAAAGATGTGATGGCTAAAGATCACACAGTCAGGGAAGCCTTTATAGAGATGGAGAGATTGAAACTTACCCTTGGAGGAAAAGGAAATGTGAATTCTAAATGGGAGGATCAGCACAGGCACAGGTGTGGAGGAGAGAACGATCATGGTAGTTTGGAGGGACAGCAAGGAGACCATCTGACTGAAGGTGTGGGTCATAAAAGACAAGGTTGTCTAGGTAGATATACTTCTTCAAAGAGGACAATAGACATGCCCAGAGGAGAGAAAATAACATCCTATGATTCTGCCACCCAGAGATAACTACTTTGCAGTATTCCCTTCCAATGTTTTTCCCTGCGTAAAATTTCCCTGTGTAAAACATTTAATACTATATACACATCTGTACCTTGCTTTTTTCTCCTTTTAATGTTTATTTATTTGAGAGAGAGGGAGAGGGAGGGAGAGCATAACTGGGGGAGGAGCAGAGAGAGGGAGACACAGCATCTGAAGAAGGCTCCAACCTCTGAGCTGTCAGTCAGCACAGAGCCCAACATGGGGCTCAAACCCACAAACTGTGAGATCATGACCTGAATTAAAGTCAGATGCTTAACCAACCGAGCCACCCAGGCGCCCCTGCTTTTAACATGACATTTACCATTATATTATCTGCACTTTTGCATGCCATTACGTATTGTATTTGAAGCATGATTTCTGATGGCTAAATAATACCACATTTTGTGACCTTGCTGTAACTTAACCAGTCTATTATTGTTAGACTTGTCGGTTGCTGTATTTTGTTCTCTTCTAATATGTAATAATACTACCATAAGAATGACTTAAAAAATACTCTGATTTTTTTCTCCATAAGAGGAATTACTACAAGGGACTTTTCTTGGTAAAACATATATGAATCTTTTAATGTTATTGATATGCTTTGTTAAATTACTGAAAACTTGTGTCAATATGTATTTTCACTAGCAGGATATGAGAGCATGAATTTCATTCCATTCTTGGCAGAGAAATTTGGCCTTAGTGGAGTTCTTGGTCAGAAAAACAATCTGGTAGTAGTAGGTGGCCGAGTGAGAAGAGATGCTGGACTGTGCATCAGTGCAGAGATGCCACGAAAGCTACTGAAGTTCAGGGGTCCAAGTGAGAAGAGAGAGGAAGAGTCTCCGATACTCTTCCCCCTTTCTTATTCTCTCTTTCCTTTTGTTTTTCATCTCCTTCTTTCCTAATAACCCGCTTTCCCCCTCTGTTAGAAAAAATACATATCAAAAATTTGAAAAATGTAGAAATGTAAGTTATATTTGATATCTTTTCAATATATCAGTTGATGTATCTCATAAGTATTTTCACATATTAAATATTCCTTGCAAAAACAAAAGCCTTCCTTTCATTGATATAATGATCTACTTAATCATTTGATGGATATATGGGCCAGACATTTTCTTTCTTTTTCTTTTTTTTTTTTTATGTTTTATTTTTGAGACAGAGAGAAACAGAGCATGAGTGGGGGAGGGGCACAGAGAGAGGGAGACAGAATCTGAAGCAGGCTCCAGGCTCTGAGGTGTAAGCACAGAGCCCAATGCGGAGCTCAAACCCACAAACCATGAGATCATGACCTGAGCCGAAGTCGGATGCTTAACCGACTGAGCCACTCAGGCACCCCAGGCCAGACATTTTCTATGAATTTTTGCTATTATGTCTAATGCTGCTATAAATGTCTTTGTCTATATTGTTGCCTTTATTTCTGATTTTCTCCTAGCAGAAAGGAATTACTTAGTAAATTGGATAGAGATGCATTTTAGATAAAGAGGCATTTTCAAGCATCCATAACAGGATTCATTACACACACACGCACACACACAACTAGGACAAATAAAAATGGTCTTTATGTTTCTAAATTTCAAGAATGAACTCTGATATAGAAATTCCAAATAACTGGTTTTGGAAGGATGTTGACAAGTTCAGTTTTGAAGACAAAACTATTTCCATTATTGACATTTTATATCTTATTATATTAGCCAAAATTATGAGAACAATACAGAGATATCCAGGGTACTATTTTATATTTTCCACACAGAAACATTATTTTTGTAGATAGCTCCCAGCAGAGAAATTGAAGAAAAATACTTGAGATTTCATCTCCCTTATAATTTTATGCTCATTCTATGTTTTAGCCTTTCTTATATGCAATCATTAATCATTACATAAGGAACATTTATCAGTGTGATGATCCCTTTTTGTCTGTGAATGGAAGAGTAAGTGTTTTTTTCTACAGAATGTATCCAGTTAGGAAGACCTTTCCCAACCAAGAACAGAATTATGAAACTGGTTCATCTGTGTCCAAGCCTTCCCAAGTGAATTAATGCAAATTTCAGTTTACTCTGCCTTCATGTAACTCAGTTGATCCCATTTTGAGCAAGGCTGTCTTGACTTTCTTTTTCTTTCTTTTTATTCCTGTATTTTTAAAATTTTTAAAAAATGTTTTATTTATTTCTGAGAGAGAGAGAGAGAGAGAGAGCGTGAGCAGGGGAGGGTCAGAGAGAGAGGGAGATACAGAATCTGAAACAGGCTCCAGGCTCTGAGCTGGCAGTCAGCACAGAGCCTGATGGGCCTCGAACCCACGAACTGTGAGATCATGACCTGAGCTGAAGTCGGATGCTTAACCGACTGAGCCACCCAGGCACCCCATTTTACTCCTGTGTTTTTAAAAATAAAGTATAAATTTAAAAAATATAAATTCCAGAAGAAAGAAGAAAAAATTTAAATATTCTCGTTAGTTATCTTATAGCATGTAGAATCACCTTACTGAATCACAGTTGTGTTGTTATTATGATTGTTTGGTTGCCACGACAAAGCTTATAAATAGATTTGCCTCTTCACTACCTGTTTGTTTTGAAGGACTACGTTTGAGTCAAAGAGTGGATGATGGTTTGCTAAAATACATGATCTCTCTCCTCTTCAGAGCTTTTGCCTGTTGTGCTAGTTGAAGAGATCTCTGTATTTCGAAAGTATATTTTTACCTGGCAGATAATTAAAAAAAAAGAAGTTTTGTTTTTCCTTTGTGCATTATTGAATTAACTGTACCATCATTTAGCTTCATGGTTTTGAAACAAAACCTGCCTGAGTTGATGATTGTTTTCTGGTGCAGTGTAAACTTTTAGTTAGTAGGGGCTGAGCTTCTTTGTCTCTCACTTGCTCTGAATGCTGTGAATGTATCCATTAAGAAACATTTATTGGATGCTTTCTTTGTTCCAGACACTCTGTTAAGTGCTAGGCATGTGGCGTTGAAAAAAAAAATGGACTTGGTCCTGGTCTTCACAGAGTTTATAGTTTAAGGGAGAGAGAAAGAGAGAGTAAAGTAAGAAGTACAGAAATCAGCATGCAATTATAAAGTGTTATAAATACTATAAATCATACACACAATTATAAAAGGCATATGAAAGAAAACAGGGTCCTATCTAAAGCCTTGAATGATAGATCAAGAGTGAGAGACCCAGAAAGTTCAGTTAGGATGGAACAGTAGCATTCCAGATTATTAATCTAAGCTGCTGTTCCAAGATGGTGTAGGTTATTGACATTTTAGATTTTCATCCCAATTTTGGATATGTTTGGCATTTGGTATCCGTATTGGAAAAATGTATACTGCTTTTCTGACCTCCTATGCCACTACATGATAATAAGTCAGTGTCTTTGTCCTCTCCACAGTAACTACTAATATTGACCTTTTGTATAGGGCAGTTTATTTTTTAACAGAATCTCTTGAATTGTCAATTATAGTTGATTCTTGAACAATGTGAGGATTAGGGGTACACAGCACAGTCAAAAATCCATGTATAACTTGACTTCCCCCGAATTTAACTACTAATAGTCTACAGTTGCCTTACCAATAGCATAAACAATTAATTAACACATATTTTATATGTTATATGTATTATATACTATATTCTTTGACAATAAAGTAAGAAAGAAAAGGAGAGAAGGAAGGAGAGAAAAGAAAATGTTATTAAGAAATAATTTCTTTTTTTAAATTTTTTAACATTTATTCATTTTTGAGAGAGAGAGAGAGAGTGTGAGTGGGGGAGGGTCAGAGAGAGAGGAAGATATAGAATCTGAAGCAGGCTCCAGGCTCTGAGCTAGCTGTCAGCACAGAGCCCCACGTGGGGCTTGAACCCACGAGCGGTTAGATCATCACCTGAGCCAAGGTCACTGCTTAACCCACTGAGTCACCCAGGTGCCCCTGTTAAGAAATCATAAGGTAGGTGCCTGGCTGGCTCAGTCAGAACATGTGACCTTCCATCTCAGGGTTGTGAGTTTGAGCCCCATGTTGGGTATAGAGATTACTTTAAAAAAATCTTTTAAAAAAGTTATATGGAAAATACATTTATAAGACTGTACTATAAAAGGGGCTCAGGTCATGATCTCACGGTTTGCGGGTTCGAGCCCCGCATCGGGCTCTGCGCTGATGGCCCGGAGCCTAGAGCCTGCTTCAGATTCTGTGTCTCTCTCTTCCTCTGCCCCTCCCCTGCTCATGCTCTGTCTCTCAAAAATAAATAAACATTAAAAAATTTTTAATTAGAAAGACTGTACTATAAAAAATCCTCATACATATGGACCTGTGCAGTTTCAAACCTGTGTTGTTAAAGGGTCAAATGCACTTCTGAATATACCAGGGGTTTGCTAATTTCTCCGTGGAGTTCTATTAATACTTGTTCTGTATATTTTGAAGCTATTTTATTGGGTGCATAGAAGTTTAAAATTGTTATATTATTCTGAACATTTGAGTATTTCATCATAATGTAACAACCTCTGATTTCTAATTATGCCTGTAAAATTCTATTTTGATTAATAATATAGCAACTTCAGGTTTCTGTTTTCCAGGGACAGTAGATTTCTACTTTGTTTTTAGGGTGTCTCTTGTAAACAGTGTATATCTGGATCTTTGTATTTTTGTCCAATATATCAATATCTGTTTTATTGTTTTTAAGTTGGTAAGTTTGATCTACTGATGCTTTTGTTTTTTAATTATTGATATATTTGAGTTTGTTTCCATCTTTCTTTTGCTTCTGTTTTCTTGTTTTGGTCCCTTATACTGTGCTATGCATGCAGTATTGTTATTCTATCCCAGTGATTTTTAATCCTCTATCAATTAGAATTGCCTGGGAGATTTTTAAATATTAATATTCAGACTCCACCACTAAGAATTCTATTTAAGGTCTGGAGTGGGGCCTGGATAGTGGTATGTTTGAGAAGTTACCCAGGCAATATAGTATTGGTACTCTTGTATTCAGTTTTATCCATCTTCTAACATCACATCATAGCTAACTACAATGCATGGAGAAGTTACCTTTTTTATTCATTCTGGTGAAATTCCTAGAACAATTTGGCCTTGGAATGATATTCGCAATATTTCCATCTTGTTCTCTAGGAACTGTCTCCCTAATCTGATTCTCATTCCCCACTGTCTCACAGCTCCCTGGACCCACGTCCAATCTGTATCTTGACAGAGTCAGGTATTTCAGACATTAAGAGTTAGATATAGTTCAGATCTGGTCTTTGGGCTGTGAGATCCTCTGACAGCTTAAGTTATAGTGTTGATTTGATCCTGTTAGTTTCTCTTAGATTCCTTTCTTTACTCTGCTGGAATTATCAGCTCCCCCTCCCTAACCCCACAGCAGATGTAGCATTTGCTTTGATCTGGTCTACCAACCTGCTGCTGAAGGTGCCAAGAACAACATTATGGAAATATTCCCATAAAACCATAGATCGTGGTAGTTCTGAGAGGTGGATTTTCTTTTGTCTTTAAAGCTATAGTCAACAATAATGTCCTCTAATCCAGTGGCTTTCAATGTGTCATTCCTGGGCCAGCCGCACCAACAACTGAGAACTTGTTAGAAATACACATTCTCTGGTCCTACCCTAGACCTCTTAAATCAGAAATACTGGGTGGCAGGGCCCAGAAATATGCATTTTAACAAATCTGCCAGCTTATTCTGCTGCTCAGTCAGGTTTGAGAGCCACAGCTCTAATTCAAGAGGTTTTCTAATGTTCAATTTAATTAAGAAGACAGTAAGATTTTCTTTGTAGTGGTAAATGATTAATTAACTAGGAAATCAAGAATGGTACAATGAAGGTACAAAAAGAAAATAAACTATTTAGTGAGTGGTACTGTATTTTATAATTTTATATTTTAAGTTACATTAAACATTACCCCAGTATTTAGGCTAACCTTCATGTTGATCTGTTTTTCTTGAAATTGAAAGCTAGTCTGTTTATGAAGTCAAGTGAGAAGGTGAAAGCAAAAATTGTTAGGAATTATCCAAGTGAAGTGTGGACTGGTACCAAATTATTGACATCTAACCCTCCTGTACAGAAACAATTATCATGATATTTAAAAATTTAATATGGAGTTAAATGCTTTCATTTTACTTCTACTGACTGTGGTTTCCACAATAGGAATAACAAGACTCTGTTATTTATCCTTATGCTATGCTCATTGGGCACTAGGTAGGTGTATACCACCAGTACATAGAGTGTTGTGAAATAATTAGGCCCCAATGAAGAAAAAGATGTACATCAAAGCCTTTTCTTTGTGAGATTTGGCCTTAAAAAAAAACTAAATTTGGGTCTGGAAAAAAGAATAGAGTTTAACATTTAGAATCTTAAATAACATACACTTGTTTTAACCTTGAATTAATGTAAAAAATTGACTAGTAAACTACTGTTTACTAGTTTCTAAACTCATTTTCCTTTGCTTAAAGTAGCAAACCCTTGAGCTATCCAGAGGACTTTTAATGGAAACATATTGTTGCACTTGCAGTAAAATGAAGGGAAAGAAGATAATTCAGCCTTTGACATGTTTTTTGGTCAAAATCTAGTTTTCATATGTAAAATAGTGCATTATCACACTTAATGAAAAATAACTAAGATTGTGTATTTATAGACTAATGAGCCTTAGTAGGGCCCTTGAGGTTGTAGTGGTGGGACTCCAGACCATGTGGAGGAAGTAGCATAGATTCCATAGCCACAGAGTTATGGGAGGTGTGGGTGGGAGTTGGGGAGGGGGACATGTGATACCATCCACTCCAACAGTATGGCAGGGCACACACTGGGAAAATCATGGAGAGCCCTGTGAGTCAAAACAGGCAGGTAAACATGCATATTGGCCATTTCAGGGACGACAAGTGTCTTTGTGGTGGGTATTTTGCAAATATTGTTGGAAAAAGTAAAAATTTCTTCAGAGATGCATTTGATTTTAACTCTGTAACTAGATAGTAGGTTAAGGGACCAGGGACTCCTATGATGAGCACTGGGTATTATATGGAAGTGCTGAATCACTATATTGTACACCTGAAACTGATATTACACTGTATGTTAACTAACTAGAATTTAAATAAAAACGTAAAAAAAGAAAAAGCCTAACTGCTAGAGCTTCCTTAGATCTGGAGTGGCCTTCTAGTTCAGACCCTGTAACTCTCTGAGCTTGGTGGTTTAATTTTCCTAGGTTCTCAGGAGGTCTAGCCAGGTGACAAAGTTTCCCATTTTCCATTTTCTTCTAATATGTAGAATGCAAGTGAAATGCAAGTGAAACAAGAGCTTGTTGTTCTTATTTCCAAAATACTTATAACCCAGGTGGGGACCAAGCCTATCTTAGTACAAAATATCCTCAAATCCTCAAATACATCCGTTGATAAACTAGGAGTCCAATAGATGTTCTCTGTAGGATCAGGACTAATCTTTTTACATTGGAGGCCTCGATCTTTTGCATGAATGCTGTGCTCTTCTTTTTCCCATCTCGCTTTGCTTCCCTATAGCTTCAGACCCTTAGGCCTCTCAAGCAAATGTATCCACTAACTTGTCAAATCATCTCAATTTCATCCTTGAGAGGTCTCCCAGGCTGTAGTTTCCTGTTTATACTACTCATCAAATCATGTTAGTCAGGATCTTCTGGAATGCCCAATACTGGCATGATATCATCCTGAATACACTTCCAACAAGTCACAGGCTCTTTCAGGCTGCAAGTTGTCTGTATGAATAAACCCCATGACTTTTCTCCCCTCTCCACCACTTCCTTGTGAAATATACAAGGTGGTGGGTATTTTGCAAAAATTTATGCTGTATGTAAATGGAATTAATGGGGACATATGTGTTAATTTCTTTGGTTTATGTGTATCTAATTATTTCTGTGCCACTTAGTTTAGTTGTGTTAGAGTTGTCTTTGATTGTCAGGGGTTGGAGTTCAGGATGTGTGTTCTACTTGGCCAGGATATTACTCAGCTAGGGCCACATGCAACTACGTGCTTTATAATGATGGGAGGAAGAGCATTCTGCCTTTGGGTCTGACTTGCATTGTCCTAGAAGGCTGAAGTCCAGCCCCATAGATTTGTGGACATATCTATTTTGGTCCAATACAATAGCAGGTTATCAAATCCCTTTCTACAGTCTATAGAATTTATATATTGGTTTATGTCTCTAACATTCAATTTTGAGTATGTAAAATGGTATCATTATACTATAAAACTCTGTACAAATGGTAATATTCTGCTCTTCTAATGACAAAATCTGCCACCATGACCATTTAAGCGTATTCAAAATGAGAAAGGAAATGCCTCCCTTTATATAATAAGGATTTTAGCTTACATTTCAACATTATGGAAACTAGGAATTGGGATAGGTTCACCTTGAGCCCATCCCTCAGCTTTCATCAGCAAATATCACTTCGAGAGGAGCATAAGTTGGGGTGATCTGAGTACAAAGGAGTCTGTCTGAGAGTATTCTAGTGCCACAGGAATGTGGAATAAGATTGAAGCATGTCTCAGATTAGGGGTAGCCAATTTTAACTCTTTTAACTTCCATAGGAGTTAGAATGCTGGAATAAAGATTAAAGATTTTCCTTTAAGGGTGGAGAATGAGGCCTTCCTCCAAGAAAGACTAGCAAGATACTGTGGAAGCACTGTGGTTAGATTGCCAGATACTTGTGATTTGGGGAAATTATTTTTCTCCTCTGGTCTTCAGTTTCCCCTGTGTGAAATAAAGTGTTTGTTAAGATTCTTTCAAGCTCCACCTATTTGTCAACAAACATTTATGAGTACTTACTAAGTTCCAGGCACTAAGAATGAAGTGATAAACCAGGGTGATGAAGTCTCCAGCATCCCAGATCTCAGGGGTAGTCTCAGATTTAACAGACTGTCTATGGAAGGAAGATTGCCAATTACATTTAATAAGGATTTTAGCTTAATATTAGCCTTTGGATGATCCCATCTTATTTCAAGTCATGCTTATGTCTTTTTTCTACTTGTTGGTCTTCCTCAATCATTCCCAGAGGAATACAATACCATGGCCATAAATCAAACACTTGTTGTTTAAGGTGTATCGAGATAATGCCAAATATATTTTGTTGGTCAGAATTTGTTTTGATGAATTGTGGTTGATATCACCTGCATTCATGGGTGTGATTTAAGGAGGGAGACCAAATATTGTGACCTCATTTGGGTCTTACTGCTGTGTCATAATTATATGGCTGTATGGATAAATGTAGTTCAAAATAAAACCGTTGAAATCTTTTCTCATCTCTGCCTCATAAAAAAAACCTTTCTTTAGAATCAGTTAGATTATTCCTACATAGATTGATCTATTGCATTTAGGAGCGAGTTTATATCTTTGAGAGCCACTGTGTGCTATTTTCCTATGCTTAAACAAACAGCTAGGCTTAAAGCTTAATGAAGTAGGAAAGGCATTCAGGAAGAGCTAGAGCCAACATCTTGTATATTTGAACCTGTCTGTTCTGCCAGTGACCCATGGAGTGAAGAGCTGTGTCAGCTAATCATCTAGTTGACCATTGCTGACAGACAAATACCTTGTGCTGAGCTTGGAGGGAATGCCACAAAAACAGCAGAAGTCAACAAGGTGACACAATCCCTGTGGGGTTCCATACTTATTTTTCCCAGTGCTTAGAGCTGAGCAGTTACACATACAAATACATCTTATCTGCAAATAACATACACATTTTAAGAGTTTAAGTTACTTTGCTTTCAGAAGGTGTTTTTAAAACTAGTTGGACACATATTTTTTCCAATGATGATAATTAGCTGATTAATAATATCATAGTCATCAAAAGAGATAGCATGTTTTAAAAATCATGCAACAATAGATGAGTCCTTACATGGCTTTAATCGGAACACCTAATAATTATAACCTTGTAGATGAAAGGGAAGGAATGTTTTCAAATGTAAACACAAACACAGAAAACAAAACACAAACTTGTCAGCAGAAGACCGCCTGCTTATATGACTACTAAACCAGAAAACAGCTGTTTTATTTAATGCATTGTTTCAGGACTGAAGTGAAATCATAGAAGTAGTAGTTTCCAATGCTGTTAATAGCAAAAGTCCTATTATCCACCTGCCCCATAATCTGCAAATTTTGAAAGACTTTTTCCATAACCAATTGTATTTATTAAGTAATTATGAGTTTTTCTATTTTAATAAGCAAAGACAATTGTAGCTACCAGTAAACTATTGTGATGAATGTGAAACAATGGATTTTCAACACTGAAGTGCTGTAATTCCCACTCAAACCAAAATGAGTTTGTTATAGATATCTTAGACTGTCTTACGGTGACCAAGTATGTGATTTCCTTTAGACATTTAAAAATCTTGAAAATGTCATATGAAACCCACTGCTACTTTTTAGGAAGTTTTGGAGTCTCGGTGATCTCTTATGAGGAAGCTCAATGAGCACACAAATTATGTGTGAACTTAATCGTGTCCAATGCATTTAAAGTTGAAGAAGTTTTCCTTCAAGTTTCAAGCTTTTATTTAAATTTTATTTTATTTTATTTAAAATTATATTTATTTTATTTAAATTCTAGTTAGTAGGGGCACCTGGGAGGCTCAGGCAGTTAAGCGTCTGACTTCAGCTCAGGTTGTGAGTTTGAGCCCTGTGTCAATCTCTGTGCTGACAGCTTGGGGCCTGAAGCCTGCTTCAGATTCTGTGTCTCCCTCTCTCTAACCCTCCCCCACTCTCACCCTGTGTGTCTGTCTCTCTCAAAAATAAATAAACATTAAACAAATGTTTTAAAAAATTCTAGTTAGTTAACATATGGTATAATATTAGTTTAGGAGTAGAATTTAGTGATTTATCACTTACATATAACATATCACAACCAGCACCCTCCTTACTACCCATCACCCATCTAGCTCATTTCCTGCCACCTCTCTCCATCAACTTTCAGTTTGTTTTCTATTGTTGAGTCTCCTTTATGGTTTGTCTCCCTCCCTCCCTTTTTTTTTTCTTTCTCCTATGTTCATCTGTTTTGTTTCTTAAATTCCACATATGTATTTATCTTTCTCTGAGTCATTTTGCTTAGCATAATATACTCTAGTTCCATCTACATCATTGCAAATGGCAAGATTTCATTCATTTTGATGACTGAGTAATATTCCATTATATACATATATATATATACATATATATATATAATTCCATATATATATATACCACATCTTCTTTATCCATTCATCTATCAATGGACATTTGGGCTCTTTCCGTAATTTGGCTATTGTTGATAATGTTGCAATAAGCATCAGGGTGCATGTGCCTCTTTGAATCAGTATTTTTGTATCCTTTGGGTAAATACCTAATAGTGTACTTGCTAGGTTGTAGGGTAGTTTTATTTTAAAATTTTTGAGTAATGTCCATACTGTTTTCCAGAGTGGTGACACCAGTATATATTCTCATCAAAAGTGTAAGAAGGTTCCCCTATCTCTGCATCCTCACCAACATCTGTTGTTTCCTTGCCATTTTGACAAGTGTGAAGTGGTGTCTCATTGTAGTTTCGATTCATTTTCCTGATTATGAGTGACGTTGAACATCTTTTCAAGTGTCAGTTAACCATTTGGATGTCTTCTTTGGATAAATGTCTACTCATGTCTTCTGGCCATTTCTTCACTGGATTTTTTGTTTTTTGGGTGTTAAGTTTGAGAAGTGCTTTATAGATTTTAGATACTAGCCTTTTATCTGATATGCTATTTACAAATATCTTCTCCTATTACAAAGGCTGCCTTTTAGGTTTGTTGATTGTTTCCTTCATTGTGCAGAAGTTTTTATCCTGATGAAGTCCCAATAGTACATTTTTGCTTTTGTTTTTTTTTGCCTATGAAGATATGTCTAGTAAGTTGCTATGGCTGAGGTCAAAGAGGTTGCTGCCTATGTTCTCTTTGAGGATTTTGATGATATAGGTCTTTCATCCATTTTGAAGTTATTTTTGTGTATGGTATAAGAAAGTGGTAGAGTTTTATTCTTCTGCATGTTGCTGTCTGATTTTCTCAAGACCATTTGTTGAAGAGACTGTCTTTTATCCATTGGATATTCTTTCCTACTTTGTTGAAGATTAGTTGACCATATAGTTGTGGGTCTATTTCTGGGTTTTCTGTTCTGTTCCATTGACCTATGTGTCTGTTTTTGTGCCAGTGCCATACTCTCTTGATAACTACAGCTTTGTAATATAACTTGAAGTCTCAAATTGTGATACGTCCAGGTTTGCTTTTCTTTTTCAAGACTGCTTTGGCTATATAGGGTCTTTTGTGATTTCATACAAATTTTAGGATTGGTTGTTCTAGCTCTGTGAAAAATACTGGTGGTATTTTGATAGGGATTGCATTAAATGTATAGGTTGGTTGGGGGTAGTACGGACATTTTAACAATACTTATACTTCCAAACCATGAGCATGGAATGTCTTCCCACTTCTTTATGCTCTCTTCAATTTCTTTCATAAGTGTTCTATGGTTTTCAGAGTATATATTTTTACCTTTTTGGTTAGGTTTATTCCTGGTTTTTTGGTCACAATTGTAAGTGGGATCAATTTCTTGATTTCTCGTTCTGCTGCTTCATTATTGGTGAATAAAAATGCAACAAATTTCTGTATGTTGATTTTGTATCCTGTGACTTGACTGAATTTGCGTATCAGTTCTAGCAACTTTTTTTGGTGAGTCTTTTGGGTTTTCTCCACAGAGTATCATGTTGTTTGTGAATAATGACTTCTTCCTTGCTGATTTGGATGTCTTTTATTTCTTTTTGTTGTCTAATTGATGAGGCTAAAACTTATAGTACTATGTTAGATAAAAATGGTGAGAGTGGACATCCCTGTGTTGTTCCTAATCATAGAGGAAAAGCTCCAAGTTTTTCCCTCATTGAAGAAGATATTAGCTGTGGGTCTTTGATATATGGACTTTATTGTGTTGAGATACGTTCTCTCTACCTCTACTTTGTTGAGTTTTCATCAAGAATGGATGCTGTATTTTGTCAAATGCTTTTCTTGCACTTATTGAGAGGATAATATGGCTCTTATTCTTTCTTTAATTAATGTTATCACCTTCATTAATTTGCAAATATTGAACCATCTCTGCAGCCCAGGAATAAATCTCACTTGATTGTGGTGAATAATTCTTTTAATGTACTGTTGGGTTCAATTTGTTAGTATCTTGTTGAGAATTTTTGTATCCATGTTCATCAGGGATATTAGCTTGTAATTCTCCTGTTTAGTGGGGTCTTTGTCTGTCTTTGGAATCAAGGTAATGCTGGCCTTGTAGAATGAATTTGGAAGTTTCCTTTCAATTTCTGCTTTTTGAAACAGTTTGAGAAGAATAACCATTAACTCTTCTTTAAATGTCTGGTAGAATTACCCTGGGAAACCGTCTAGTCCTGGACTTCTGTTTGTTGGGATATTTTTGATTACTGATTCAATTCTTTGCTGTATTTGTCGATTCAAAATTTCTTTTTTCCTGCTTCAGTTGTGGTAGTTTTTATGTTTCTAGGGATTTATCCATTTCTTCCAGATTGCCCAATTTGTTGAAACACAATTTTTCATTATATTTTCTTATAATTGTTTGTATTTCTGTGGTGTTGATTGTGATCTCTCTCATTTGTGATTTTATTTATTTGGGTCCTTTCTGTGATCTTTTTGATAAATCTGGCTAGGAGTTTATCAATTTTATTAACTTATTCAGAGAACCAGTTCCTGGTTTCATTGACCTATTCTACTGTTTTTTGTTTGTTTGCTCTAATCTTTATTATTTCCCTTCTTCTGCTGGCTTAAGACTTCATTGGCTGTTCTTTTTTTTTTTTCCCTAGGAGAGAGAGAGAGAGAGAGAGAGAGACAGCGTGAGCAGGGGAGGGTCAGAGAGAGAGGGAGTCACAGACTGAAACAGGCTCCAGGCTCTGAGCTGGCAGTCAGCACAGAGCCCGACGCGGGGCCCAAACCCACGAACCGCGAGATCATGACCTAAGCGAAAGTCGAAAGTCGGACGCTTAACCGACTAAGCCACCCAGGCGCCCCTGGCTGTTCTTTTTTTAGCTCCTTAAGGTATAAGGTTAGGTTGTGTGTTTGAGACTTTTCTTGTTTTTGAAGTAGGCCTGGATTGCAATTTAGTTCCCTTTTAGGACCACCTTTGCTGCATCCCAAAGGTTTTGGGCTGTAGTATTTTCATTTTCATTGGCTTCCATGTATTTTTTCTTTCTTCTTTAATTTCCTGGTTAACTCATTCATTCTTTAGTAGGATGTTTTTAAACCTCCATTATTTGTGGTCTTCCCAAAGTTTTTTCTTGTGGTTGATTTCAAGTTTCATAGAGCTATGGGCAGAAAATATGCATGGTATGATCTTAACCTTTTTGTATTTGTTGAGGCCTGATTTGTGACACAGTGTGTGATCTATTCTGGAGAATGTCCCATGTGCACTTGAAAAGAATGTGTATTCTGCTACTCTGGAATGAAATGTTCTGAATATATCTTTTAAGCCCATCTGGACCAGGGTGTCATTCAAAGCTATTGTTTCTTGTTGATTTTCTGCTTAGGTGATCTGTCCGTTGCTATAAGTGGGGTGTTAAAATTCCCTACTATTATTTTATTAGTATCAATGAATTCCTTTATGTTTGTTATTAATTGTTTTATATATTTGGATGTTCAAGTTGGGGGCATAAATATTTACCATTGTTCGATCTTCTTGTTGGATAGACCCCTTATTATGATGTAGTGCCCTTCTTTTATTTTTATTTTTATTTTTTTTAAATATTTTTTATTTATTTCTAGGAGAGAGAGAGACAGCGTGAGCAGGGGAGGGTCAGAGAGAGAGGGAGACACAGACTCTGAAATAGGCTCCAGGCTCTGAGCTGGCAGTCAGCACAGAGCCCGACGCGGGACTCGAACCCATGAACCGGTAGATCATGACCTAAGCGAAAGTCAGACGTTTAACCGACTAAGCCACCCAGGCGCCCCTATTTTTATTTTTTTAATGATTATTTATTTTTGATAGAAAGAGAAACAGAGTGTGAGAGGGGGAGGGTCAGAGAGAGAAGGAGACATAGAATCTGAAGCAGGCTCCAGGCTCTGAACTGCCAGCATAGAGCCCGACACAGGACTCAAACCCACAAACTGTGATTTTTGACCTGAGCTGAAGTCGGACACTTAACCAACTGAGCCACCCAGGTGCCCTTATGATGTAGTGCTCTTCTTAATCTCTTGCTACAGTTTTGGTTTAAAATCTAGTTTGTCTGATGTAGGTATAACTACTCAACTTTCTTTTGACATCCATTAGTAGGATAAATGGTTCTCCATCCCCTCATTTTCAGTCTGCAGTGTCTTTAGGTCTAAACTGAATGTCTTGTAGGTAGCATATGGAAAGATCTTGTGTTTTTTTTTTTTTTTTAGTTCTTTTCTTTTTTTATCTTATTTCTTTTGATTGGAGCTATTAGTCCATTTACATTCAGAGTGATTATTGACAGATATGAATTTAGTGCCATTTATTACTTGTTGAGTCATTGTTTCTGGAGATTTTTTCTGTTCCTTTCTAGTCTTTGTCAATTTTCATCTTTCTTTCCCACTCAAAGAGTCCTCTTTAATATTTCTTGTAGGGATGGTTTAGTGGTCACAAAATCCTTTAGTTTTTGTTTGTCTAGGAAATTCTTTATCTCTCCTTCTATTCTGAATGATAGCCTTGTTGGATAGAGTATTCTTGGCTGCATATTTTCCCCATTCATCACATTGTATATATCATGCCACTCCCTTCTTGCCTGCCAAGTTTCTGTGGAAAGGTCTGCTGCTAACCTTATTTGTTTTCCCTTGTAAGTTAGGAATTTCTTTCCCTCGCTTTTAGGATTTTTTCCTTATTGCTCTATTTTGCAAATTTTACTACAATATATCTTGATGTTGGTCTGCTTTTGTTGAGTCCTCTGTACCTCCTGGATTTGGATTCTGTTTCATTCCCAAGATTAGAGAAGCTTTCAATTATAATTTGCTGAAATAAAACTTCTACCCCATTTTCCCCTCTCCTTTTTTTCTGGGACTTCTATGATATGAATGTTATTATGCTTTATGGAGTTGCTGAGTTCCCTAAGTCTACATTTGTGATCCAGTATTTTACTTTCCCTTTTCTTTTCAGCTTAATTATTTTCCATAATTTTATTTTCTATATCACTTATTCATTTCCCTGTTTCTTCCATCCTGTGGTCATTATATCCAGTGGGTTTTGAGTTTTGATTATAATAGTTTTTATTTTGGCCTGACTAGTTTTCAGGACATTTATCTCTGTGGAAAGGCATTCCCTGACATCTTCTATGCTTTCCTCAAGTCCAGCTAGTATCCTTATGATTACTGTTTTAAATTATTGATTAGGCATCTTTCTTATGTTTGTTTTGATTAGATCTTTGGCTGTGATTTTTTCTCGTTCTTTCTTTTGGGATAAATTTTTCCATGTTGGCATTTTGTCTAGGTCTCTATTTTCTTCTGTGTTAGGAAAGCCTGCTATGTTTCCTGATCCTGAGAGTGATGGATATATTAGGGAGATGCCATATACTTTCTAAGGTCTGAGACTTCAGGAAGTGTCTCTGGTGTAGGCTGTGTGCACCCTGCTGCTGTGTTTTGGCTATTCTTTCCCTCAGGTCTTCTGCAGAGTTTCTCCTTGTCTACAGTGGGGAGTGTTTGGACCTTGTCCAGCATATGATGAGTTTTAACTAGGTGTGCTCTGATCTGGTTGTTAAGGCCTAGAGCTAAAACTTTGTAGCACTGTTTGGTCAGTAGACTTGGTGTGTGTGTGTGTGCGGTAGGGGTTTGTGCTGTGTCTTCTTGGGCGAGGGGCCCCCTCTCCGGCACTCCTGCACACTTGCCCTTGTAAAGAGTCACCTACAGAGTGCAGTGGCACAGGACTTGGTGTAAGCTGCTCAGGCCTCCACTGCTGGCACTGTGCTGCTCAGTCAAGTCAGTCTGTGGTGATGAGTGGGGGAGTAAATGGTGCCTGCCCTCTCCCTCATCCCTGGAGAGGGGAATTTGCACCCATTGTTGTCCAGAAAGCCCTCGCAGAAGAGCAAACAGTCTCCCCTCTTGTGTCCCAGGCTTCCATCAGATCCCTGTCTTTGCCATGTCTGTGTTCAAGTCATCTGCCAGCCAGCAGAACAGCAAATCTCTGTTTTTCAAAACTAGCTGAGTTTCAAAACTCCAAACTGTAGGGACCTAGTGCAGTGTGGACCTATGCTGGACCTTTGGGAGACCAGAGGGCCTTGTCGTGCTGGGGCTGGTGCTGGTTTGTCCCATGAAGACAGTTGTACCAATGCTCAGGAGTTTGGAGTTTAGAGCAAAGCACCACAAAATACTTGGGTCCAGGTAGCTGCCCTCAGGAGATGTCTGCCCCTATGCTTAAGGGGTAGGGGAGTGCAGTGGTGCCTGCTAGTTCTTTTGTCCCCTGAGAGGCAAATCCACCTCTTCCAGATGCACTCTAAGAAAGAAGAAATGTCTCTTTCAGTGAGTCCCAGAGATCCTCAAATCATGCCCTACACTCCTGGGCCTGTGCCTTCCTTCTCCACAGGAAAGCCACTATGTCCACTAGGCTCCACACCAGCCGTGGACTTCTAAAACTCCAGCCTTTGATCTCTACTGTTGTAAACATTCAACATAATCAGCCCCTCTTGTTTTCCCAGTCGATGGCTTTGTGCAATCCCTTGTGCACTGTTCTCTCCCTCTCTTTCTTTTTTCTTTCTCTCTCTCCTCTCTCTGCAGTCAGGGCTCCCTCCCATCCATAGCACCCATGATCTTTTTCTTCTCCAAATCACATCTCATGTAGCCTATTCTCTCCCTCCAGTCATGCAGTTTGTTTTGTCAGTTCTCAGATCAATTTCTTGGGTGTTCAGAATGATCTGATATTTATTTAGCAGTTTTCAAGGGTTGAGGCAAGCTTGGGTCCTCCTACTACTCTGCCATCTTAACCCTTGAAAGTTGAAAACATTTTTTATTGTAACTCCTTGTACCAAATGCTTTTGCAAGAATGTGAAGAGCCAAGCAATATTTTCTTAGCAGAATTAAAAAAAAAAAAACCCTCTTTTCCATTGCAAGATAAACTTGATGGGTTCCTTATGAGCTGAGTCTTTTGGTAATTATCAGAAGATGTATGGCTCAACAATGAGACCATTTATTGCTTTTGGCAGACCTGAGGGAGAACAATTTAAAATAGGCTATGGTGCCAAGAGCAAAAGAAACTAACTACCATTACAATGTGGACTACCAGTTCCATTGCGATGTAGTTGATGTTGCAAGATGTGTAGCAAGTTAGGAAAATATATTTGTTCTCCTTACAAGTTATACTGCCTCTAATAATTAATTTTTGTCCTTGGAAAGTGTGTGTGTGTGTGTGTGTGTGTGTGTGTTCCAACAGCTATCTCCTGGATAGGTTAGTTATGTGATACCAATAGAGAACGGGTTAGGCCCACTCTGAACTGCTTTGTGGTTTTTGAGCCTTACAGCTGTATCTATACTCCCATCTCAACTCCACACTATTTTTTTAGGGCCAGATGTGTCAAATGCTACCTAGTCTGTTTCCTGGAGTTCTAGGAATTTTCTTCTACAGATTGAAAACCTGTTTCAGGGAATGGTATTGCTGGGGGAAAAAAGGAAAGATACTTGAGGTGAGATCCCCTCTAGAAAGTAAAATGTATAAAAGGAAAGATTTGCTAAGGACAGGAGCAGAGATGCTCTATGAGAGAGGTACAGTTATAAGTACGGGGGAGCAGAATTAGGAGTTGGGTGCATGTAACTATCAGAGTCCTCCTTTCACCATAAAGTGTTTTCTCAAATGATCCACCCTTGAATGTGAGAAAAGTCATATAAAAATATTTCTGCCCATCAATCTACCCTCGGTATATTCAACTCCCCTCTGTTTTATTACTTTTAGTAACCATTCAGTTAAGTCTGATATATCTGAATAGGGTTGTGTGTTGGTGTTATGACGGACAAAGAAAGATAAAGCAAAAGGGCAAATGATCTTTATTTCAATCTATGAGTTACAGAGGAAGATGATGTTTACTTCAAGGAAGATAGGCTGACAGTTGGGCTTCACCTACACATTGTGTTCCCAACAGTGTCTTAAATCGTATTAGTAGGTATTCCACTGCAAGAAAGTGTTCTATGGCCAAGTAAGTTTGGGATATGTTATATACCACAGGAAATCCACAGTATACATTAACAGGCTAGGAAAGTCTGAGAAGTCCTACAGTAAAGGCAATTATTTAACTTTGCTTGATCAGTATTTCCCAATGGATTTGACTATAGATTCATTTTTCCCCCCACAGGCCATGTTTTTCATAAAACAAGATTGAAATATGGAGAATACTACCACATCTTCCTTCTTAAAATACTTTCTTCCTTTACTTATATGACATTATACTCTTGGTTTTCCTTATGTCTTTCTGAGCACTCTCTCTGTCTCCTTTGCTTGGTCATAAAATATTAGATTTCCTCAAAGTTTGGCCCTAAGCCTTCTCCTCTTTTCATTCCTTATTCTCCTCTTTTCTCAGCATGCACATGGCTTTCATGACTATTTCCAGGAGCTGTCTCATGATGTCTAGCTCCAATCTATACCATATATACCATAAAATTCACTCATTTAAAGTGCACAGTTTAGTCATTTTCATGTATTTTCAAGGTTGTGCAGCCATCACCACTATCAAATTTCAGACTATTTTCATCACCCCTAAAGGAAATCCATCAGTAGTCACTGTCTATTTTCCTCTACCCAGCCGCCAGAAACTACTAATCTATATTCTTCCTCTATGGATTTGCCTATTCTGGACATTTCATACAAGTGAAATCACATAAATGGAATGTGGTCTTTTGGGTCTGGATTTTTATTTTATTTTTTAATCTTTTAAAAATTTTACACAGATTTTTAATGTTTTTATCCATTTTTTTGAGGGACAGAGAGAGAGAGAGAGAGCACTAGTGGAGGACAGGCAGAAAGAGAAGGAGACATAGAATCCAAAGCAGACTCCAGGCTCTGAGCTGCCAGAACAGAGCCCAGCACAGGGCTTGAACCCACAAACCGTGAAATCATGACCTGAGGTGAAGTCAGCCGCTTAACCGACTAAGCCACCCAGGCACCCCATGTCTGGCTTTTTAAAACTTGGCATACTCTTTTCAGGGTTCAGGCATATTATAGTGGTATGAACTGGTACTTTATTCCTTCTTATTGCCATATTGGATGAATATTGCACATTTTGTTTATAATTCATCAGTTGGTGGACATTTGGTTTGTTTCCACTATTTGGCTGTTATGAATAATGCTTCCATGAACAGTTATGTAAGAAGTTTTGTGTGTATATATTCTTTTGGATATATACTTAGAGGTAGAATTACTTGGTCATGTGGTAATTCTATGTTTAATTTCTGAGGATCTGCCAAATTTTTTTCAAAGTGACTGTACCATTTTACATTCCCACCAGATATGTATGAAGGTTCTAGTTTCTCCACATTTTTGCTAACTTGCTATTGTCCATCTATTAATTAAAGCCATATTAATAGTTATGAAGTAGTATCTCATTGTGGGTTTGATTTGTATTTCTCTAGTGATTAATGCAGTTTCTGATTTATTTTTAAGTTTTGAAATGCATCATATTCCCTATTGCCACAAGGTCTTTGCATACATAGCTCCTTTTCTCCCAAACCTTTTACCTTTAACTTAACTCTACTTTTTGCTCTCTTTATATTGATAACTATGATCATTTCCTTAAAGAAGTATTCTCTAATATCTCTAGGTCAAATCTGTTTGGCTATAAGCTTTCATTAGGTTATGTAATTCTCAGTCATAGCACTTACCATAATTATAACCCCATTTTATTTGTGTGATCTTTTTTATTAGTGTCTCCTCTGCTAGCAGATTACAAGTTTCATGAAGGTAGGAAAACTGTTTATATTATTCTCCATTGCATTCTCAGCACAGACAATGTCTGGCATATAGTAGTTAGTTAATAAATATTTTCTGAATGAATGAAAGAATAAACAGGTTGACTCTGGATGAACGAAATAGCCTTAAAAAATAAAGGCATTCAGTGCCACTATGTATTCCTGTGAGATTTCTCAAAAGACAGCTTGGGGTCACAAATCCTCTCTCCATATGAATGATTATATACTTCGGTGAGTTACAGAAGAGAAATGGAAGGAAAAAATCAGGGCAGAGAGAAAATATCTGTAGGGATGAAGGATAGATACTTTTCATCAGATTACTTTTACATACCCTCATGAATTAAAAAGTGATAGATTTTTATGATTCTTTACAGCATGTGGAAATCAACTCATTTGTCTTTTAAACTAATTTCCTCATGAATTAATTTTCTTAAAAATATTAAAATGAAAATTCAGTTTTCTTGCAGTGCACCTACCTTTCTTCCACTAGTCACATTTACATTGGCATATACTCAAGATTTGCCATGCCTGAGACCTCTAAAAGAAAGCAAAATGGAAGAGCTCTAGCAACCTTTATCCATTGACACAAATTACCTCCATTGGTCATTTCTGTCTGAAACCCAAGGTTCTTATTCATTTCAGTTGAATGCTTTTGCTAAGCATTAGATGACATTTACTTACACAAATGAAAGCTAGAATTTCAGGAAAATCTATTCTAACATCCTCCAACATTTATCATTTCAGGTGACCCATGCTAAAGAGTAGCATGCATACCCTTGTACTCTGACATTCAATGGGGATATCAGCTAGCAGTAGAACCCTTTGCTCAAATGCAGTGCATATAGCAAAGGAAGATAGTAACCAGTATTCCATACACATCAACAAACAATAACATTCTGGACCATAATGACTATGACCATGGTAGCCTCCGCCTCATCTGTAGTCAAGTGTAGCCTTGGGTAATAAAACTGGATAACAGCAATATTAAAGAAAACATACCTCTAAAGGGCGCTTTTACTAAATTGCTGAAGGTGTCAAGCTTCTTTTCATTCTCCTTGTTAGTAAACTCTTCATGGTTGAAGGCATGGAGAGCTAATGACAGGAGATGGACATCCCACAGACAGAAGTGGCCCTTGGACCCTGGAGGTCACTGTGTGATGGTGTGTGTGAAGGAATGTAAATCCTTTTTACGTCTTTGTTCCAGTGGACATGGTCCACTGGCAAATCCTGTTGCACTAAGATCGGAGGCTGAAGATAACCCAAACATAATCCAGACATGTGGACATTGTTTCTGTGACATAGCGTTACGATTCCAAAGTGCACCAGCCCTCTCAAAAAAACAAACAAGACTGGTTTCTTCCTGCATAGAACTCTAGATCCATGTGTCTCTCGTTATCAATCTCTAATGCTTTTTCTGTCCCTGTTGCTGTCAGTCTCTTTGTCTTTATCTCTCACTTCTTGTCTTTTGTCAACTAAATATTTATACTTACAGATGTGTTATGTATATATTTCCTAAACATTGTGTGTACATTACCCATTGATACAGTTGACTATTTAATATACATAAAATATGTAGTATTTAGGATATATGTATCACCCAAGTAAAAAGGAAACTCTCAACTTAATCTGTAATTGAATGGGCATACATAAATTACTTTATTTACCTTTTATAGGAGAAGATAATACTAGTTTTATCAGAAATAGTGTGAGGATGAACTGGAGTTTATATATGCTTGTCCAAAAAGACTCAATGTTCTTACCTGAGCTTCCCTGCCCATGGGCTCAGCCAAAGTCATTCTATCAAGAACTCGGGTTCTTGTATCAGCTTTTGGGCTCTATCTGGGCTTTGTCTTTGAAACTTTTCCTTAGTAGTCTTGTAATTGGTTGTTAATTTTGCACTGTGGATTCTGTTCTGTTCTGTACCCACTTATCAGGACCCGGTTTTTTGTATCTGCCTTGCCTTCCAGATCCATCTTCCCCTGGGTACTGACCCCAATGTCCCAAAGCCACAGAAAGGCAAAGTTAGACAATTATTCCCAGAAACCCTGATATTTCCAAGGACCTACTCTGCCCTCCAGCAGCAGCAGATTTGAGGGGAGCATAGAACTCTTCTTGTGTGGCTTCAGAAGGTGTAACTCAGGTGTAGCTGAGGCTCAGTTCCTGGGTTCTCAGGCCAGATGCCTCAGCTCTAGGACTCAGAATCCTCTAGAGGTAACAGAGGGACATGTACCGCTCATAGTGAGTCTTATGCCTCCTGCTCATGATGAGCCTAGAGAGTTCATATTCTAGTGCATAACCTAGGACACTTGGTCTTACTGGCATTTCTGCTGCCCCAATCCTGTAACAGCTGCCCTGGAAGCAGTTTACATGCAACTCATAGACATTGCTTTGTTTTTTAGGTGCAATTATATCAGGACATATAGAACAGATAGACTTATGGTCCTAGAGGGGTTATATAGTTTGCCTTGTATTTGGTGAAAGAAGCAGAGAGTTAAATAGAAATTTTCTTCCAGATTAGTGAGCCTCCATCAGACGACTTCCTGAGACTTTTAGCATCATTAAAACATAAATTTGGAGTTGTGATTCCTGTGAGTTGGCCTCAGTATTATAATGCTTTTGCCTATGGATAGGAAAATGATCAGCCATATAATGTTGTTTCAGAATGGAATGATCAGGTCTTAGGACTTAGATTTAGGAAAAACTAAGGGGAATGTTTTTTTGATAAACTGGAATGAGTCCTTCTGCTTCTTCTCTTATTCTAATCTCTGACCAACCCCTCTCACATTGACTGAACCCTGTGAGGTAGGGGATGTTCTCACCAAGATTGCACTCATTTTCCTGCACTGCCCAGGCCCTGCTCCCATCTCTGTCCAGTCTAGTTTGGAGGGCAGATTCTAGATTCAGACTGAATGGATTCAAGTCCTACCTCAAGTGTTTACTCATTGTGTGGGATTATGCAAATCACTTTACTTCCATGCCTCAATTCCTACATCTATAACACAGCAGCAATAACATTAGGTACTAGGACAATGCCTGGTACATGGAGAGTCCAAAAATATTAGCTACTTCTATCATCATTGTCATTATAATGAGTCTTCCTTCATGGATCACCCAGAACCCTAATGTGTGACATGACTTTCACTGGTCCAGACCCTCACAATCTATCCATTTTGTATAATCTACAGCGACAGCTGAATAAAACTGCCACTAGGAGTTTTAGGGGACCCGCCTTGACATACCTCTATAGATCTACCTTGCCACAGGGCAAGTCACACACGAGGAAATTCTCACCAAATAATAACTGAACTATCAGAACATCTGAATTTGGAACAATTATGGCATTTATCTGTACTCCTTCTGGGCACCTCCACACTATTCCTGCAGTGTCATCAGGGCCCTATGTTAACCAGCATCTGGTATATTCTATGAATATTCAGGATGCCTACTGGCCTGCCAAAGCTAAGACATGTTCTCCAGCACTGGGAACTTCAGAACATCATCTGAGAATAAAAGTATGACTGATCATCCTCTACTGTATCATCCATACACTAAGAAGCTGGAGGACAACTTTGGGGCCTTTCAGGTAGAGAGTGACCACTAGCATGTGCCCTCATCTTTCATTGCCTTCAAATGGAGCATTACTTGAACCAGAAGGACCAGATTTCCATGGGGTCCTGGTGACTTGTCGCAGCAACCTTGCACAGGATATCAGGAATATTGTATAGAAAATGTTCAACTTTCAATGATCCTAGAGTCAGCTGCTTTATCTAGTCCACTGGAAAATGGTAACCCAAAGGAGGTGTCAGAAACCGAACTCTTACCTTTGGAGTACTTAAACTTATCACCAGTCAATCTGATGATCCCTTTGATCTCTGAGTTAATGACAGGAATGAAACTGAATGGATAGTGCACCTGATATTGTATCAGTGTGATTTTTGCTGGTTTAAACCTAGATGTTTCAGATTCTGAAACCTAGAAATTTCTATTATACCTCACTGCCTCTTTCTGAGGATACAGCTGATTTGCACCCTTAAACAGAACAATCTTCTTTTTTTAATGAATATAATTTATTAAAGTTGGCTTACATACAACACTCAGTGCTCATCCCAACAAGTGCCCTCCTCAATGCACAACACCCATTTCCCTCCCTCCCCATCCACCCTTAGTTTGTTCTCTGTATTTAAGAGTCTCTTGTGGTTTGCCTCTCTCCCTTTCTGTAACCATCCCCCCCCATCCTTCCCCCATGGTCTTCTGTTCAATTTCTCAAGATCCACATATGAGTGAAAACATGATATCTGTCCTTCTCTGACCAACTTATTTTCCTCAGCACAATACCTTCCAGTTCCATTAACATTGCTGCAAATGGCATGATTTCATTCTTTCTCATTGTCAAGTAGTATTCCATTGAACATATAAACCACATCTTCCTTATCCATTCATCAGTTGATGGGCATTTAAGCTCCTTCCATAGTTTGGCTCTTGTTGAAAGTGCTGCTATAAACATTGAGGTACTCGTGCCCCTATGTATTAGCACTCCTGTATCCCTTGGGTAACTTCCTAGTAATGCTATTGCTGGGTCATAGGGTAGCTCTCTTTTTAATTTTTGGAGGAACCTCTACACTGTTTTCCAGAGTGGCTGTACCAGTTTGCATTTCCACCAACAATGCAAGAAGGTTCCCATTTCTCCACATCCTCACCAGCATCTGTAGTTTCCTGATTTGTTCATTTTAGCCACTCTGACTGGTTTGAGGTGGTAAAAGAGAACCATCTTCTAAAAGAACATAAGAAATAGGGGAACCTGGGTGACTCAGTTGGTTAAGTGTCTGACTGCGGCTCAGGTCATGATCTCACGATTCGTGAGTTTGAGCCTCGCATCCAGCTCTGTGTTGATAGCTCAGAGTTTGGAGGCTGCTTTGGATTCTTTGTCTCCCTCTCTCTCTCTGTCCCTCCCCCACTCTCTCTCTCTCAAAAATGAATAAACATTAAAAAATTAAAGAACGTAATAATTTAACTTATACCAGTACAACATTTGAGGAGGCCTTTGACAAGTAGGTGGAATGCAGTCACAAGGAAATGGGAAAAGGGTAACACATTTCAGGCAGAAAGAACAGAGTGAAGACAGACAGGTGGGATGCTGGAGAGCAAGCCTGGGGAACATGTGTGTGAGTGGTGCATAGGCTCATGGGAAGGACCTATACTGCTTCCCTGAGCTGTAATGTGTGTGTGTGTAATATGTGAACTAGGAAAACACCTGGGAATAGAATACCCATACGGTAATGGCGTTTGTGCAATACAGATGGATTATAGGTAATTTTTTCTTCTTTTCCCTAATTTTTCTGTGTAACCTGTGTGTCCTCTGGCCTTGCCTATGAATCAGTCCACTGTGTCTCATAGTGCCTTCTCTGTCTTTGCCACTGCTCTACTCTAGGTCATGCCTCACGACCCCTCTGTGCTGCTGACATCATTTGCCTACAAACCATGCTTTTGTATGCCCTGAGCAGGCTCCCACTCCAGAACTGTGCTGCGTCATATTCCTTAGGCCTCAGCCAACCCAGGCACCCATTTCCTGCAGCATTCTCTTCATTGCTGGGGACTTGATCGTCCCCCGCCCTTCTCTCCCCCTCTTGCCACCACACTGCCTGCTATTTGGCCATTGCACCAGCTCCATGTGAGTCTCTTTGGAGTGGCCCCAGCCCCAGCTGCTTGTGGCCTGAGGTAATATAGCTCCTTCAGTGTTACCCAGGGTCACCTCTCCCTCAGCACAGGCACCATTAGGGAGGCTGAATCGGGTGGGTTCAATGCCTGCCATGTGTCTGGCTGCTATTCAGGTGCTGGGCGGCATAACCGCAGGAGAATCCAAGTCCTCCTCTCACAGAGCTCGGCTGGTGGTGGAAGAACTGCCCACAAACAAGTCAACCAACAAATGTAAACAATGCAAATTTCAGATGGTGGGAAGCGCTGTGAAGTACATGAAGGTTAGGAAGGTTGATGGCCCAAACAAATACCGACAAGGGAAGGGATGCCAGCTTCATGCACCCAACCTCTACCTGAAGAGGACTTCCTTATTAAAATATAATGAAGAAGCATTTTTATTTTGCAATTCGTAGTCTATTAGATCATCTTAGGTGAATTGAAGGTCGAAGTGTTTGCAAATATTTAGTGTATTTTATGTGAGTACCCTTCTTGAGAAAATTTAATGGCAATTCCTTATAGCTATGATCTGGCAACTTTGACGTAGACACATATATTCTAAAGTTATTGCCTAGGAATAATTTTAAAAGCTAATTTTCTGTTGGAATTCTAGATTCACAGCCTCACTCCTGGAACAGAGCTGAGTGCTTGCAGTCCTGGCTCATGACTTTGCGTTCTCTTTTGTGTTAATGATCGTGCTAATTGCCTGCAGGTGTCTTTATTTCCTCTTTTAAGGAACAGGAGTTTCAGCTGGCTTAATTCCAATTAAGGTATTTACCTTTTCTCCATGCAGATTCTCCCTGCAACTGGAAGCATTCAAATCAATTTTGTCTCCATTTAAGATTGTGCTGCTAAGATAGCATTTAGATTGGGGAGATAGTTTTTGCTACTTCTTGTTTTGCATTTTTGTGCAGGAGGGGAACATAGTTTCATCATGATTTGTATTTAAAATTTAAAAATAATAGGATGATGATGATGATGATGATGATAATGAGAAATATTGGTGCAGTGCTTTTTAGTTAGAAACTTCTGAACAGAAAATACAATTCAAAGGTTTGTCCTTATGACACATACACCCCCTTCCATAACTGATAGTTATTTATAAACATTTCTCTTTCCAATCGCATTTTCTTTTTTTAAAATGTTTTTTATTTTTGAGAGAGAGAGAGAGTGAGAGAGTGAGCGAGCATGAGCGAGTGTAAGTGGAGGAGGGGCAGAGAGAGAGAGAGAGGGGAGAGAGCTGTCAGCACAGAGCCTGACACGTGGCTCAAATCCACAAACTGGTAGATCATGAGCTGAGCCAAAATTGGACACCTACCCAACTGAGCCACCTAGGCACCCTTCAAATTGCATTTTATTAACATTGTGTATAATGGGATTATAACCAATTTAGGGTCATGCCCTAAAAATTTGAGGTAAAATTTATATACAGTTAACTATACAGATCTTAAGTATAGTATTCAATAAAATTTAGTAAATGTATTCGCCTAGGTAACCACCAAGGTGTAGAACATTTCCATCATTCCAGGAAGTTCCCTGATGTGGGGGTAGAGTATGGAGTATGTAGACACTATTTTATTATAAAAACAATTGTAGTCAGAAATCTGCATGTCAATAACCTTAAAAGATAAGTGTCACTAAAATATTTTACCAGCTTCTTAACCAAATAAGTAATTTTCTTTAACACTTGCTGGTAGTTAAATATTGCCCATTGTCCATTGACTTATCAGCAGTGCCAAAATCATTTGGGAAAAACTTTATTCCTGAGATTGCAAAAGCTTGCTGATTAATTTAACAACGAGCTAATTATAATAATTTCTTATTAGTTAGTCCAAGGCAGGAGGTTTTGTTTCATTTACATCAGACCTGTCCATCATCAGTATCTTTTGGGCCCAGAAAGCAATATTCACTTTTCTGTTGAAGTGGACCAGTGCTGAGGAGACATAGACTGAAGGAAAAACTGTACAGATTTTATTTTTAGTGATTCAACAGATGAAACCCTTATTATGTTCCAGGAACTGCTAACTATTGGAGTTATAGCATTGATCAAAATTTTAAAAAATCCTTCTCTTCACAGAGGAATGTGACCCCCTCAAAAACCTCCAAACAAAAACCTCCCACTTTAAATGAGTCCAATCACATAATGTTAGATAATGGGAAATGCAAGGAAAAATAAAGCAAGGTAAGTACTGTGGGAGTGATAGGGATGAGGGCAAGAGTTATTTTAGTGTGATCACGGAAAGCCTCTCTGACAAGGGGATATTTGAGTAGAGGTCTGAGAAAAATGAAGGAATGGCATCATATAGGTTTCTGGGAACGGCAAATGCAAAGGCCCTGAGGTGAGGATATGTTTGAAGCTTCCGGAAATAGCAATGGCAGGAATGGATGAGGAAGACGCAAGGATGCTTGAGAAGAAGGAGGGGTCAGATCATCAGATGATATGGGACATTCTAGGCCATCGTGAGGACTCTGGAATCAGGAGTATGGGAAGTGTGTTGCTTATTTTATTTTTTTAAGCCAAAAGTGAGTAAATTTTATTCTTTGTTGCCTCAAAAATGAGAAAATGAAGAGGCTTTCCATCATTTACTAAAATGAGGTTTTAAAAACTGAAATTGACTACAGAAGTATAAAGAATATTGCATTTCACTTCTGCATGAGTGTTTAAAATAAGTTTTTATTTAGGAATAAGTTTAGATTTACAGAAAAGACACAAATACAGTATAGAAAGTTACTGTATATCCCTTATCTGAGTACCCTATTGCTAACATCTTGAATGACTATTGATCATTTGTCAAGACTAGGAAATTAACATTGGTATATTACTATTAACCAAACTCCAGATATTTGACTTTTGTTAGTTTTTCTATTAATGTCCTCTTTCTATTCCAGAATCCAATCTCTGGCACCACATCACATTCAGTTGTCATGTCTCCCCAGTCCTCTCATATGTGACAGTTTCTCAGTCTTCCTTGTTTTTTATGACCTTAACTGCCTTGAGGGGTATTGGTCAGGTATCCTGTAGAATGTCCTTCAGTCTAGGTTTGTCTGTTGTTTTTCTCATGATTAGACTAGGGCTATAGGTTTTTGGAAAGTATACCATGGAGGTGAAGCACCTTTCTCATCACATCTTATCAAGGGTTTCATGATGTCCATATGACCTCACTGGTGATGTTGACCTTCATTACTCACTTAAGGTAGGTTTTCCAGATTTCTCCACCACAAAGTTACTACTTTCCCCCCTTTTTACTTTATTCATTAGGATCTAGCTCACCCTCAGGGAAAGAGGAGTGATGGGAATTAAGCTTCTTTGGAATGTTTTAAGCAGAGGAATGACTAGCCCTATTTCTGCTTTGGAATGTTCGCTGTCTAGGAAGCAGACTGTAGGGGGCAAGAGCAGAAGCAGGGAGACTAGGCAGCATCAGGGGAGGGATGGCAGCTGGGGCTAGAACGAATGCCGGGGAAGTGATGAGAGAGGTTGAAATCTGCATATACTGAGGAGATACAGCCTATCGGTCTGTGTTGCCTTTCTGCTTCACCCCCATGAGGGCAATGGCCTTGGGTAATGACAGACATTATCTTGTCTTACCCATCACAGCATCACTTCCCGGAAGGACAGTGCTCTCCTATTGTTGTTGGGTATTGTAATTATTGTTCATTTATTTTTTTGCATTCTCAAAGTAAAACCAACTGGCTCCTTAAGCCAAGCTACAAATGTCATAATCTTTAAATAGAGAGAAGAGTTAGCATAAAAAATTAAGATGATCTAGGCTGGGAGAGCTAATTTCTTCAGAACATCCTCTGCAGTAGGCCCCATTTTAGGTGCTTTATATTTACTATGAGTATGAGTTTCCAGGCCCACCAAAAACTAAGAATATAGCTTTCTTAATTTTTTCTAAAAGTGAACTTATATTTTATCTTAAACTTTCATTTTTTTCTTCTGTAAAAATCTTAGTCCAGTAACATTTATATCAACTGGGTAATTACATTAGTCATTTCATTTTTAAACCCACACAAATCTGGAGTTTCCCTCTTTGTCCTTCCCTTCAACCTGATATTGATGGTTGGGATGGCAGAGTGTAAATATGCCACCGTATATGTGGAGGCGAGGATGGCATATCTTTCTTGATCCTCATCTGTTGAGATCTTGCTGGTTGATTTGGCCTTTGGGCAATGTCCTTCTCCACACTGGCAATCTCCCAAGAAATAACTTCATTCTCAGTAGCTCCCCTGAGGGAATGTACATGCTATATCCTTCCTGCAATGCCCCCCAATTCGGCCTTGAGATCCCTTGTAGATCTATGAGGAACCTCTCTCAGAGCAAGTGGGATTAAATTCTTCTGTCTTTAGGGATCCTCACACCTACAAATTCTCTTTCATATCCCTCCCTTAGCAGTGCTTCTCCTTACTGGGACTTTACCTAAGGGTGCAGGATGTCAGCGTCTAAATCAACACCTCACTTGTTCTCTTCACTTCTCCCAGCTTGCTGACAGCTTTTGTTTCTGAAGGGCTTGGAGGCAGAGGTGGAAGAATTGGAAGAGAGACCCATTCAGGCTGTAGTCTTCCCAATTATATTGCTTTGTAGGAGCTGGGACTTTGGAAAAATGAAATCAAGAATTTACATCATTTGTGTGCTCTAGACAGCAAGAAATGGGAAGCTGCAGAAGAGGCTGGGGCACAATAGAGGCCAGGGTCTCATTTGAAGAGTTGGGGAGAAAAGTATAGGAGTGGAAAGCCAACTGGCAAGCAATGCGTGGGGTGACATTCCATATACTGCTTATCACATGATGACTTCATTTGCTCTTTGTATTGATTCTATGAGTTTCATCTAATATTGCTATTTTTTAATGAAAAAGTTAAGTTACAAGTTGGTAGAACCAGAAATCAAAGCCAGATCTGTTCTGCCATCAAAGCTCATGTTTCATTCATTAGAGCACATAATTAATCTCATATGCTAACATTTTCCTTCCATGTGAATGACCTGAAGCATTTTGGAGAAAGCAATGAATGGGCATGGACTATGAGTAGGAACTATTGAGGTCACCTACTTGATCAGTAGGTGTAACATGTTTCTTTCTCTTCAGATTTCAGACTTAAACCAGTAATTATTGAATGGCCATAGTGTGGTCCAGGGATACAGTAGCTAGTTCTTGCTCTTTTGGATTAGAGGTAGGGAGAATTGAGAGACACATCAAAAGATACTTAAAATACAGCACAGTGAATGAAGTGAAAAATCTTACTCTAAGAGACCTAGAAGGAACTCTAGTTCTACCCTGGTGGAGCCACAAAACTTCCTGGAGAGGATAAGATTTATTATTATTATTCTTTTTTGAGAGAGAGAGAGAGAGTGAAAGAGCGAGCGAGTGAGAGAGCATGAGCAGGGGAGGGGCAGAGAGAGAGAGAGAAAGAGAATCCCAAGGTGGGGGGGGGGGGCATTGATACCATGAAGCATGAGATCATGTCCTGAGCCAAAACCAAGAGTCAGATGCACTCAACCAACTGAGCCACCCAGGCGCCCTGAGGAGGGGATTTAAAGCTGTAGCCATAGAAGAGGCAATGAGATATGGGTGTAGTAGTGGATGGAATGTGATAGCCCACTGCAAACCTTCCAGATCTTTTTGTAAATGATGTTGTCCTCCTCTTTCACAGCAGGGTGACCTGAGCTTCAGTTGAGGCACAGATGAGGGAACCCATTTGTTCTTGGGTCCATGCTCTAAGATAATGCAGTCCTTATCTGTAGCCAAAGCTTGGCTGTTTCTCGTGCCTACTCTAGCCATCCCTGAAGGGGCCCCACACCCTCTGCAGCCAAGGCGACCACTACTTCTCATTGATTACCTCTTAAAAAGCATCCACTGTTGGGCCTCCTGCCTGCTCACCTTCTAGTCTGTGGGGTTCTTTTCATTGGCTTTGCCTCCCCTCTGGCCCGAACTAGGCTGCATTTGGGAGGTAATCACCATCAGGGCAATCAAACACTACAGAAATACAGCAGAAAGATGCAGAACAGACTACATTTCTCCCTCCCTGGATTTTGAGGCCCAGGAAGAGCCGAGGGGAGGATGCTGTTGAAGCCTGTGTATTCTTGCTTGAACAGGCGGTGCTTAAAAGAGAAGAAAAGAAATGTGGTTATTTTTAAAATTAGGCCTTTCCTCTCCATTTTCTCCCTGCTGCAAGCTTCCATTCAGAGACTCATTTTCTTCCTCAGATGTTTCAGCTTCTGAATTTATTTCACATAAAAAGCATGACATATGTTTTCTTTCATCTATGTTTTTTAAGGTGACAGTGAGTTTCCCCGATTTCCAGCACTTTCTACTGGTTGCTTCTGCAGGGGAATACAGAACATACTTTAGCAGCCGTGGCTGCCAGAATGAAGCCCAAGGGCTAATTGTGGGATTGTGATGCTTGTCCTTGGGAGTTTAAATGCTCTGGTGGAACATCTTACCCCCTATGTGCAGGCTTTTATACTTCCGGGGACAATGGAGTCCCTGGGGCCTGGGGAAGAAGAGACTGTGATCCAGTCAGTGGCCTGCACGCTGGGTACGGCTTCAGGAAGTCAAGCCTCTGGTGCTGCCTCTGGGAAGGGATCCCGGAGCAAGTCCCTTCCGTCTCAGGCTGTTTCTGGTTGTGGGAGTTTGAGCTAGCCACAAAGACTTTGGCCTTCAGAAATGTGGTGGGGAATCCATGCCCTCTACCCTCCCATCTGTACACTTTCTGGAGATCATACTTTAAGAGACCTACCTTAAGAAAAATCCCGAACAGAAAATTAGAATTTGTGAAATGATGGTGGGGAGAGAAGGGGTTGGGGTTTGGATATTCACACTGCCACATTTGTTCCTTTGTAGAACAATGTCTAGACCATGATTTAAAAAAACTGAATTAAAAAATCCATTTAAAAGCATATGTGACATATACATCATTATACATGTAGTTGACAGGAAACACAGAATTTGTTGTGTGACCTTTGCCCCCCTGCTATCCCCCTGAGTCTTTACAACAACTGTATATAATAGATAGTATTATTCCTATTTTTGAGGTGAGGAAATCATGGCAGAGAGCTGGTATAATTAGTAAATTAAGTAGTTTCTAATTGGCTAAGCCAGCATTCCAACCCAAGGCCAGAGCAGGTGGTGTGAGCCTCCTTAGGGCCTGTCCCGGAGCCAGTACCCCAGGGTTTGAAACTGGGCAGTCACTTCTCTCCTCAGAGTCTGATTCTCAGGATAATCTTGTCTTTCTGGCTTTCAGGGTTGTTGTGACAGCCACAATGGGCAGACAACATGGGGAAGTGCTTCATAAATGACAGCACATTAGAGACATACCGAAAGGAATTATTATTACTTTGCTGCCACTCAGTGAGGCACACTTGTTGATGAATAACTGAAACACTTAGCTAAGGGACTTGTCGTTAGTTTTATCTCCTACAGCAGAATATTTACTGAGGCCTCATGTCACCAGGACACGTTCCTCAAGCTGGGATATTTCACACCGATGCAGTGTAGGTCCTACATGGGCACTTAATGCCCATGAAGAGAGTGTGTGGGAGGAATCCCAAAGAGGAAGCCTGCCAGAGACAAATTGCCTGCCTCTGCCACTTGCCAGCTTTGTAACTTTGGACAAGTTACTTAACTTCTCTGTGTCCCAGCTTTCCAATCAATAAAGTAAGACTAAGGATAATGTTTACCTGGGGCACCTGGGTGGCTCAGTCGGTTAAGGGTTCTACTTCCCCCCAGGTCACGATCTTGTGGTTTGTGAGTTCAAACCCTGCCTCAGGTGCTGTGCTGACAGCTTGGAGCCTGGAGCCTGCTTTGGATTCTCTGTCTCCCTCTCTTTGTGTCCCTCCCCACTCTCTCTCTCTCTCTGTCTCAAAAATGAACATTAAAAAAATATATAAAGAGAATAGTATTTATCTCAGTTCTTAGCACTATGCCTGGAACAGAGTAAGCGCGGGAAGTGTCACCTGGTGCTACGTTTGCTGGTTGATTCTGGCCGAACTTGATAGAATTTGCCGGAGCCACATATTGGTGGCCACGGTAACTTTTGTAGTAGAGTGCCGGCTACAACGTAGAAAGCTCCAGATAAGTGGCCTTCTCTACAAATAGCATTTCTTAAGGCTCACAAAGAAGGGGCTTCTGTGACCTATATTCCCACGTGGGGCGAGTGCTATGTCAGGCCTGGTCAGGAGCTAAGCGAGACCCTGTCCCATCTGGCTCACCTCTTCCATGTCACGCGATGCCCTGTGGCCCTGGAACTCCACATCCACCCACACTGGCCCTCTTAGGTCTTAGGACGTGACATGCTCTCTTCTCTCTCCAACACACTGCTGCTTCTACTTGGAATGCTCTTTCTTTGCCACCATAGCTCCAGGCCCACCAGTCTGCTGGCACATGTCCATCCACATATCCCTTCGGTCTCAGTTTAGATGTCATTTCCTGGGGAGGTTTGTCCTGATGCCCTTAGACTGACTTGGAAAAAAGTATTAAAATGCGGTATGGTCTCTAATGATGATTGAAATGAAAATTGTTACCCTGAACACTGTAATGGCATCTGCTCCGCCAATGTATGTTTGTTTTATATAAACAATATGCTATTTTTTAATATCAACTGAAAGTAATTTATGCATTATATTCTTTGCTTATGCAAAGGTAGTTTACTCAGTTTCTGAATTATACAAATTTCTTTTTTTCCCTTCTTTTCCTTTTTTGGCTACTTATTCCCTTGTGCCAGCTCTTGACAAAATTAGGACTGACTTTTTTCTTTTTAAAGATACAATGAGTTGAAAATTTTATACCATTGCAAAATCTAGAAAGTGTCAAAATGACTTCTACAAACACGTATCTGGAGCAGTACTGTACAACATTTAGCTATTGCTCACTAGTTTTAGCCCTCCTCATTTTGTAAACAAAAACAATAGAAAAAAGAAAGATTTATACCTAAGCCTATGTTACCTGTGAGAGGTAGATGAAAGTGAATTTTATTTTACTCCTTTTGCTTCCTGCGCATTGTCTAAATTTTCTACAATGAACATAGTTTGTAATAAAAAAAGTTACTAAAGTTTTATAAAGGAAATAAGAGCAACTTCAGTGTTCTCTGAATTCAACAAGGCTCAATAAGCAATAAGGGTTGGAGAGAAGAATTCACAAAATGTAGACTATGTCCCCATCTCCAAGGAGGTGGATATCCAGATTTTTCCCTTTTAAAACTTATTTATTTATTTATTTATTTATTTAACTTACCACCTGCCTTCGTGACCATTATCTCAGTCCCTCTTTTCCAGTTATACATCCTTCAGATGGAATTGTTCCCCCTTCTTTCCATGCCTTCCTCACCAGTGTTTTAGTTTGTATTCTACTCACCGATGGCATACAAGGGAAGCATGTGACATTGAATTTCAAGATATTTGGGAATGCCTTTGTAGTTAATGCTTAGAAATCCTTAAACAAGGGGCGCCTGGTGTGGCTCAGTCAGTTGGGCATCCCACTTAGGCTCAGGTCATGATCTCACGGTTTGTGGGTTCGAGCCCTGTGCTGGTCTCTGTGCTGACCCCTCAGAGCCTGGAGCCTGCTTTGGATTCTCTGTCTCCTTCTCTCTCTGTCCCTCCCCTGCTTGTGCTCTTTTTCTACTCTCTCACTCTCAAAAATAAATGAATAAACTTAGAAAAATCCTTAAACAAAACTTTTCATAAAGTTTTTATAGGCATCAAAGTAGAATTTTAGTGTTTTTTAAAAAATTCCATATTATGAGAAATCAGCTATATGGAATTGTGTTTTTGAGGATCGTTGGCTACATTTCCTGCTATAGACCCAAAGGGCCTTGTCACTTACCATACCTTTAGTCTTTATGTCTCTCTTTCTGGGAGTGGTGATTTGGAAATGGCGAGCTGTGACTCTTACATGGTTTCTGGTGCATCTCACCAAGATCTGTCTGTACCTTTCTCAGAATGGTAAATTTTACATTTCAGCAAATAAAACATGTATCGCTTATGAAGTCCTTGTAAGAAATCTCTGAGCAAAAATTGTGCCAGCCTCTTCATTAATGCCACAACTCAAGACCAGAAGAGGGTCTGCCCACTGTACTCACTTCAAATGAGTAATCGAATGAATAACCATGACCAATTGTTTCTGTCTAAACAGAGGTCAGAAAGGGGGTCACAATGCCTCTCCCCCCTGAAGCAAACACCCTTTGTATAAAATTCACTGTGTCTGCTCCACAAAAAAATGAGGGTCGAGATCTGTTTGGATAGTTGGTTTAAAAAAAAAAAAAGTAGAATCCGGTATTATAGGTACAACATACTGTTTGTTGTTTTAACTGGCATTTCTTGTGAGTCTGAACATTTTTTCATATATTTATTAACTCTATCTAAATATCTAACTATATCTTATTTTGGCTCTTTTCTATTTATGCCCTTTGTGTTCTTTTCTATTACTATAATTGTCTCTATATTGACTTATATGAACTTTTCATATATTGACACTATCTTTTTGTCCCAAATGTTTTAAACATTATCATTTTCCAATGTAGCTGCCTTTTAGTTTCGTTTCTTATGTGAAAATTAAGAAAGTACATAGCTGAATCTTTCAATCTTGTCCTTTTAAAAATGTGTTTATTCTTTATTATTTTTGTTTTCAACTTATTCAGGAGAGAGAGAATCTAGTGTTTTCAATGAGTTAATAATCAGCCTTTAAGTGTTATTGAATCTGAAAGTGAGGAAATAATAATAATTAAAAAAAATTTTTTAGAAAAAGGAGGAGGGGAAGAAATATAAACTGTAATTAATTCTGAAGTTAAGTGGCTCTGGGTGTGCTCCCCCATTTTACTGTGTCAGAATGGAAAGGGACCTCAGGTGTCAGAGGTCATCTCTGTCAACCCCCATCTCTTACCCAATGCAGGAATCCTGCCCATACTATTTTTACCATCTCTTTGACAACCACCAGGATACCTCACTCTCCTGCCATGACTCTGCATGTCAGCAGATCATACGTCTCTTATGTTATGCTGAAACTTGTGCACTTGCCAGTTCCACACGCCGAGCCTAGATCTGCCCTTTAGAGCCACGCAGACAAAGTCTATCCAGCTAGGAAAACTTCAACAACTCAGACAAAGCTCATATATCACACCCGAGACATCTCTTCTCCAGGACAAATACCTTCAAGTCTTTTCTCTCCCCCTCCCCGAACACGGTGTTGAGACTCACCACTAGCCCATTTGCCGTCTCCTGGACACATCCCAGTATCTGCCTCTTTTCTGGTATGGGCCCCGCACTGAGCCCAGAATTCTGTGTGCGCTCTATGGGGCAGAACTGCACAAACATGGCATGCTTGAGTCCTTCTGTGTGCCTAGACCCATGCCCACTCAGGCTCCCTTTGCTGCTTTTCACTTTCTCAGCCATTGCCTCTGTGTCTCAGGAACCCTAGAGCTGGCGGCCTGGGCACCGCCTTGCGTTTACCCCATTCCACCCTTATGCGGAAGCTTGATTTTTATTTTTGTTTGTTGCGTTTGCTATTGCTGACAAAACCCTGGTAAATTTCATAGCTACTTGCAAGAGCTGGCTGAAGACCATTTATTTATGCTCACTTCCCTTTCTTCTAGCTTTAAAGTCCCAGCCTATTGTTGACAATGGCAAGCAGCTTTCAACCTGGGTTTGTGGGGTCAAGGTTTTGGTTCTGGACCTTGGCCTCACTATCCTGTTAGACCAGTGTTCAGGGCTGGCTGTTCAAGGGCCTCCTCTGAGACTTGGCTGTTGGGGAGGGCAGGGCAGGGCATGGCTGGGGTAAAGTAAAGGTGGGGCTAATAGGGCGAGGCGGGGCTGGGCTGCATGGGAAACTGGCTTGTTTCTCCACATCAGTTGGGCCTGACGATGGCACAGCTGGTAGGTGACCCAGGTGCCACCTTGCAATGGCAATGGGGGAATTGGATGACTTAACTAAGCTAACCTGGCTAACCAGCTGGGAAGCCCTGGGCAAGTCATGGGTTGACTCTCAGAGAATGACCCTGGAAAGCGGTGCCCTCTGCTGGCGTCTATCTAGCACTGGTCTGGGGACCATGCAGCTAACAGGGTCACAAGAACCATCCCATTCAAGTACAGCAGTAAACCCAGGACAAAAGTCCTATTCCTGTGCTCATTTTACACATGAAGAGATAGTAACTTAGAGAGGTTAAATACTTTGCCTAAGGTCACAGAATTTGTAAATAGCTGAGCTGGGATATGATCCTGTGTGGTCTGAGTGCCTGTGCTCTTAAACACAGCACTGTACACCCCCAGCCTCCCCACCCCCAATTCTGCTCAGTTCTATGGGCTGTCAGAATTCAGCAGGAGCCCAAAGGTCTGAGCAGGACCATGTTCATGTTATTTGTCAGTAGTATGAAGCAGCATCCTGCAGACCCACGTGTGATGCTCCTGAACTTCCTGCCTCTGAGCTAAGGCCACTTACACTCTGCTAACCTGTACGAAACAGCCAGTGAACATTCAGGTACCAAAAGTAACTTTCTACTGGAAATGGCTTTATGTCAGTTTTGCTATCACCCTCTCCGTATTCAGGGATAAAAACCCAGAAACAGAACCAAGCACGAGTTTCCCTTGAGTGGGCAGCCTGTCTAAAACATTGTTATTAATCATTCATATTGGCTAGCGCTGTTTCCTTACAATATTTTCTTGTAGACATAAAAAAATTAATTGCTCTGGCCTTTTTGCTGTGATTTCCTGTTGTCTTGGCATGTTAATGCCTGAGAAAACTTAACCCACAGAATGAGTAATACTCTGTAGCTAGGAACTGTATGTGAGTTGCCCAAGGTTGTGGAAATCTTCCTGCCACACTGCAACATGGGAGTCAGCTCCTTAGAAAGCAAGCAAGCAAACAAGCCTGCCATTCTCTACTGAAAAAACCCTTCCCTCTTTAAGGATTGTTAATTTGCCTTCCTTCAACACAACATAATATTGTAGTTACTGTCTCCGGGGCCCTAACACATTAGTTCAATAGGGGCCAGTGATTCTTGGGTTTATGTAGTGCCTTCCTAAGAACACAACATTTCCATAGTTATTATTATAATGTGTGCGTGTGTAAGAGAGAATGAAAGACAGAGAGAGAGCAAGCCCTGATTATAGAAATGTTTTCACATTGAAAGATAGCAGATCTGAGGTACCAGGAGCTGCCAGCAAACCTGTGAGGGATAGAAGAAGAAACCAGAGGCGTATTTTTATAGATTCATGTACTTAGTGCAACCTTCCAAGAAAAACACCGAAGTCTGGACATAAAGACTACATGGAACTTAGTAGGTGTACTCGATATATGTCAGATCCATTCTTCCCCTCCAGTGACCTAATCGTATTTACCCATAGACTTGCAATTTCCAGAACAATATTGGTGCTATCACATAAAAGTCATATTTCTGTGTCTCTGTAGTTGTTTATTAAGTTTATTTTGATCCCAATTACATCACTAGGAACCCTCCGGTACTATTTATCTAAATACGGTTCTAGCTCATACAGCTTCTCCTATGTTCTCTGTCTCATTTTTGTGCCTGGGTATAACTTAATCTTCTGCCTTTTTGTTTTCTTTCTGCTCAAGTGAAAAACAAGAATGCCGAGATTGCTCCAGGACACACCTGTGCACTGTTGCAGAGCGGCTGATCTTGAGGGAAGGCTGGTTTGGCCACACAGGTGGTGACTGGGAGGCCTCAACAAGCCTCCCAGAGTATGTGGTGGTGGGGGCTGGGATGGGGGAAGAAAATACCTTTGATGGGGTATTTAGCAGATGTTGCTTAATTACTCTGAGTACCAAAATGTAATTAGAAAGCCAAATATCCTGGATAATTAGAATTTTAACAGGTTTGCATGTACACACGGACCCACTCTGCCAGGTACACATTTTCTTTCTACATTTTCTTTCTCAGGTAGTTCCTCTTCCTGGACATCATGATAGAAAATTAAAGATTGAGAGACTACATCCAGTTAATCCCCATGCACTGTGGGAGCCACAGTTCAGAGGGAGATTGCCCCTAAGTGTACCTAACTTTTCACTGGGGTTGAATCACTTCTTTTTTCTCAACACCGAATGAAATCTGTCCCAATTTTTACACCACACACTGAAGAAGAACTGAACATAGCATGCAGTTACTATTGGCATTTTAGGTGCTAGTGCAGTAGGCAAAATGAGGGGTCTAGATTTTCAAGTTCTGGAACACAAGTTCAAATGCTTGTCAGGTTTTTTTTGTTGTTGTTGTACAGCAATGGGACTCTGTATGGCTTGGATTAGGATGGAGATAACTGTGAGTCATTTAATATTTCTGCTTTCTACTTCCTGTCTAGAGCACAGAGCATGCCCCACCCATTGTGTGTGTGTGTGTGTGTGTGTGTGTGTGTGTTTTCAGAAATACCATTAGCATTAGGAGGTTTGTCAACTCTTTGTTCCCTTTTAGCCATTTCCTGAATTTTTTTTTTTGGTCTCACCTTCTTCATTTACAAAATGGAAATGGTTCTTACAGGTTGTGATAAATGAATAGTAGTAAATAAAAGGGGCACTTTGAATCTGTAAAATACCATGTGAAGTATTTTAACCTTAAAAAATTAGACTTCAATACGGTATTAATAAAATAGTCATTCGAAGATAGTCAAATAGTCATTTGAAGATATTCTGATAAAGAAATGTACCTGAAAGAGTAATGACATTGTATTTGATCATTATTTATCAAATTGGTAAAGATAAAAATCAATCATACATAGTGTTTGTGGGAATGTTGATATGTTGAATCAACTCTTCTGTGAATATATATTGTCAGCATATTTCAAAATTAAAATGATCATACTTTTGATGAAGTGACCCCTTTTCTAGAAACGTATTCTCAAGAGGAAATCAGAAAGGTATTTACAGATATATTTATAAGCTTGTTCATCTCAGCTTCATTAATAAGATTGAAAAATGGGGAATAAGATATATGCTCACTAACAGGAAATTATTAAATGGATTGTGATATATCCCCAAATAGAATAAGCACTCTGTTCAAAAAGGGGACGTGCCTGCTGATATGGAAAGATACCTAGAATATATTGCTAAGTGGAAAGTAAATTATAGAACTATATGTTTATTATTCCATTTGGATGGATATGCCTATCTTTATACCTATATTTGTTTTAAATACATGAAGAATATTTTTGTCTATAGTAGTCTTTGGAAGAGGAGGTTATTTGAAAGGACTTTCACTTTGTACTTTATACACTTTTGAGATGCTTAAACTTTTTAAAATAATGAATGGTGTTATGTTGTATAATCATCCAAGACAATAACAATAAAGAAGAAAAAAGAACCCAAGGGGCACTGAAATGAAAAAAAAAAAAAACCAACTCTGAATTCTACTGCTTTAACTAATTTCTCTCATTTGTAATATGACCATTAAATTGGATACACTGAACCTCTGATCAGCTAAGTAAGTCCATGGGCCTAGGCTATTTACAATGGACTAAAGAAACAGTAAAAGATAAACAAGTATGAGATAAACAGTATGAAGATACGATATAAATTGGTGGGGACTGCCATAAATAACACACTAATCTATTTAATGAAATAATATATGACAGGCACCCGATGGGCTTGTGAATTGAATATCATGTGAAAATAAGGTCGTTGAATTCAGCGAAAGTGATAGGGGCCACCGTCGGGGGGTGACAGGCACTGCATTCAATGCTGTGGGAAGTGTGATTCTCTCTCCAACCTCTTTTCTTTCCGAGAGACCCAGTGGTGGGCATTAGAGACTTTCAGTCTACTTTGCCTTTATTTTGGACTGAGACCTAGATGCTATCATGTAAAAATATCCCTGCTAATGCATATTAAGATGTGTCATGCTTCCTTTTTCTATTTTGTATGCCTTTGTATCATTAACCTGAGAGGGGGGAAAAAAGAACCCATATCCCGACGTGTAACTAAAAACCTCCCGGTGGGATTTGTTTAGTGTGAGAGAGTGATTAGTAATTTTTAGTGATTAGTAATTTTCTCCCTCAGGTGGTTTTTCTGCATTCCTGTAGAGATCGTGTACACAACAGGGCTGCCAAGTGAGAAGAAAAGGCTCAGGCAGAAAATATCACGCTTTAGAAAACAGTATGTGTGCGTGCGTGCGCATGTGTGCGTGTGTGTATTTTAAACAACTATTTTAGTTACTTTGACAAATAAAGTGCTTTGATTTGGAATCATTGCTTTCATGTCTTATATAATCTCTGGTCTTGCGAAAAGTTCCATTATGCAACAATTGTATACAAGGGAATTATATCTGTGTTCCTATCCTCTCACAGCCCTCTCTCCCTCACATCCTTTCTATCCCCCCATTGGGTTTTGGAAAGCAAACCAGTTCTAAAAATCTTAGCTTCACAACACCTCAGGGCTTTATTTGCAGGGTTATTTTTTAGGGCCAACTGTGGAAATCATAAGATTGAAACAGAAGGTATTTAGCTTTTTCAATTAAGAGAAAACAAAAGGGAAGACTGCAGAGGTCTACAATGAGAGCTCCATGAAGGAGGGCCATGTTTTAGTGTCTCTCCAGGTCAACTCTACCTGCTTCCCAATAAAATGGGCATTCACACGAACCCAGGCACCCAGACAGATGGATCGCCACACAGAGGGTGTGGTTGTTTCTCTTCTTGCCACCCTCTGAGGATTGAAGTCACGCAGCACAAAGACGAAGCAATCCGTGTGGCCTCAGGATTCTCACATTTGAACCTTTCATAATTTTAGTTTTGCATACTCATGGGCACATTTATTGAGCCCAGTGACCTCATTAGTAGCAATGGCTAGCTCTTCAGCATGTTGTTGCTCTGTGAACCCAAGAAAATGATAGGTGGTTACTTTGGTTTCTAAGACTAAAGTTGGCACTTAGGACATAAATGAAATAAGCTTTAAAGTTGAGAGTGAAGGCACTTAAGCAGATAAAATTGAATAATTTGTCAACCAACCTTATCCGGTTGATGGATTGTAGTCATGTCCCCCATCATCATCATCATCATCATCATCATCATCATCATCATCTTTGTGAGCAGCAACATATAGCTACTGCCCTTCATAGTTTTAAGTGCTTTCTCATGCATGGTCATATTTGGCATCATGACAGTTCTTTGAGGTCCAGGAAGGTGTTTATCTTCTCACCATTTTAGATCTGAAGATTCTGAGGCTCTGAAACCACATGTTTAGCATCATAGCAAGGAAGAGAATCTAGACTTTCTACTTGTGAGCTCCCACTCTTTCTGTAGCACTTCAGGGTTAGCTCTGGGAAGGGCTCCCTAACTCTCTAACTCTGTGCTGGGATCCTAGCCTGACTTGAATCCTGATCTTGAGGAAAGACTGAGGTTACTTTAGAATGCAAGCGATGACTTTGAATGGATAGATTAGTCATTCTGCAAGTTCAGTGTTAATAATCTAAGAAAACATGATTTTCCCCCATTTGTAAATTGGCCGCATCATGGTAGAAGGAGGTGTTCTGACAAGCCTGAGGTATCACCTTGTGAGGTCCTTCCAGACACTGCTTCAGGTTACCTGTTGCATGCAGTGGGTGAACCGCTCCCCAGCCCTGTCTCCATGGATATAAACAGAACTTGCTCTCTTCAGTTCTCCAAATGTGAATGGCAATCCCAGATTGTCTGTCCTATGCCACTCAGGGCAGTAAGAAGCATTTAAATGTTCAACATCTTAAATGAATGAAAAGTATAGGTGAGTGAGACTGACTCATGGCTGGGGAAGAGGCAGAGGTGGACAGCTTTCCATTGTCTTGGCTGGAGACCACGGATGGGCTAAAAAATCAATCTTGCCTCTCATCCAGGCCATCACCTGTTCTTGGCATACCAGCTATTGTACACTGTGGAGAGAAGAAAGGGAGCTTGGGGTGGGGCTGGGGGCTCAGAACAAAAGCTGGAGCCAGGGAGCATTTAGAAATTCCATAAGGGGCACCTGGGTGGCTCAGTCAGTTGAGTGTCCGACTTTGGCTCAGGTCATGATCTCATGGTTTGTGGGTTCGAGCCCTGCGTCGGGCTCTGTGCTGACAGCTAGCTCAGAGCCTGGAGGCTGCTTCTGAGCCTCCCTCTCTCTCTGACCCTCCCCTGCTCATGCTGTCTCTATCTCTCTCTCTCAAAAATAAATAAAACTTAAAAAAAACAAAAAACAAAAAGAAGTTCCACAAGACAAGGCAGAGGGTTTCTCACGAGATTGTGACCAATTCCAAGGTTAGGGAGAAATATTATTTTTATATTTGTTAAGTTGAATGTTCTGTTAGAGAGAGAGCTCACACATGAGCAGGGGAAGGACAGAGAGAGAGAGAGAGAGAGAGAGAGAATCCCAGGCAGGCTCTACACTGTCAGCACAGAGCCCAATATGGGGTTCGAACTCACAAACTTGAGAACCTGACCTGAACTGAACTGAAATTAAGAGTTGGACTCTTGGGGCACCTGGGTGGCTCAGTTGGTTAAGCGCCCGACTTGAGCTCAGGTCATGATCTCATGGTTTGTGAGTTCGACCCCCTGTCGAGCTCTCTGCTGTCAATGCAGAGGCTACATCAGATCCTCTGTCACCCTCACCTTAGTCTTCCTCCAGTCTCTCTCTGTCTCTCAGAAAGAAATAAACATAAAGAAATATTTTTAAAGAGTTAGACTCTCAACCCAGGTGCCCTGCCTGTATTGACCTCTTTTTTTTTAACTCCTATTTTCTAAAAAAATTTTTAATAGTTTATTTATTTTTGAGACAGAGAGAGACAGAGCATGAGTGGGAGAGGGTCAGAGAGAGAGGGAGACACAGAATCCGAAACAGGCTCCAGGCTCTGAGCTGTTAGCACAGAGCCTGATGGGGGGCTTGAACCCACCAACCATGAGATCATAACCTGAGCCGAAGTCAGACACTTAACTGACTGAGCCACCCAGGCGCCCCAATGTACTGACTTCTTATGGAATCATTGTCAAGTAAACTGTTTCTAAAATTCTCAGCTTTCCACTTAGCTACAATAAAACCCCAAATGATTCTGTAAAAAATGTAGGCCCTTTCAGAAAACTATTTGTGAGACAAATGATTTCTGAAACAGTATGAGACTCCACATGTGTGGTGGTGATTTTACCAAGATTTTAGATCTCATACTCCTGGCTAAAGGAGTAAAAAGTTTGCTTTTGGAGGACTACTTGGTTATGTCTATCAAACTTAAGGGTTATGTGGGTCACTTAGTCAGTTAAGCATCCGAATCTTGATCTCAGTGCGGGTCTTCAGGTCTTGATCTCAGGGTTGTGAGTTTGAGCCCCAGAGTGGGCTCCATGTTGAGTGTGGGGCCTACTTAAAAAACAAGTATATTATTAAAATTTTTAAAAAGGTATAAACACTTTGAGCTAGTAATTTCAGTTCTAGAAATCTAACTTACAGAAATATGTCTATAATTATGAAGATGCTTAATATGACATCATTTGTGATTGTAAAAAACAGAAGTCATTGAAGTCCGTTAACAAGGAAATTGGTAAATAAACTATGATGTGTCCACACAAAAGAATAATATTCATCAAAATACTATTCATACAAAAGGAATAATGGAAATCAGGATTTATTTTTATATTTACTATGCAAGGGGCTGTGTAGTATAATCACATTCTTTAAGCTATATATGTATATATATATATACACAAATATATGCATATATATAATATATATACACACTTACATGTGTATTTTCTACTTGTGTATACTTATGTATATGTATTCATATTTGTGAATATATGCATAGACAAAAGTCTAGAAGGACACACACCAAATAGTTAATGGATGTCCACAAAGAGAAGAAATGGAACAGGATGATTATATAATTAGCTGGTCATCTACTGCTCTGATATCTTCTCTTTCCTTCTGCCATTTTGGGCCAGGTATCTTACAGGAAGATTAAATGAAAAAATGGTTAACTTAGTTCTGTATTTATTAGCATTTGTGTCTATGCCTCTTTTCTCTCCCATGGCCTGAGTGTGTGTGTGTGTGTGTGTGTGTGTCTGTCTGTCTGTCTGTGGGTAAACTGAAATCATTGGGAAACTATTGGTAAATTTGAGCTTGTCAGTTACTATCAGAGTTTCTGTATCTCTTTTTTTCTTGCTTCCCATGATCACAGATCACTGATCTGTCCTGCCAGGAGTAGATGAAAGATATTTATAAATGTGAGTAATGTACAGTTCCCAGGTCTTTATGTTAGCATGCAGATGACTTCTTTCTCAGATTCAAAGAAAACCTTGAACAAAATGACAAAAAAGATGCAAGTTGTTTGGTGTCTTCCGTTTCAGTGCTCAGGCTCTCTTGTTATGCTGAATGGCACACTTCTTTTTGAGAAGACAGTGGGTATGAATGTCAGGTCCATCAGTCACCAACCATGTAAACTTGGGCCACTCATTTAGACTTCCAAAGTTTTAGTCTTCTCCTAAGTAACACAACAGTATCCATCTAGTAGGGCTTTTGTGAGGATGAAGTCAGATACCATGTGTGAAAATGCCTAGTACACGCTGTAGATGCTCAATGACTATTTTCTTCCTTCTGATTCTTATTTTAAGGATTCTCTCAAATAGGCTGTTGAGCTTTGCTGTTCTGAGAGCATTTTAATCTTCACTAGCGCCCTGTGGTTTCAGAACATCTGCAGTTATGTCGCCTCTTTCCCAGCTGCCACCACAATTCTATTTCCCTTGTTTGCTCTCCATTCTTCTTTTTAAGCGCTTCCTCTTGCCTTAGGTTCTTCCTCCTAATTTCCATTTCCACTCGGTTTTCACCTTTTTCTAATTCCCTACCTTCATATCTTCTACTTCTCCATTCAATTCCTGCGACTACTGTGGGGGAGAGGCATGTGGTTCACAGAGAGAGAGAGAAAGAAACAGAGTGTAGTAAGAGAATAAAACCAAATGTTCCTCCTTCACACTTGAGCCACACTGGGTTTCTCTCACTTCTCCAAGCGGTGCTTCATCATACCTCCATGTCTTTGTACATGCTGTTCCTTCTTTACTTTTACTCACTTCACTTGGCTGAATTCCACCTGTGCTTCAAGTCTCCGAGGCATATCCTCTGGGCTCCTGGTCCTGGGCTCCAATACAATAGGTCAGATGTTCTTCCCCCTTGTGCTTATAGTGCTCCGTCTTTCCCAGGCCCAAATACTAACATCACTAGACTGTAATAGCTCATAGAACAATCTCTCTTTCTTGTTCAAATACCAGCTTGCACACACAAGTTGTTACTTGTTCATTTTCACATTTCTAGTGCTTGGCTCAATGCTTAGCACTTAGCAGGTGCTTATCAAATGGAGCTGTAACTTGATGTGTTCATCATCAAGATATCTGGGAGAGCCAGATAGTTTTTCTCCAGCTGAATTCTACTCTGGGACCTCTGTCCTGTTCTTATACTAAAACTAGTCCACAATTTTTGCAGGACAAAATTTCACATACTATCTGTGTCTTTTTTATTGGTATAAATTTCCAAACTCCTTTAAGCCTGGGAGTTAAGTCTCCAAATAAACTTTACAGCTTTTCAACCCTCCATGAACCTGATGATACAGTCACACAAATTTTGTCAGCATCTTTTACCTTCTTGTCCCTGCTCATGCTGTTTCTTCACTTTGCAGGGTTGGTTGTTCCCATTCTTTGACTATTGAAAATCTTTTTATTCCTGAAGCTCCTGTTCAAATAATGCTTCTTACTTCCTGGAGTTATTGTGAAAATTAAGTAAAATAAATTGCATAAATGCATACCACAGTGGTTGCCAGAGAAGTAATCATGCCAGAAAGATTAGCTATTAGCATCTTTTCTTAACCAGACTTTAAGCTCAGAGAGGGTGGAACCCATGTTTATATTATTTATATCTGTACTCTCAGCACCTACCATAAGGCTGAGTATCTAGTAAGTGCTCAATAAATGGTTGTTGAGTAAATGAAGGAGTAAATGGTCTAAATGACCACCCAACAGTGTGGACCACATAGTAAATGTGGCTTGCTACCTCCACGCAAAGCCAATTATCAGGTGGTGTGTTTATCTACATGAATTATTAAAAACAACTTCAGTTGTTTAGTCATCTATATATGACCTAAAAGATTTTCTGGGGATCACTAATAAGTGATTGGATAAATGCCTAGATGCTACAAAAACCCAAGCAATATGTAAGTTTCTTTGGTTAGCCAAAGTTCTGCTTTGAATGTGGAAAATGTTAAAGTGAGAAGAATGAAAGAAGATTTCATGTTTAATCTGGTCCAGTTCACTGGGACCTTATAAAAAAATCAACTTTAGAAACCCTGCTTCCTCCCATTACCCTTCACTAGTGATACAATTTCAAACCAATTGTTAATAGCAAAAAATCAAATGCTCTGTGTTTTGCATATCTAATTCCTTTAGATGAAGTCTGAAGTGGTCAACTGAGTGTTTTAACTGAATTTCACAGAATGCTAGATAGATCTTTTTGAAATATAAAATAGCTTTATTTTGACAAAAATCTATGTAAAATACAAGACTGTTTTGAATGTAAAGATATTACTTTGGCAGTATATTCATACATGTATGCAAATATAAATACTTGCAGAGTAGTATATAATCCAGTCTGTAGTATTTTGGGATAAAGTTCTTCATTTCTTCTAGGTACAATTACACATGGTCTTTCCACTAATTCTTTTTTTTCCTTCCTTCTACATTCCTTTTCCTTTTCCCATTCCCCTTTTCCTAGAGTGATAGACAATCTTACAACACCAGACTTTGAAAGGAGAAGCATTAAAGATTAAATTTTGAACGACATGGTCCTTCTTAACATTAGCTTTCATTTCTAACAATAAGTAACATCCTTGTGTTTAAGATGATCAGCACAACTGGCACACCAAACAAATAAAAATCAACAGCAAATAAGAAGTGATTCCAAGTCTTCTGAGACCAAGTGCTAGTGTCTCCCTGAGCTGACCATCTGGACACTTAGGAGCCATCATGATTTTATCAGCTGCTATGACAAACTAAAAGAAGCAGGTGCGCCCTCTGTTCCTTTATGCACTGGAGGTTATGGGACAAATGGCACTCAGACCTATTGACATTGACGTGGCTCTGGAAATCTCAAGTTATTCCTGTGGTAGAGACTGTGGAAGGTGTTAAATCAATTTGTGTAGAGAAATGACCATTCCTTCTAAAGGCTGAAGTCATTCTTACCTTCTCTGAGATGTCAAAAATGTCTGTGAGGCTCCTGAGACCTTGCTCCTTCCCAAGGCTCTGGATTCCCAAAGAAGCCAGAGCCTTCTCTAGAGCACAGCTGCCTCCATTTTGGGCCATTACTGACCAATCACTCTCTTATGCCCAAGAAAGCAGCCTGTCCATCATTGAATAGATCCCAGCTTATCCTTTTTCTAGCTATGCTCTTTCTTTGTTTCTTTAGTGAAGTACTGACACATACATAGTGTGGTTTTCACTGTATCCCAATAACCTCTGAGAAAATAAATTGACATTAATAGCAATGACTCACATTTTAGTGGCTAATTTCATGTCTTCTTATATAACATATACTTCAGACCCTCTGTTCAAAGTCTCTCTCAGTTCTTTCTGGTATTATTCACTTGTTTCCAATTCATAGGGACTTCCACGAGCTCATGACTAATTCTATCTAGTTCTGCTCTAGATCCTGCTTTGATGCCTATGGCATTTGTAAAGCCAAATCAGAGTGACTCCTCATTTTCTGCCAATCTTCATGAGGGTGTGATTTTTCTCTAGTACATTTCAAGGTTGCAAACCTGTAAAATGCAAAATGGCACCCACTTAGCTCTCATTCCACTAGAACCATGGTGGATCACATAGTAATTAGGAAAAAGCTCCTTTTTCCCTTTGTTACTCAGTTATGATTTAAAAAAAAACAAACCACTCTCTGTGCACCAGCGTTTCACAAAATCCTCACGAAAATAACTTTTTTTGTGTGTTCTGATTGAAGCCCTGTTTTTCTCAAGGCTCACAGATGGTATTTTGACCTGGGTGAAGAAAAACAGTCTGCTCTTTACCTTTCCTTGTTTTGCTCTACATGTCTATAATAAACTCTTCTTTAAAGAAGTTTGGCTTTTGCTTGTGTGTATATATTTTGGAGGCATTCCTCCTCTCTTTTAAGGAGATTGTCCAGAATCCCACAGAATGCTTTCAGAACCTGGTTACCTGGCCATATCTAGTTATAAGGGAAACTGAGAAAATGTGGCCTTTTATTCCATGTGTTAATGTACCTAGCTAAAAATCAGTATTCTGTTAAAAAAAAAAAAAAAAAAAAGGGAGTAGAATGCATTACATATAGACAGCCAGCAGTCTCTACTACTGGTTTTAACCCACTTTTCCAGTTTTCTCCTCTACCATCCATCCCTTTCATACACTTGTGTGGAAGACACCCAGTTTGTTCATTGGTTTGTTCATTGGTCTGAATATGGTATAGCTTTCCCCATTTCTGTGTTCTTGCTCACCATGTCCCCTTCTTTGAAATACCTCGGAGCTCCTTTTCTTGCTCTGGAGTTTGTATCCATTGAGGCTCAGATTGGAGTTTTCCTCCTACATAAAGTATGGTGATTACATTTCTTCTAGATTTCAATGTTCTTGTCTTAACCATTCATGGCAACTTTTACCTTTTAAATTTATACTCAGTGCTTTCTTGCAAGCCTGTCAGTGTAAGGGCTGATAGGTTTTCTGAAGTGAAGAAGTGAGAACAATGTCTTGCTGAAAGTCAGTGTGTGGCAATTACCTATTTTTGTTGTTGCGATAGCCTAGGCTAAGGTTTGATGAGGTGCATTAGGGATTTTGTAAGTGTTGCAGCCTGAGAATAGTTGAGTCAAGTCATGGTACTGTGCTATCTTAACACCTCTCCTCTGAGAGTAAAAATAATACTAGGAGCATTAGCTCATCACAGAGGGATAAGAAGCAGGATTAAGGGGTTTCAAACATTATTGCAACCTTACTCCAAGAATTAAACTCTCCAGTTGTTGGATTACATCAGTTTTGGGATAATATATTTATTTTTTATTATTTTTAGAGTTGGTAATACATTCACATTTTGAATGTAAAACATAGAAAATCTTCATAAAGACTCTTTCCCTTACCAGCCCTTCATCCAAACAACTCTATTTCTCTGATAGGCAACCATATTATTGATTTCTTAATATCCTATCAAGATATTTAAAAAATTTAAAAAAAATATTTATTTTTGAGAGAGGGAGAGAGATGGAGCATAAGTGAGGGAGGGGCAGAAAGAGAGGGAGACACAGAATTCAAAGCAGTGCTGACAGCTCAGAGCCTGATGCGGGGCTTGAATCCATGAACTGTGAGATCATGACCTGTGCTGAAGTTGGATGCTTAACCGAAGGAGCCACTCAGGTGCCCCAAAGATATATTTTAATGCAAATAGAAGCCATACGAATATGTATTCCTTTTCTGACTCATTTTCCCCCCAAACAACAAAATAGTATACATACTTTACTTTTACTTCAGTATAACTTAGAAATGTTCCTTATCAATTCAACAATCATGTCTTAATTCCTTTTTGACAGTGCATAGTATTCCATTATGTGGACACACCACCATTTATTTAATCAGCCCCCTGTTAACGAACATTTAGGTATGACAAATTTTTTGCCATTACAATAATCTGCAGGGAATATTGTACTTAATTTTGAATTTGCATATCTGTAGCATAAATTCTTAAAAGTAGAATGGGATGTGTATTTGAAGTTTTGGTAGATATTGCCAGATGGCTCTCCGTGAGAATTCTACCAATTTATATTCTCACCAGCAACATATAAAAGTCTCATTTTTATGCAGTTTTGCCAGAGTAGTTTATTATCAAACCTCTGAAATTTTGCCAATCTCTTAGGTGGATTAGGTGGAGGAAAAAACTCCAACTTTATCTAGTTTTAATTCGCATTTTTATTACCATGAGTCAAGTTGGGCATCTATTTTTTCTACTTTGTTAAGAACCATATCTATTTCCTTTTCTGTGAATACTCTGTATCTTTGTGAACTTTTTAATTGGATAAATGGCCTTTCATTTACTCTTAGTGGATTGGTAGATACTATTTATATATGTGAGAGATTAGTCCTTTTTCTGTTTCAAACTGCAACTATTTTTGCCTAGCTGTCATTTGTTTTTCAGTTGTCTTATTTTTTTTTCCTTACAAAAGTTTTCTTGATTCTTACAGAGTAGATCTTACCAATCTTTAATGGTTTCTGGATTTTGTGTGCGCTACAGACTTTCAGCACTCAATATTAGAAAATAACTCTCTCAAATGTTTCTCTACTTATTTTACACTTAAGTATTGAATGTATTTGAAATCTCAAGTTTCCTTTTAAACCATTTTAAGCAAATAATGTCCTTGAGATAGGGTTGCTAAGTTTTACAAATAAAAATACAAATGCCCCATTAAATTTGAATTTCAAATAAACAGTGAGTCAATTTCTAGTGCAAGTGTGTCCCATGAAATATTTGAAGATTTACTTGGGACTGACTTATAATAAATAGTGACTCGTTGTTTATCCGAAATTCAAATTTAACTGAGCATCCTGTATTTTACCTAGTTTGGGAGCCACTAGCCTATCTGCTTAGACTTTTTAAATCTATTCTCAATTTAGGCTTTGTCAGGGCCCTGTTCCTCTTCCTCATTTGCCATTTAAAAGTTTAATAGTGGGGCGACTGGGTGGCTCTGTCGGTTAAGCGTCCGACTTCGGCTCAGGTCATAATCTCCTGGTTTCTGAGTTGGAGCCTGGCATCAGGCTCTGTACTGAGAGTTCAGAGCCTGGATCCTGCTTCAGATTCTATGTCTCCTTCTCTCTCTGTCCCTCCCCCACTTGTGCTCTGTCTCTCAAAAAAAAAAAAAACTTTAATAAACAAAGTTTAATAATATATCATGTAGTGTCTTCATCCATCTCTTATAGGTGCTAAAGTTTGTGCACATAATTGATATTAGACAAACTGAAATAAATTAACTTACTTACTTATGAATGAATGAATGCCTAGTTCTCCTCTGATATTCCACAGTGTGGTACAAGAAAATCATATTCAGGAGCAGAAAAAAAAAAAACAAAAACAACTACCGGTAGCAGTGGAGAGTTATTTCCTTGTTTGTTTTGTTCTAATGAAACAATGGGGTTCCTAAGACTATTTGGTTACCAAGATGATTGTCTCAATTATTGTTTCAAAAACGTTAGAGGCCAGAATATTGGGTTTGCAGAAAATAAAATAAAATGATTTTTTTCTCACAAGGGTATAAATAATAATATTTTAAAAATAGAAGTATATTCTGTTTGATTATATTGGTCAAGACCTAATCTGATGCCTCTTTTCACTGCTTTTGAAAACAACTAGTATGGAGTTTTATCTCCTTTAGCACTCCCATTGTGATTAACAAAGCACAATGTTGAGATAATACTGCCCTTGCCTCCACAGGATTGTACACGAATCACAGCCATCATGATAAAGACTCATATCACTGAGGCAGCCAGGTCCCGGTTATGCTGCCACCAGTGGAGGACAGGATACTTACCTCTGTCTAATTTGCTTGATTGCATTTCATTGATCCAGTAATTCATTCATTCAATAAACATTACTTGAGTGCCTACTAACTGGTAGGTACTGTGCTAGGTGCTAGGTTGAACAAAACAGCCATAACCCTGTCTTCGTGGGGCGTTGCAGTGGTGTGCTAGAGCCGGCTCCTAGAAAGCCCATTGATACATTTTCAGGAACTCTGTGAGCCTTATAATCAGCAGTCGTGAGAGTATTTATACACGAAAATTGGCAAACACTACAAATCAGGGCTTTCTTTGTTGTTTCTTTTTCTCCTTCATTGCCCCTTTTCTTTAAACAGAGAGCTGGTTGTTAAACCCTGACCAGCACACCAGTGAGTTTACACAGATGCCCCTTGTCTGAGTCCTCCTTCCTGCCTGTCTACCACCACTCAGGGCCCCACAGCACCAGTACACCTTGCTTTTCACAAGAAAATAGCTTCTGGAATGTTGTGAAGGAATCAAATTATTACAGTTGACACGTGTTCTAGGTTGTTGGCTATCTAAAGAAACCCAAAGTGGAATTTTAAAAAGATTTTTGCAATGTTAACACAAATCATTAGTTTATATTTAGCTATGTAAGATGGGGATAATAATAGCACTTCCCTAATAGGGTTGTTGGGGGATTAAATGAGCTAATATGTACAAGGCATTTAGGGACATGCCTGGTACAGTGTAACATAGAGTAAGGATCATAGAAGTCAAGGTCCACCATGTTCTTATGATGGAAGATGTATCCAGATAAATTTTCCTGGTGGTACTAATACTATGGAAGTGGGAAGCTTTAGCTGCATCCCTTTACTCCATTCAGTCAGCTAACATGACCTCTTTAATTTAAAAAGATCCATAAAGGATTTTAGATCTGGAATCGTAACTGCTGGAAAAAAGGCAGAACATTATGTCCTTGGAGCCAGGAGAAATGCTTCTTTTTGCTATCTGGCAACATTAGGGCTTTTTATGAAAAAATCTTATTTTTTCCTGTCTTAGTGCTTCCTTTAGCTTTCTTTCCTAAGTGAGTTAGGGTGCTCTGAGCATGTCACACGTGATTATGGTTTCCTTATTATGTAAGAAAAGCTCAGAAGGGAGAGGAGACCAGACAGTGTCTGCTGAACTCTCTTAAAGCTGGGATTTTGAAACCTAGAGTCTCACCTTTGGTAGTTTTCTCCAGTTTTTACAAAGGTAGAGAATATACTTTATTCCTGATTTATTTCTTGATTTTTATACACTAGAAGAGTGTTTTCTCCCCACTGAAGGTAATTTCTCACATGCAGATCCTCTATGGATTTTGTTGGATTTGTGCCCAACTTGTTGCTATTGCTTTGTTCTCCCTCTCTTTAGTAGTGTTGTAAATGGTATTGTGTCATAATTTCATATTCAAGTTGTTCATTGCTGGTGTGTAGGAAAGCAGGGACTTTTGTATACTGATATTATTTCCTGCAACCTTGCTACAATCACTTATTAGTTCCAAGAGTTTTTTGTAGATTCTCCAGAGTTTTCTACATTAACAATCATGCCATCTTCAAATAAAGGCCGTTTAATTCTTTCTTTCTAATCAGTACACCTTTTATATTTGTGGTCTTATTGTATTAGCTAGGACTTCAAATAGGAGCGGTGAGAGAGGATATCTTTGCAGTGTTACTGATCTTCAGGGGAAAGTGTTGTGTCTGTAACTATTGAGTAAGATGTTAGCTGTAGGTTTTTCATGTAAATCCTTTTTAAAGATGATGTGAGTTCCTTTGCAGTTCTCATTTTTGGAGACCCAGAGAATATAAATGGTTTGTTTGAATCTAATCTGGTGAGAGATTTGATATATGGTCATTCCTCTCAAGGCAAGAGTGGTTTGGAAGTGGTAGAGGGAAAGGGCATTCTACCCTTGATTCCTGTGATGACTAGTCCCTGAGTCAGCTCTGTGCTGCCTCTGTCCTCCGCCCCCCTGTCATAAAACCAGGAATCTCCAGCAGCTGCATTTGGGAAAGAGTCAGCATGAGGTGGAATGATGAACTTGCTTTTTAAGTCTGAAGGGCTGCCACTTCTTATCTGTGTGACCTTGGATGAATCATAAAACCTCATTTCTAATGTGAGGGCCATAATTATTTTATAGAGCTGTGAAGACAGGTTGAAATGATGTAAACTTTAAAGCACTCTACAAATTTTTCATTTAGATTCTAAGTTCTTGGAGGGCAGGATCTGTGTCAGTTCATTTTTGTATTCCTTAAATAGTATGGAGATGAATAAATGCTAATAAATAAATGAGAATAAGTAAATGCTTAATATACATCTAATTCTTGTGGCATTACATATATTCATCCCTTCAAGATCTCCTTGTTTACCCTTGGGCTGTATGTGTGGGGTGGTGCAAGATAGTGGGCAATATCATCACGTGGGCTCTCAGCGTCAGGCTCTGTGACCTTGGAAAAATCACCCAAACTCCTTAACAAATAATTGGGCTGTGTGAATGATTATGTGGCATGATCCAAGTAAAGGATTCTGCAAAATATTGGCTCAAAAAATGCTAGCTGTTACTTTTATTTGGGGAGAAACTTCATTATTGAGCTAGAGAGGGAAAACGATGGGAGTTTTGGCTTGTTTGTGGTTGTTTTTTGGTGTCTCCTTGAGGGAACTTTCTTGTTGGCTCATGGGTGGTAACAGAGGGCCAGAATGAGAGGAAAAAGTGGCTAAAAGCTGACAGCTGGCCCAAATTTCTAGTTGTGCCAATTCACCAATTTTCTTCTTCTTCTGTCCACTAGGTGACACTGTTTACTCATCTATACTACTCCATTTAGCCCTTTCCACAAATCTTAATTCAAAAGTAGCATGTTTTGTTTGAGGTAATGATGAAGGGTGGGGTGGGGCACTGAATTGGGAAAGAATATATTAATAAACTCCCAGTGAACAACCTCTGAGGTACAGTTAGGGGCCAGTTGTTACCTATGGTTATTTGAGTTTATGGGCTAGTTTCGAACTATTTCTAAAATTGATTTTAAGAACAACATGCAATTAGTTTCCACTTCTATTCCAAGAAATGAAGGGAAACATGGTCTGCTCCTCTTCCCAAGCCTTCACGACAGTAAAAGATAAATAAACTGTTGTGTCTTTGAGTGTAGACCTGAATAGATGTTCTTACATGTTTATGTTTCTGTCTCCTCCACAATAATTGGTTAATGAGGGCACAGACCACTAATAAGCAGCTGAAGCAGTTTCTAGGCTGAACTTAAGCTGGACCTTCAAATCAGTGCTAAGAAGAAACCACATGCAGTGTGTTCGTTTGGATGTGGAGTTAGCAGAGGACCCCCCTGCCTTCCAGGTTGGTTATGGTCCCATTTCTGCATTTCTATGTTGCCGCAGTTAGAGGAAGCTGTCACTTACCTGGATATGCCCTCGTTGAAATTTATGATTGTTCCAAAATGGCTCATGTAACTGCTGAATAGAAAAAAGAAATTGGAAATGATGTTCTTCCCTTGCATTTCCAGGCTGTGAGCCAGAGAAGTGTGTCAACCATATCAAACCAAAGGATCAAGAAATCAAAGGTTTCATCCATTCGTCTTAGAATTTGGGGTCTGTCTTTACTATTTATCATCACCTTTTCATTGTCCAATATAACTCTAAAATTAACTTGTTTGTGCTGCTTGTTATGCTTGTTTATAGCTTGAATTTTTTTTTTTTTTTTGTCCTGGGAGGTAACACAACCCAAATGCTCTAACAGATATCCCCCCGTTCAGAATTTTCCTGAAGCTTTCCTGGCCTCTCTTGCTAATGAGCTCCAATTTTCTTTGCTTTTCTGCCTGTCTACCAGCACGCACCACCTTGAGTTGGTGTGTAATAAACAACTAAATATAGTCACAGTTTTGGCAGCCAACTTTTGGAAGACTGTCACAAGGGCCCCTAAAACAGGAATTAAGCGGATTTAAAATGAACAGGCACTCTTTTGGGCTTGGGAAGAGAGGACGTTTTCATATGTTGTGAGCAGTAGTTACCACAATGTCCTGTATTTATGCCCTACTTTATTTAAATAATAGTAATAACTTTAATGATCATTAACAAAGCATTGTTAAACGCTCAGCACCCCTCTTTGAAATGGGGTTTCTTCCAGAAAATTCTTTATGTGGAACCAACACTGTGTAATCTGCAGTTGCATGAGGAGGTTTGGGGAGCAAGGCAGGGAACAGCAGCCTCGTTGCTACACAGAGCGGTCGTGGCTGAGACGTGCGTTTTCTTCCCTGATTCGGTGTAGAGCACCCATGACATCCGGGATTTACTCACCCACAACTCCAGCTTGCACGGTCTTCTGAGGAACAAATGAGAGAGCAGAAAAATGAGAAGAGGGAAAAGGGAGAGAGAAGGCGACAGCGAGAAATTCAGGGCTGGCTTCAGCATATTTGATTTCTAACTTTGGGGCATTCTCCTAAGTAGTGAATACTAATTATACTGAATGTGTCAAATCGTGTCCTGTTTTTGTAAGTCAACAAACGCTCCCAGGAGATAGGCGGAGGCCACCAAGCCCATTTAGTTTATGATGCAAGCTAAATGTAAAGCCAGCACTCTGGTGGGGGGTGGGGTGAGCGGGGAGTAGGCTTTGTGAGTTTGTTTAATTTTATGACATGTACCTCGCACCTTCAGTGCTATCTTGACATAAATGTTGTAGGCTTTCATTGGAATAGTTAGTATGCTGTTAGGGAATGGCTGTATCACTTTGTAGAAACGTTGAGAATAAACAATTGTTTTGAGGGACATGGGTGGTAGTGCTTTTCTCGGGGAAAATGAGAAACAGATCATGTTGTGTAGATGATGTTGCTCTCATCAGGAATGCCTGCAGATCTTTACCAAACTCTTGTGTGGTACTTGTGTGTGATCTACCAGCGGCAGTACGACAGGGCTGCTTTTAGGGGGAAGATTTGCCATTACAGGTTACATGGGAGCCCTACAGGCCCTCAATGATCCTGCCTTAGCTTTTAGAAGAAAGAAAATAAGTTTTTGTTGTTGCCACATTGATGTTCCTAAAGTGCCCTTCCTAAATCTTCAGTGGCTCACTGTTTTGTTACTAAATAATGCCTAACCCGGGTGGGTTAGACAAAAGCCTTCTCCGTCCTGTAGTGTGACTTCCGGTCTTTGCGCGTCCCACTCCCCTGATCTCCCACGCTGTCCAGATGCGTCCTTGGATTTGGCTTTGCCCATCTTCGTGGACCCCTGTCATTCTTCCCGGGAGACTCTCAGGGACCTCTCCTCTCTGAAAGCCAACTCTTAGCACGAGAATAGCACCTTCTTCAAGAAGTTCTACCTGACTCCCTCAGCCTCCAGGCAGAGGTAATCTTCCATTTTTTGGACCGCTGTGTCTCTTTTATGGCATTTCATTCCTGCTTTAGTTGGTAGGTACCTGTGTGTGCAGCATCTTTCCTGCAAAACTACAAACTCTCAGGCACTGGGGATTAGACAATGTGTGTCTGTCTCCATGATCTGCACAGCATTCTGTATAGACTATGTGGTTGTAAATATTGTTTGAGGAAATGAGTAACATAAAGCATACATACTATCTTGCTGGACTAATTTCAATTGCTGTGTCTAAGAGCTGATCCTTTAAAATAAAGTGTCAAAAATAAAGCAATTAGGAGAATATTTCTTTATGTAGGTTTTGCTTCAATGCTCTTTTTCAAACAGCTACCTTCTTTCAGATGTGTTTGACACATAGTGGGTGCCCAGTCAACCAGCTCATAGCTTCTTGAATGTGGTATCACAGCAAATGAGCTTCCACAATCAGGCAAAGAGAGTTTTTAATCAGACTTTTTTGAATTTATGAACTAGAGAACAATCTTTCCAGGTTTACATGGAAACTGGAAAGCTTAAAAGGTAGAATGAATCATTTCCATTCTTGATGCACATGAATCTGTGGACTGTTGACAGTAAAGGATGAGAAACACATTTAAATGTAATATGAACAAACACTCACACCTATTGAACACTTCTGGTAGGCCCAGCCCTCGGCTCATCGGTTTACATGCATTACTTCATTTGGCCTCCCAATAATTATTATTTCTGTTTATAGATTTAAAAGCCTTGGGTCTTAGAAGAGTTAAGTAAGTTGTTCAAAGACATATAGCTAGTAAGTGGCAGAACCAGGATTCAAACCCGGGTTGGCTAATTCCAGTGCACATACCATTCTGCCTCTTTGGGCAAAGTTATGTCCTTCCAGAAGAGAACATAGTGTTTCTTGAGCAGTGTTAAAAACATTGAAGTTGTTTTTTTTTTTTTCAGCCCATACCTCTTCTCAGTGCCCTCCTTTTACAGATGAAGGAACTGACACTGGAGAGGTTAAGTCACTTATCCAGGATCACAAAGCTAGTGAGAAGTGGGATTATACCACAGATATCTAGACTTTAAGTCTAGGGGACCCTCATTTAAAGATGGTGTGTTATCCCACAGATTTGGATGTCTATGAGTCTGGCTATGTTCTCTTAAACATAGGCCTTGTGTTCAGTGAACGCCAAAGTCAGCTTGGCTGACCGGAGCTGGTGTTGGTGCTGTCTGATATATAAAGGGTTCTGACTACCTTTCCTCTTGCTCATTGGTTAATCCAGTAATACGCCTCTGAATCCAGCATACATGTCACCATTTATGACCAAAGCAACCAGAAGTGCCAAACTTGTCCATTCACGCACCAGCGACCAACACACTCTCTTTTCTGTGGCTGATTCAGTCCCCTTTATGCCATAACCAGGATGTGAAGAGCTGGCTGGGGTTTGGTTGAGTGTGCAGTTTCCTCTGTGGTGTCATTTGGAACTCTCTCTGCCACTTGGGGACCACAGGTATTTAAAATATCCACAGAAGATGGTCTCCTAGGGTTCAGGCACTTCTTTAAAGATGCTGAGATCATTGGGGCACCTGGGTGGCTCAGTTGGTTGAGCCCACCTTATGGCTGAAGTCATGTCTCAGAGTTTCGTGAGTTCAAGCATTGAGTTGGAGACTGAGCTGGCAGTACAGAACCTGCTTGGGATCCTTTTTCTCTCTCTCTTTCTCTCTCTCTCTCTGCCCTTCCCAACTCATGCCGTCTCTCTCTCTCAAAGAAATAAACTAAAAAAAAAAAAGATGCTGAGATTGTGGAAGCAACACAAAATAAACAAATAGCAACATTGGCAAAAACAACAACACAGCACCATTGTAGACCATCTGGAGTCAGAAAGCTGCAGGATTGGGCAGCAAAGGCTTGAGACTTGAGGATGGGTGAGGTTTCCTTCCCAGTTATGCAGGGGATGGACCTGCTTGTGCTCCACCAGGGCACTGATAAGTGCTTAGGTTTCTGGATGTTGAGATGTAATTTGAAATCAGAAAGACACTGTTGGTGTCAAGGGATAATGGAAAAGATACTTAGTCTGTTTGGACCTCAGTTTCTTTTATCTGTAAAATGATATAAATCTTATGGGGCTGCTATTGCAATTAGGTTACATTGGACAATGTAACTGAAGGCTCTTAGTAAATGCAGCACTATACACACACCTGTTTTCCATTAATGACTAAGTGTTGCATATACATTCTGCGAGAGCAAACAAATTTAGTTATTTTTCTGTCTACGTTATCTTTTAAAAATTGGTTTCATGATAAAGGATGACTCTGGGTAAATACGGTATAGGTAGGGGCATTTCTTTGGTGGGGGTGAGTAGGATGCAAGGAGAAGAATGAAAAGTCAGGAGCCAGAGCATCATTTAAGGAGAATCTCAACAGCCAATCAATGTGAAGGCATGGGCTGGGGATCCAGATGAAGTATCTGAAGAGGTCAATTGGGGCAAACTTTTCTCATGTAACTGTTTGGCCAATAGCTGTCCTTTTGCAGGTGTCTGAGTTACCTTATGTGATGTTTCTTAGTTGCTGGGCTTTCAAGCTGCTGATATCAAACTCCTGTGGTGACCCAGTGACTTATAGATCTTGTAGTTATCAGATCACAGGGCCTGATATCCCAGTAGCAGGAACACTGGGGGGAAAGAAAGATTGAAATAGTTTTAATCAACCTCTGTATCTTCTGATTGTGTTTCCCACACCCAGGACTTCTGTTGAGAGAGGTGAGGTTGGGTTATATTTTGTTATATTTTTCATTTTCATTGTCAAAGAGAAGCAAACCCCCATTATCTAAGTGTGCCTTGGGTCACCTGGGTGGCTCAGTTGGTTAAGTATCTAACTTCAGCTCAGGTCATGATCTCTTGGTCTGTGAGTTGGAGCCCAGTGTCAGTCTCTGTGCTGACAGCTTGGAGCCTGGAGCCTGTTTCAGATTCTGTGTCTCCCTCTCTCTTTGCCCCTCCCCCACCTTTCTCTCTCGTCTCTTTCAAAAATAAATAAACATTCAGAAAAAAAAAGGTGTGCCTTTACGTATGGGACGACTCCCAATATCAAACAGATGAAAACATCAGGTAATAGTAATTACTATAATATCTGCCCTGTGAATTATACTTTTCTTGCCAAACTATCAAATTAGGGTTTATAAAATCTTAAAATTGAAAGATAACTTAAAATTTTTCTCTCCTCTATACATATTTAAACCATCCTAAATACAAAGAAAATTCCCTTGTCTTTAAGAGGAGATTCCTAGGGTCCCTTGAAAACTCACTTCAATATTTTGCTAGTCTTCTCACTGCATATTTAATCCCTCTGCTCTCAGTTTTTCCCTAATTGAGGGTGGAGACTAGGTTATTGCCCTACCTCTCTGGGTGATGCTTTCTGTTATGTTCATACTTGCATTCCCACCACTTGCCACTATGTAATTAGTTTTTGTTGAATGAATGAATGGAAAAATGGATGAATGAATGATTCTTCTAATTTACTCTATTGGTGTGTCTCCTTTTTAGTCAGAATGATTCTAGTTCTTTAATGTTTCATGAGGAATCTGCCTTCTTTTGAACATCTGAACCTTTGATTGGCTCTTTACTCAATCCTCTCAAAGTTTTTCATGTTCCTCTTTGGTCTGAAGCCCAGAATTGGAGATCAGTGAAGCTATCAGGTGAAAATGCTAAAACTCTTCCCCATTTACAGAATGGAGTAAAAAAAAAAAAAAAAAGGAGTGTCTATAACTGACTAAAGTCTAGCTTGCAGAAGGGTTTGGGCCTTGAAATGTTAGAGTTGAAAAGGATTAAGGGAATTGTTGCTAAGTGTTTTTGTTATATTTTTGACTTTGTTGGTTAGTTTGTTTTGATGTAATGATGATAATGTAGTTAAGGCAAAAGTCTTTATCTCTTGGAAATACTCAAATGTTTCCTGGTGAAATGTCAGGGTGTCTAGGTTTCGCTTTAAAACAAAAACAAAAACAAAAACAAAAGAAAACTGTCAGTAGTTAAAGGACGAGGGGAAATTAAGGCAGTATATTTGAAGCAAGGTATATTGGCAATTTTTGAAGCTGGGTTAATTATGTTGTCTCTGCTTTTGTGAATGAATTTTTTTCATAATACAAAGAAAAATGTATGTAGACAAACGTTGCTATTCTAGATGGGAACAACCAGGATGCAGAGAGATGAGGAGGCAAGCCTTGCATCACAAAGGTAGATAATAGAACCCGTGGGCTACAAGGCAAGCCATCTCCCTCCCACTCAGATGCTCTTTCCAATATGCTCTGTGTTAGGTCAGCTCATTGTAGATTTGCTGTAGACATTACTCGTGTCACCATCATCGTGCTCATGATAACTTTGCCATGCAAAGACCATTTATGATTCCAGTCTACTCCCAACCTAACTTAGTCTGCTGTGATTTTAATAAGCACAAAGATTTTCCCACTCCATGTAGCAATCAAAAGAGCAAATAATGTTGACATAACTCCCTGTTCTCCAGGATTCTAAGGGACTAAAATAAAACATTAACAGAGAACAAAACAGACAAACATATGTGCAAGGAATTTCAACGGATGAACAGTCACTAAACATATTTAAACTTTTAAGCAAGAAACTGCACACTGCAACAGAATCTAAGTGATGTCCTAGAAATAATTGCTAATTTAAGAGTGCAATAAAATGATAAAATGACTCAATAGGGCTCTGGACTGCAGAGTCCCTGTGATACATCCAGTAGTTTGGCAGCTATCCAAAGCTCAGAGTAGCTTCAAGTTTGGAACATGTATTTCATCAGTACCCAAGACCACGTCATGAATTCACCTGGGCCCAGAAAACTCAAGGTTACATGGCTTTGCCCATATTCCTTTTGAGAAAGAAAGAGTGAACATCTCTTTATTTGGAGGAAAGGAATCGGGGATGGGTCTAAAGAAGGGAGGGTTTGGAGAATTGTGTGTGTGTGTCAGGATGGAGGTGTGGGTGGGACGGAGGAAATTGTTGGGATGTTAGCTTGTTGGGGTGTAGCTCTAAGAAAAAATCCACAAAATGTTTGAGCAAACTGTCAGAGTGGCATAGCCCAGAATACAAATTTGATAGTAGGAAACCTAAGTCAGGTGACTTACTCCAGGTGAGAAGAGGTGTTTCAGGGTTCTGTTCAGAATGAGGGGAGCCCCCATGCAAGATGTCTCTGGAAACCAGTTAAATGCCATAAGGTGCTGGAGGCACTAAAAGGGAATTTCTAAACTATTGTGGAATTCAAATAATGCTCGTTTCCTTGGATATGTTCCAAAACATTTTTGGATTAGATTTAAGATATTTTCTCTGATTTGTATTTCACAAGCAAGGCATAGGTATTTTGTCCAGTTTTTCCCCCCAGTCAGAACTAATTATCTTTGTCTATAAGATGCGTGTCATCAGCATAACATTGTTTCTCTACTCTAATTTTTTAAATTGTATCTTCCAATTCCCAGGGCGATATAAAACTTTTCAAGAAGTTAATGTTAAGTATGAATTTCAATATTAGGTGAGCTTCTCAATGAGGACAAGTTGGACATGAAAGCATACTTCCAAGCAAGTTGTGTATTCATTTAAAGTTTAAGAAAAAAATAAAAACAAACCCTGCTCCACTTTCACCCAGCATGTGACTCCAGGTCACCACTCTTGAAATATTGTGCTTTTGAGCTTTTGACTGGATTTGCTTCTGAGGCTAAGAGAAGTGTGTGGCAGATGTTGAGAGGCAGTTGGGGATGGGGGTGGGGTGCAGGGATGAAGGGGCTGCCAGATGTTGAGTGGGAGGGTGGAGTCGTGAGGATGAAAGCCTGCCAGATGTTTGCAGTACAGAACGTTGGGGCACCTGGCCTCCATGATCTTCAGAAGAGATTTATATCACATCAGTAGGATCTCATAAAGGTCCTACCCTTCCTCAGTAAACACTGAATCCAGGATGCATGCAACTATTTTATGCATGGTTTCTTGCCTTGGACTAGGTCTTTTTAAAAATTCAAGTTAAAGGTTGTATGAATGAAAAATACACAATCAACCAATATAGTCATTTGTAAATAAAAGAGGTTGGGGGGGAGGCTCTACATTTAAATCTGTTATTCTAAATTATAAAGACAATCACCTTTTATTTTCTATTTATTTTTTCCTTCCAATAAGGGATGATTTGCTCATCTTTCTTTCCCACAATGAATTTAATAGATTTATTCATCAAGTTTTCTAAATTTAGACACCAAACTGATGTTTTTCTCCCACTGCTTAATTTTATTCTTAGCAGCACTTACATAAAGCCAGGCAGTGAAAGATATGGCAAAATTACTAACTTGCTGTGACCTGGAATGCACTGATAGAATAAAATAACAATAATAAAGATTGATGTACCAGAGATACTTAATACTAAGTGCTCCTAATGAAATCAGTTTTATGCTTACAGTTTTTCCCTATGGACTACATATTTCCTGTGGTTTTTAGGAGTCTAACTTTCCTTTGTGATGCCTTGGAATAGGCTCAATTCTTAGGCTAATAGATGGGCCACACAAAGGAAAATATGTGGATTTTATCATTCCTTTGGATTTTAGGAAACTTTAGTGTTTTCCAGGACTAGATTTGATTACAACAGGTAAAATTCCTCACTCTGATCTTGTTTGAAAGGCTTAGAAGTAATGGCATTTGGGAACTGGGAGAGTGACTCAAGATACAGGAACATTAAAAGAGAAGCTACATTTGTCCCAGTGGCCTTTCAGTCTTCAGAAAGCCAAGGCTTGTCGATCAACATGGACCACAGGTAGCAGTGTTGATGATCATTCCTCTACACCACACTGACACACATGTGTTTGGTAAATAGTCACTGAGCACCTCATAGGTGCCACTCTGCTAAGTTTTGGAATACGTGGTGAAGAAGTCCTTTCCCTTTTAGAACTCGTCAGGTACTGGGGAAGACAGACAGTGAACAGATAACTGCTAAAATAATTATTCATAAGGTGTGCTATGAGAAAATATACAGTGGGGACTTTGATGGAAGCCATCAGATAACCATGGATTGAATTGCTGTAGGATTTGGCAAATTGGTTCCCTCACTTAGGGTCACCAGATGCACTACACACTCCGTTGGGGGTAAGTCAGTTTTCAACGTGATGGTGTGCAAGCATTCTATCAGGTGGTAATCTTTAAAGCCTGCATTCCAGATTTTTCCAGGGACAACCCCAGAGTTGAAATTTGTCTTCATATCCAGGCCCTGTATTTTTTAAAAAATAAACTTTTAGGGGCGCCTGGGTGGCTCAGTTGGTTAAGCGTCCAACTTCAGCTCAGGTCATGATCTCACGGTTTGTGGGTTTGAGCCTCGTGTCGGGCTCTGTGCTGACAGCTAGCTCAGAGCCTGGAGCCTGTTTCAGATTCTGTGTCTCCCTCTCTCTCTGACCTTCCCCTGCTCCTGCTGTCTCTCTCTCCCTCTCTCTCTCTCTCAGAAACAAATAAAACATTAAACAATTTAAAAAAAACTTTTAATTTTAGAATAGTTTTAGAGTTACAGGAAAGTTTTATTTATTAATTTTTTTGCATATTTTTAATTAATTAATTTATTTATTTTTACAAATAGTTTATTGTCGAGTTGGTTTCCATATAACACCCAGTGCTCATCCCCAGGAAAGTTTTAAAGGAAGTACTTTAAAACTTCCACACCCAGTTTCCCCCATTAGTAACATTTTATGTTAGTATAGCACATTTTTCACAACTAACAAACCAGTATTGATAGATTACTATCTATAGTAATTCAACCTATTCCTCAGATTTCCTTGGTTTTTACCTAATGCTCTTCTTGCTCAAGGCTCTAATCTGGATTAATTCATTGCATTTATTAGCCATGTCTCTCTGGGTTCTTTGGCTATGACAGTTTTCAGACTTCCCTTGTTTGTGGTGACCTTCAGAGCTTTGAGGAGTACTGCTCAGACACTTTGTAGGATGCCCCTCTTCTGGAATTTGTCTGATGGCTTTCTTACGATTATATAGGATTGGATTTTGGGAAGGAGGCCTGTAGAGGGAAAGTTTCAATGTTAGCCATCATTTCAAAGTACATCCTACCAACATGACCTACCACCGTTGATGTTGACTTTGATCATCTGGCTGTGGTGGTGCTTTTTAGGTTTCTCCACTGTAAGATTACTCTTTTCCCCCTTTTCCATTCTGTACTCTTTGGAAGAAAGTTACCATATGCAATCTACACTGAAGGAATGGGGAGTTACACTCCACATTCTTGAGGGTGGAGTTTCTACACACGGTATTTGATGGTCTTCTGCATGGGAAATTTGTCTATTCTCCCCTATTTATTTCTTTACTCAGTTTTTATTTACATCAGTATGTGGACTCATGAATATTTATTTTATACTTTAGGTTGTAACTCATCACTACTTTATTTTACTGCTCAAATTGTTCTATCTTTGGCCATTGGAAGCTCTTTTAGTTGGCGCTTGTGACCCTTACATGTACTATATCATTGTGGTGTGTATGTATTTTCTTTTTGTAATTTTTTGGGGTACTTCACAACTTTCTGATACTACAAGGTTCTCCAGGCTCATCTTGTCTATTTTCTGTTCTGGTGCTAGCCTCAGCATTTCTCTGAGAAGCCCTGGTTTCTTTTATTGGGGAAGGGTATCAGAAACCAAGACCTGTCTGGGTGACTCCGGTTTACTTTCCACATGACAAATGACCTGTGAAAGACTGACTGAACAGAAATGTGGGGAGCAGAAGGCAGTCTGAGCTTCACAGTCAGGCTTTCTATCTGTTTCCCATATTTCCTACTTATTAACTGCAGAGCTCTGGACAAATAGTTTAACCTCTCAGGAGCTTACCTTTCTCATCTACAAAATGGGCATAATATTACATACCCTGTAGGGTTGTTGTGAGAATTAGAAAACAGTATAATGGGTCTGGCATGTAGCATCTGCTCCAAAAGTCATTTCTGTGGAGTGGTAGGTCCATATGTGTGTCACCACCCCAAAGCTGGCCAAACACCAAGGAAAATAAATGTTTAATTTTTTTAATTGCATAAACAAAACCATATTATCCATGAAGGAAGTTGAAAAAAGAGGATGTTATACTTACAATCATACTACACTAACATATGTTCCCTTTTAGTCCCTGTCATTATGTGCTTATTTTAAAAATATTTTCATCACATTGTATATAATGAGAGAAATAATGTTTTACTGTTGTGGATCCAGTAATAATAAAAAGGCAGCACTTACTGAGTGCTTATCTGGTACTCAACCCTTTACGTGGATTATTACAATCTCTACTTTATAGTTGAGGAAACTGAGGCACGGGGAGGTTAAGTCCTTTCCACAGGGCATATAGCCAAGGAGAGAGACAGGATTTGAACTGAAGCCTGTCTGACGCCAGAGCCTGAAACTCTTAATCATTATTTTGTATTTTCCTTTTTATGCAGATACTCACACATACACACATAATCACATGTATACACAGATGCATAAGTTTTCATTTTTTTATGCAACATATACCAAGCATCTATCATGCTAAAGGCATTGGATGATGCTGATAATAAAAAATGACTTTTTCATAGTCGCTCTTTTTTAGGTGCTCGGGATTTTATAGGAGATGTCACACAGAGACAAATGACTGCAGTGCAATGCTCTATGTAATAAATGTCATTGGCGGAGGCAGAGTGTGGGGTTTGGAAAAAGTTTGTCCAGTGATACCAAGGCGTGTTTGATGGAGGAGGTGACATCAGAACTGAGACTTGAAGGTTGGGCCAGATTAAAATAGGTTTGTGGATAGTAAAGGCATTTCAGGCAAATGGTATAGTAAAAATAAAACTATAGAGACTTGTGGTATATTAGATCACTGAACAGCAGTTATTCATTCCATTCCCCAAACTGCGTGGATGGGGCACACTCCCCACCCTCCATGACTTTTGGCTTGGCCTTGTGACTTTTTTGAGCCAATGGAATATGGGTGGAAGTGTCATCATGCTATTTGTGAGCTCAGGCCTCTTGTCTGGGAAGAGCATGTTTTAGGTTGCTCCTTCAGCCTGGGGCCTGGAATGAGTACACATGAAAGCAGGCTTGAAAGTGGCCTGGCCCCAGTCCAGCCTGGCCCAGATGAGCCCAGCTGACATCATAAAACTTCAGCAGACATGGAGACCTGTCAATGCAAAATAAATGTCAGTTATAAATCCCTGAGATTTGGGGGATTGTTTGCCATGCAGTGTAATCTCAGCAAAAATCTGATTAATACAAGGCCAGAAAGGATAAACCAAATTAGAAGAGAAGGTAATTGTCCAGTTTGGCTGAAGAATACACACACGTGTCTGCACCTGTATACAGAAAAGAGTTTTAATTTAATCCATCAAAGTGAGTAAAATGACCCAAAACTTTGTTGGAATTTGGCTGCCAAAATGGCCAAGATGATGTTACAGGAAACTGATATAGGATTTATGAAAAATCTACCAAGTTATGGACTTGGAATAAAAGCACAGAATGTCTTGGTATTTTTTCTTCTTTCCCCTGTCATTTCTGTGGGACCTAGCACGTACCAAGTAAACATTAGGGACATGGGTCTTCCTTCAAAGGACCTTAACAATTGAGTAAACAAGATAGATAAATATACAGGAAATACAAGAAGAGTTCTTACAAACAGGAAAGTCACAGGATTTAAGGTAAAGAAGGAATCTGATGCCATTTTAGTTTCATGACACAAAGGCCATCTGCTAGCAAGATGTTAACACTGGTGGTGTGAGCGGTATGATTCATTCATAAATACCTTCTCCTGAGGCCAGGTGATTACCAAAGGTCCTTTACTCTCTCTACTTTTACATCTTTAGAATCCAGGAATATAAGGGCATATTGCTGATGACTGACAAACCACTCGAATGCTTAGCCTAAGTAGAGCCATGGTGGGAGGAAACAAAATGTTTTAAAGGCAAAAGAGGTATGGAAGAAAACAAGTTGAGTGAGTGGGTGGCTCTGTGGGAAAGGACCACACTGGGGGTGGCTTTTTGGGAAAACCCTAGGGTACAGAACGGAAACATGCTGGGGCCGGGGCTTGGTGGAATGAATAGAGGCCTTTCTTTAATATCCACCCCTTCGGACTCAGGCTGGAAGCTGTCTCTCTAACTTCCTTCTGATTTTGCTCTGCTTTGCTATCAGTAATACATTTGGTGGTGGACTGTGCCATCCCTGTCTCCCACTCATAAGGTACTCCTATATCATTATGCCCAAAGAGCTTGTCTCCTCTTTGCCTTCAGGACATGCCCTTGGATGATGTATCTCTGTTATGAGACATACTGGTGCCATTACTTTTCAGTGAATGGATTTCATACCATGGAGTACATTTGTAACCATAACTCCCCCATGGCTTAAAGATGAGGATAAATTTGTAACCATGGTACATGATTCTGAGGTGCTTCTAGCACTGCCTCTGTCTCCAGCGGATCAAATTTTACTCTGTCCAGGGTGGGCAAGAGAAATGTAAGTTTCCTAGCAGAGTTCTAATTGAGCAGGCTCCAAACCCCTCTTCTGGCATGACTGCAGGGACCCTGACTGTAGCCATAAACCAGCTCCATAGGAAGCCTTGCCACTTAAAGATCTACAAAACATAATCCGCCAACATTTGTTGAACATTTGCTCTTTGACAAACATTGTGGTAGGCAGAGCAAGGGACACAAAATGAATAAGACACGGTTCTCTCCTCCATGGGGGTTTATAATCTAGTGGAGAAATAGATAGGCCTAGAAGCAACACAAGGATGTGGGAGGCTGGGTGTTAGAACAAGTTTAAGCATGGGCCAAATATGGAACCACCCAGCCTCTAGGTTCAAATTGGAACATAGTGTAACAGAAATCCTACCCTGGCCACACGGAAAAACAGGCAGTCTGACTGGAGGAGACTGATTTAAAATATTATCTAGGAGGGTGGTCAAAGCTGAGGTACCCTACACTGATCTGGGGAGAGAAGAACAGACCCATATGGATAAAAGTTCCTCTTTGTAAAGCCCCACTTTAGCAATTTTCCCTCCTAACTTTCTATTACTGTCTCACCTCCCAGAGGCGCTATCTAGGAGGCTTCTAGAACATTCTTTGCCCAGGGGTGGGGTGGGGTGATGAAGGCTGTATGATTCTAGTGGGCCTCAGATCAGAATCAAGTGGGTTTATATTTTTAGCAACAAAACTATGGCACTCACCATGAGCTGATGATTCCACTTTGGATTAAGTAGAAGTGAAGGCAGCTCTCCTTTCCTCTATGTAAAAGTTAGACTTCTTCCAGGTTCAGTGACTGCTCAAGGAGATCATCTCGGAGATCTGGTAGCAAAATACCACTTGCTAATAGTTCATTCACTTTTTTCTTAAGTGGAACAGTCTTAGAAGACAGGCCTGGAAATTAGGCTTATAGGCTGGGAAAACAGACAGAGATTTGGGCAGCAGCTGTTTTTAATGTGTTTGGAGACTACATATGTACTATGGAGAGAACACATTGCATTCGGTAAGATCATAAAATATGCATGTGAGCGTGGTAAGAACATGACTAAAAATGGTGCTGCCAACACAGTGGGGATACTTTGTTATGCTGGCTGAACCGTGTGTCTCCATGTCTCAGAACATCACAGCCAGGCTAGTATTCTTTAGAGCTGGGATTTGTTGTGTTCTAATGCTACCATTCTCTATGTTTCCCACATGTTTAATATACAACACTGATAGAATTTTTAGTGGTAACTTCCAATGTCTGGGGAGAACTCAAGTCTGCCCCTGAGACCTATGGAAATGTGTAAGGACAGTATCGTTAAGGACAAAATCTTCAGATACAGGCAATTTACCACACTAGCAAGAGATAAAGATTTGAGAGGGGAGGGTCAATGGTATTATGATTAAAATTAGGTGATGTAGGCAATCTCTTAGACTCTCAGGGTACTTCTAAATTACTCTTTTTATTTTAATAAAGTTTTAATTTTGATATAGTTTTAGATTCACAGTGAAATTGCAAAGATAGTACAGAGAGTTTCCTTAAAATCCTTCAACCAGTCTGAGTCTTCCCTAGTGTTATGATCTTACAGCGCCATGGTACATTTCTCAAACATAAGACACCAATATTGGTACATTACTATTAACTGTAGACTTTGTTTGGATTTTATCAGTTTTTCCATTAATGTATTTTCTTCTGGGTTCCAGAATCTAACCCAGAGTGCTTTATTCCATCGATTTTTCTTATCTCCTTAATCTCCTTTGGTCTGGGACAGTTTCTCAGTCCTTCCTTATTTTTATGACCTTACAGATTTGAGTAGTAGAAGTAGAAGTATTTTGTAGGATTTAAAAAACAAACATGCTGTGCTTTAAAATGAGGCCCAAACCTCCCTTGCTTCGGATAAACTACTTTGTTTTGGAAGGCCAGAGAGGAAACACGATGGATGTGGGGGGATGCTGTACCTCTCCTCACTCTCATCTTCTGCTCAGAGGGAGGGAGAGCACCAGAGGATCATGAGTGGTCCAGTGTATTTGAGGGCAATCCCCAGAGTCTGTGGAGTGACCCCTCAACACAGCAGAATCACTGGGGAGCTTTTAAAAATACAGATGCCCAACTTGTGTGGATGAGCACTGGGTGTTATATGGAAACCAACTTGACAATAAACTATTTGTAAAAAAAAAAAAAAAAAAAAGAAAAAGAAAGAAATAAACATAACCCCCCCCCCTAAAAAAAATAAAAATACTGATGCCCCAAATTCACCCCAGACCAATGGAATCAGAATTTCTGGGGAAGTGACTCAGGCATAGGTATTTTTCAATGGCATAACAGGTGATTCTAATGTGCAGTCAGGACTGAGAACTGCAGACTTAGCTAGCAATAAAGAACATATTTGCTGAAGCACCTTAGCAACAGCCATGGGAAAGGAGTAGGTCCCAGCTATGCCACTGGGATTTGGGGTTTGGGATCCTGGAAAATATCTTTATCATAGATTTAATTGGCAGTATTCTACTTAACTTTTTTTTTTTTTTAACTAGCTTGAAAGCTGTGTGCCAAACAGTGGATTTGTTTCCTTAATCATCAGTCTGATGTGAGGCTAAAACAAGTGAGTTATGGAACCCTGTTCCACACTGAGTATTCTACTTTTAGTTGTCTAGTGATCAGAGCTGACTATTTGAAGGTACAATCTATAAAACAGATAACAATGCCAGACTGGGGATCAGGAACCTGGTTCCAGTCTGAGGGTTTTAAAAGCCATTTGACCACTGGCTGGTCAAGTTACTTAGTTTCTCTGGAACTCAGGGCACTCACCAGAAAATGAAGGGTTTGAATTAGGTCACCATGAGATCTCATCTGGCTCTAAAATTCTATGATTCTCTTATATAGTAGTTTGTCACTTACTAAATGTTCTACCTGGAGTGAACCACTTAGTCTTAGGCCTCATTTTCTCATCTGTGAAACAGAGACAGGGATGCCTTACCTCAGGGTCACTTTGGGCTCTAATTGAGATCATTCTTTAATATTTTTTTAATGTTTTTTATTTATTTCTGAGAGAGAGTGAGACAGTGTGAGCAGGGGAGGGTCAGAGAGAGAGGGAGACACAGAATCTGAAACAGACTCCAGGCTCTGAGCTAGCTGTCAGCACAGAGCCCGACGTGGGGCTTGAACCCATGAACCGTGAGACTATGACCTGAGCCGAAGTCGGACGCTTAACTGACTGAGCCACCCTGAAGTCGGACGCTTAACTGACTGAGCCACCCAGGTGCCCCTAATTGAGACCATTCTTGGTGAGGTGCTGCACAATTCTAACTGTCATGTTTTCTGAAAATAGAGTGATTGTCCCTCTTTTGAGGATCATTGTATCACCAGTGAATCTCTTTCCTCCACTATGTAAGTGCCTCCAAATACTCAATAAGTATTTGTGGACTGAGTAAATGGCATAATTTAAAGATAAAAACTAGTCAAACTAGCAATAGATTTCAACAGTGGCTTCCCATTAGGTTTATCTGGTGAGCTTTAAAAACCATGAGTCTTCAAGGGGCGCCTGGGTGGCTTAGTCGGTTAAGCGTCCGACTTTCGCTTAGGTCATGATCTCGTGGTTCGTGGGTTCGAGCCCCATGTCAGGCTCTGTGCTGACTGCCAGCTCAGAGCCTGGAGCCTATTTCAGAGTCTGTATCACCCTCTCTCTCTGACCCTCCCCTGCTCACGCTATCTCTCTCTCTCTCTCTCTCTCTCTCCTAGAAATAAATAAAAAATATTAAAACAACAACAACAACAAAAACCCATGAGTCTTCCATTGCACCAGAGACCAATCAAATTAGAAATCTCTGGGATGGAATCCAAATGTCAGGGTTTTGTTGTTGTTGTTATTGTTGTTTTTTTGAAGGTTCCCAGGTGATTCCCATGTGCAGCCAAGGCTGGGAACCACTGCCTTGCAAGGGCAGGTTCTTCAGCAAGTTGAGGAAACTGAAGATGGCCAGAGTATTAAAGGCTGTCCAGTCCTTGAAAGACTTGCACTGTATCTTTATTTCTGTATCCATCTACCACAACACTTAGCAGTTGTGCATGGAAGGAACCCAACATGAATTTGTTGAACTGGATGGCATTAAAAAAATTTCTAGCTCACCATTTCCTTCCTCAGTCCTTTCACTCACTATGTGATAGAATATGAAGAGCAGGTGAAGTCAAGGGTTCTAACTCATGTTCCCCCCTTAATCATATTCTCAGTATAATATAGGTTCTTTTTTTTTGGGATTCATATGATTTAATGAGTCTAGTTTGAAAAAGAGCCTCCCTCTTTTCACCCCCACACTGCAGCCCCATGCTGGTCCAGCGATACACTCCTGCAGCTGATTGGTGCCTGGGGCTGGAGAGCGAGGTAGGCATCAGCGTGAAAGTGGTGGCATTTTCAGCAGCTGGAGTCACTGTGAGGAGCCCAGCACATGTCACCACTTTAAGGTGTTTCACCCATTGACCGTAGGCAGCCCAATTGATCTCACTCCCTTAGGTTCTCAATGCTTTATTTATTATCTTCATGTTAAGAACATATTTTTAAAAAGATTCTGAGATGCTCTCCTTATTATTAATACAGGTGCTTACTTAGTTCCAGATAAATACAGACCCCCCCCTTCCTTTTTTTGAATGTGTTGTAGCTTTATATGAAGCTAATGGAGCAAGGCAATGCTCAAACGTCAAATTAAACTGCACAGCTCTGTAATCACTCAGACTGACATGGCATAAAAGGATAATTAGTAGTTCATTACATGGAACATTGTTTGTTCAGCTAAATTGATTTCTCAGCTGCCCATGTTTTCTGTTTACTTAGTAAGCGCTCCACTGCACATTTTTATTTGAGAGCTAGGAAATCCCTTTCCCTGAACTTTTTTTTTTTTTTTTTTATCAGTGCAGTTTTAAAATATAATTTGCTTGAGCTGGGTGAACCTCCGAATGACATCCAGGTGTACGGTAACAATCCCGAGTGTGGATTGATGCTCAGAACATAAAACCAGCTGTGGTCAGAAACCTGTGAGACTACCCGAAGGCCGGAACATACCCAGTGGCTTTGTACCTGGAAATGCTTTTGTGGCTGTTTGCTTTTCAACTTAAGAGTGAACTCCCCTCTCAGAAAGGGAGGGAGTGAGAGAGAAATTGGAATAGACACCTAATTCCTTGCTGTTCAAAGTGGAAATTGTCCAACAAAGTTTTCTTAAAGCCTTCATGTTGCCTGTTAATGCCAATATAAAGGAAACAGTGGCTGTTTTAGGATTTCCTGCAACCCTGTTCACCATCGGCAGTATTTGGAAAAAAGGCTAAATGCTAGCTTTGAACCTTTCTGAAATTGCTACTTACAAAGATAGTGTGCATTTGTTAGGTTGGTGTAGTGGAGGTATCCATTGCTCAAACCGCTTGGTTGTTTTCATGTCATTTGCACTTCTCTCTGGTGAGTGAGGCATCCACAGAGATTTTTCTGGGCAGATACAGACATTCAGATGTGTAGCCTTTGACAACATCAGCATCTACCTCCTAACATGCAGCTTACCCAGGTTTTGCCATTGGCTTTCTTGACTCTGCTTGACCAACGGGTTAATGCATTGAACTAAATGACCTTGGAGTTTTCATAGCCACAAAGAGAGGAGAGAAGCCAGTTGTGAAACAAGTTCAAGCCTTGAGCACATGATGAAATATAAGTCTGGACAACATGTCAGGCTGAAAGTTCTACCACAAAGAAGTTTGTTTCCTGAAAGATTCTCAACATTAACTAGGTTTTGCTAGTCCTTGAAGGAACTTAGGAATCTTTTTTTTTTTTTTTTAATTGGATTAAACATCTACGTCGTCTGTATTAAATGGAGAAGGTGAGTCTATGAGAGGAGAGGGGAGGCCTTGAGGCCAGGCAAAGGAAAGCTCAGTGGCTTACTCTGGTTAAGTATTCTTTCAAAATACATGTGTGTAGCTGGGGTTCATGCTAGGGAAACTAAAAACTATATTAAATTCCACCATAACCAAGTTCTGTGTTTCTTTCCTTGGCCCATTAGAGGGCTCTTATAACATAAACACAACATATTGAGAAGGCGTCTCTCAGTTACCAATATTAATGGGAGGAAATAGAGCCTGCATGAATGAAATCCATGGATAATCCCCGAGGCTCACCCATGCTTTTGATTTAATCTTCTTCCCTAGCATCATTATTAGGTGCTGGACTCAACTCAGAGTTGGTGGTATACTCACAGGAAGAGAATCCTGACTTTTGAAGAGAGCAAGGACATATGATAGTTCTATTCTGAGCACACAAAAACCTAGCAGAAATGTGAAATTTGAAAATTTCAGTTTGCAATGCCATTTCAAAGGTTTTTCTGGACAGACAGTAATTTGGAGGTCAAAGTCCCAGGCAGGCCATTCCCTTGCAGTCTTTGAATGTGCAAACCAGTCAGTGTGGGCATCATCTGTGATTACCCCATATATAGTGAGACCTTGCTCTGGTGAAAACAACAATCATGAATGTTGTGTGATGAACTGCAGTCTTGCTATGTGTTTAACCTCTGCCATTGTGGTGCCTACCCTCCCCACTGGAATTGGAGGTTTCCTTTCTTTTCTTGGGCCAGCCCCACACTCTAGGTAAAAACAACTGGGTGGTTACCACTATTAGACTGTCCCTTATTCCTGCGAACTACCTGGCACCTGGACATTTGCCTGGAGGCTTGCCCACCCTCTTTATGTCCTGCAAACCCCTTGGTTTCTCTTGGCCACAGCGTGGACCTTCTGGCTCCCCTTTGCCATCCCCTCTCTCATTTATCCTGTTGCTGTTTTCCCTAATTTTTGTCAATCAGATTAGCTGCTGTGGATAACCCCAATCCCCACCGATAATGGGGAAATGTGGCATCAAACCCAGCCCATTTCCTAAGCTGATGCCAACAAAGGCTGAATGTATGTAAGCAATCCTCCCCAACTTACTCAGGCAGCAATTTTATTAAAGTTCTGCTGTCAGAACTGAATTATCTGGATGTCTTGTTGCAAACCTCTGGGTTCTCATTTTCCACTAACTCTCCTTGGCTGCTAAATAGACCCATGAACTGCTTCTCTAGGGGCAAATCCTGGCTTCCTTCCACCTGTCTCCTCAGCCACAGCCTCCCCTAAGCCCTCTTTCATTGGCCTGAGACATAGGATTATAATCCTCCCAGAGGGCTCTTGCGGATTCCTGACTGGCTGTCCTTGCTATAGTTCCTTCTTAGCCTCCTTAACACCAAATCACCTCATTTTTCCTCCTCTCTCACTAGCTGTTTTTTTGCCCCCTCTTCCTAGCCCCTACGGGTTGGGGAGATCAGAGACCGGTCCAGAACAGCCTCATTTCTTTTCCTGCCTCTCTTTATTTCCTTCCCTTCTCCATTTAAGGTGGTCTCATTTGGCTCCATAGTTTCAAATCCTAGCTGTTCACACTGATCTCTCCCCATATAGTATCTCCTAGTCTTGACCTTTCTCCTGAGCTCTAGACTCATAGCCAAATGCCTCATCAGCATCTTAGGGTATAATAGGCATCTTTAACTTAACAGAGCTTAAAAGGAATTTGGGATTTCTTTCCTGAAATCTGTCTTGCTCTTTCCTTCCTCTAAGTTAATAGCTGCATCTTGTTGCTAAGGCTAAAAACCTAGGAATCATCCTTGATTATTCTCTTGTCCTTACCTCCACATCCAATCCATCAGTGAGTTCTGGAGGTTCCTATTTTCAAAACATATTCCCAGCTTGTTAACTTTTCCCAGGTTCCAGCCAACATCATCTCTGCACTAAACTATGGCAGTACCCTCTTTAAGGCTTCTGCTCTTGCCTCTCAGCTTATTCTTAACAGAGCAGGGGAAGAGCTCTTTCAAAAACAAAACTGAGGATTGTATCATTTTACAGTTTAAAAACTTCTATGGTGTTCAGTGTAGTTGGAATAATCTCTAAACTTCACATGGCCCACTGGCTCCACATGATTGTTAATCCCTTCTTACTTTCTGATATCAGCTCACCCTTTTGTCTCTTCCCTGAAGTTGACAGGTTTCTCCTACATCAGAGAGCCCTTGCATGTATTGTTCTGTCTGCCTAGAATATTCTTCCTCCTATCTTGGTATGATTGTTTCTGTCTTATACATTAGGTCGCGGCTCAAGTCCTGACTCAGAAAGACTTTTAGTGGACCTCATCTAAAGTCATTCTCAGTGAAATTATCCTGTATTAGTCCCACTCTAGCATAAATCACTCCTTGTCTTTCTAAAAAACTTATTTTTGGATTGTTTACTTCTTTTTTTTTTCATTAGAGAGAGAGTGAGCATGAGCAGGGGAGGGGCAGGGAGAAGGGAGAGAGAGAATTCCAAGTGGGCTCCACACTGTAAGCACAGAGCTGGACATGGGGATTGAACTCACAAGCCGTGAGATCATGACCTGAGCTGAAATCAAGAGTCAGATGCTTAACTGACTGAGCCAGCCAGAAGCCCCTGGATTGTTTACTTCTTGGTAATAGGCTCCATGAGGACAGAGCCTTTGTTTTGTTGACACTGAATCCCTTGTGCCTAGAATAATGCCAGGTGTGTAACAGGTGCTCAATATTGTTGAATGAATAAAGTCCAGCATCCTTGTCTAGACTGCCTATTAACAGTCACGTCTCTGCTCTTCATCTACCAATATCTTGGACATTTTTTTTTTTTTAGCTTTCACTTTGCCCTTTCTTGCTGTGTGTGGCTGAGAGAACTATGATGTCTCACTCCTGAGTCCATAAAGCTGAGTTACAACAGCTCTCCCCTCCAGTTTCCCATTTTAATCTCCTGGCTTTTCATCTTTGCCTCAAGCTTCTAAGGCTCTGGACATCTGCTTCAATCACTGTTTTCATGGATGACTTTGGTTTATCAAGGTCTTGTTCTCTCTGATGCTGACCTACACTACTAGGTCTTGATTCTTATTCCCTAGGGTCAGCTGCTTCCCACATTTTGGAGACACAAGGCATGAGGGAAACAGTTTGAAGCTAAACCCCAGTGGAGACTGACGGAGGCAGGCTGACTCTCCATCTAAAGGGGCAGTTTCCATTACAGTCATGTTCCACAGATGTTCACCACCACTTGCCTGAGGCATTTCATTTTACCGCTTGACCCTTCCTGGTGAAGAACAGCCCCTTAGCTGAATATCTTAAGGCCATTAAAATGCAAACCCTGGGGCGCCTGGGTGGCTCATAGGTTAAGCGTCCAACTTTGGCTTACGGTTCGTTGGTTCAAGCCCTGCGTCGGGCTCTGTGCTGACAGCTCAGAGCCTGGAGCCTGTTTCAGATTCCGTATCACCCTCTCTCTGACCCTCCCCTGCTCACACACAGACACACACACACACACACACACACACACACTCTCTCTCTCTCTCTCTCTCTCTCAGAAATAAATAAAATGTTAAAAGAAATTAAAAAAAAATGCAAACTCTGGTTGTAATGTAAAACAAGAAAAACAAATTCACAAAATCCCCTGCTTGAGACCCAGTATAAAAGACTGATATGGAAAAAGAAGGGTAATAGAAGCTTCACAATCAAAAAGGAAATTCCAATAGATAGATGTCCTATCTATTGCTTGGCTTTTTGAGAGTAGGTGTGAGTATATGAATGTAAATAATTTGCATATATCTATACTCCAATTACTGGTTTATATATGATGTATGTAAAGTGTAGGTGATATCTATATTTTACTTTAATGAAAACTTATAAAATGTGTAATAGTTATTCGAGAACCTAGAATAGCTTTTTTGGATTTACTTGGATGATTAGGCCAGAAACACATTCAGAAAATTATCTATCTATCTGTCTGTCTGAAAAATACCTAATAATATCTAAAACCCATCTCTCTGAAAGAACGAAGTGCTAGTTCTGCAGCACTTCAACCTGTCAAGCAAATATATATGAACATGTTTTTCTTTTGAAAGGCATATTATTATGTACCCAATAAATCAAAATAAGCTCCTCTGTGTGACTTACATCTGTCAAATAAATAAAATATATATATATACACATATATATGTGTATGTATGTATGTATGTATGTGTATATATATATATATATGTTAAATCCAACTTAGGGACAAAACCAATTCAGTTGTGTAATGCCTGTAAAAACAAAACAAAATTAAAATAGGTAAAATAAAACAAAACTTGTTTTAAAAAAGAATTATCGGGGTGCCTGGGTGGTTGAGTGCTAATTCTTGATTTCATCTCAAGTCATGATCCCAGGGTGATGGGATTGAGCCCCACATTAGGCTCTGAGCTGAATGTGGAACCTGCTTGGGATTCTCTCTCTCTTTCTCTCTCTCTTCCTCTGCCCCTCTCCAGCTTGTGCACTCTCTCTCTCTCTCAAATAAAATAAAAAAAGAATTATATTCCATACTATTGATAATTTATAATTTATTTAATAATTCTACTAATGGACATTTAATATTAATTTATTGTGTGATTATACACAATGTTTATATTTGAATCTACATGAAAATATTTTTATTTATAAGATTCAGTTCTTAAAGTAAAATTGCTGTTTAAACAGATTATGCCTTTTTTTAAAAAATGTTTTTTATTTCTTTCTGAAAGAGAGAGAGAGAGAGACAGCATGAGCAGGGGAGGGTCAGAGAGAGAGGGAGACATAGAATCTGAAGCAGGCTCCAGGCTCTGAGCTAGCTCTCAGCACAGAGCCCGACATGGGGCTCAAACCCACAAACCATGAGATCATGACCTGAGCTGAAGTCGGACGCTTGACTGACTGAGCCACCCAGGCACCCCAGATTATGCCTTTTTAAAAAGATTTTATTTCTAAGCAATCTTTACATCCAATGTGGGGCTGGAAATTACAACCTTGAGATCAAGAGTAGTGTGCTATATGGACTGAGCCAGCCAGGTGCCCCCAGATTGTGTGTTTTCGTTGATACATGCTGTGAGATTTAAGCTCCAACATGCATGAAGTTCACTACTTTATGCTGTCTTCACTACTGCACTCCTAGTTTTGCTTATTTGATGGGTGAAGAGTTCGCCTACCCTCTTTTTTAAATAATTGTATTCAAGTATAATTTACATACAAAAAACTTCACATATGACTCTGTGTGTGTGTGTGTGTGTATGTGTGAAAACTATCACCACAACCAAGCTAATAAACATTGCTATTACTTCTAGAGTTTCTTTGTGACCTTCTGTAATTTCTCACTACTTCTCCATCCCCTCCTTACACTGTCCCCAGGCAACCACTGATCTGCTTTCTGTCTCTATTCTATTTTCTAAGCTTTTATTCAAATGGAATAAAATAGTTTTACTTTTTGTCTGGCTTCTTCAACTTAGCATTATGATTTTGAGGTCCATCTATGTTGTCGTGTGTGTCAATAGTTCATATCTATTTACTGCTGATTAGTATTGCATTGAATGGATATACCACAATTTATTTTTCATTTACTTGTTCATGAATATTTAGGTTGTTTTCACATGTCTTGGCTATTAGAATTATGTGTCTCTATGCTTTTAAAAGTGGTTGAATGGTTTTCCAAAATTGTTGTAACATCTTATATCCCTATAGTGAGACTTCCAGTTGAATCACATCTTCTCCAACACTCAGTAAGTCTGTTAAATTTTTATCTTAGTGGATATGCAGTTGTATCTCATTGCCATTTAAATTTTCATTTCTCTAATGGCTAATGATGTTGAAAATCTTACTGGGTGCTTATTTGGTAATGTGCCTAACATTTTGTCTATGGTTTTATTTAGTTGTTTGTGTTCTTAGTACTGGTTGTAGGAATTCTTTATATATTGTATGTACAAGTCCTCTGCGGGAAGTATGTTCTGTGAATATTTTCTTCCAGTCTGTGGCTTGTCATCATCATTTTCTCCTCCTTCTCCTCTTTCTTCTTCTTTTGTAATAGTGTCTTTTGAAGAGAAAAGTTTTTCATTTCGATACAATCTATCTTATTGATTTTTTTCTTTATAGTTTGTGCTTTTGGGTTATATTTAAGGTATCTTTGCCAAATCCAATATCACTTGCTGACTTTGAAGGTGGAGGGAGGGGACTATAGTCCAAGGAATTAAGCAGACTCTAGAAGTTAGAAAAGACAGTAAAATAGATGCATGCCTAATGCTTCTAGAAAGGAAAAGAATTTTACCAACATGTTGATTTTATCCTCGTGAGGCCCATATCAGATTTCTAATATACAGAACTTTAAGATAATAGTATGATTCCATTTTGATAAAGTATTTATGCATAATATGTGTGTGTATGTATACAGAATAGAATGTAATCTCCTCAACTAAAATGTAAGCTCCTTGGGGTACCTGGGTGGCTCAGTCAGTTGAATGCTTAATTTTGGCTCACCTTATGATCTTACGGTTTGTGGGCTTGAACCCTGTGGTGGGCTCTATGCTGGCAGCGCAGAGCCTGCTTGGGATTCTCTCCCCCTCCTCTCTGCCCCTCCCCTGCTTGCACTTTAAATACATACATACATAAAATGTAAGCTCCTTGAGGCCAGGGGCACATTGTTTTAGCTCAGTGTCTATAATAGTACATGGCAGAGAGTTGGGAGGGGGGTCAATATAATTTGTTGAATGAATTAATTAATAATCCATAATGTTACCACATTTACATAAAATAACTATATAGGTGTAAGCTATGTGGAGGAGGTTGCATATTGTATATTCATATATATATCTTAATGTACAGAACAGTGTTTAGGAGGGTATATACCAAACTGTTTTCAATGGTTATCTCTGGGGAAGGAATAGGATTAGGTAGAGGAAAAGTGAAAATAGATATTTACTATTACCTAATATTGTTTTGAAATTGTATGTTCATGTCATTATATATTCTTATAAATAAAAATATCAGTAAAGGAAATAACTGTCTCAATTCTGATCAAATATCTTTAAGTTTGATTTGAAGATCCTGTGTTTTATATCATTAAGCACTATGTTTGCCTAGGAGATTTTAAAGGGACACAAATCAGTATTAAATAATTAAAACTAAGGACAAGGTGATTATTATCAGGAAGTACAAACTGGACTTGGAACATGGCAGAAATAAAATATAAGTGCATGGTGAATTTCATCTCAGGCTTTGGGAAAGATTCAGAAGGTAGTGTCATAGTGTATAGATCGGTAGCATTGTAATGGGTATTATGTGAGAAGACACTAGAAATTACTTCATAAAGAAACTGGTAGTCTGGTATACAGGAATGAAATTTTAAAACTAGAGAAGAAAAATACACAATACTTATGATGAACTGACTTATGAGTCATTGGGGCAGCTTGGATCATTTCTGTTTGCTAAATTTTATGACCTTGTAGTACATATGGCAGTTCTCATATTTGGGGTCATTGTAAAGGTTCCAGATGATTCAAATTAGACAAAATTATTCTTTTACCATTGATTGTCAAAGGTGAATGTATCAGGTAAGGATTCAGATTTCATTTAAGAAGAGCTCATGGAATGCTTGTGGGACATAAGGTTCTGGCACAGTCTCTATCAGGGAGGCAGAGATAAATCAGATATGGACCCTTTTCTCTAAAAACAGAATCTTGGGAGCTGAATCAAAACATGAATTTAAATTGCTATGAAAAGATTATGGTGATGAAGATATAAGATTATGAGATTGTGAAGTAAAACAGTATCAGTGGGACAGAATGACAGGGATGAAGAGGGAATGGAAAGAGAATGGCCATTGATTGGCTATAGTGACTGTGAGAAAACTGCCAAGACAGTTGGATTCACTGAACACCCCAGGTGACTCTCTTTAGGGAGTGGATTTAGCAGGCTTTGCCTAGTTCCCATTATTTCCTGGACTATAAATACAGCTACTTATTAATTATAATATAGCTATTTATTAAGCGGAGTCTGCAGCTTCTGTGGAAAGCAATGGAACCATTCAAAACTCTGACCTGGTCAGGACAACTCATAATTTACTATTTATCTCACTCACTAGCCTGCAAGGTCCTTCTGGGAGAGGATTCATAGTTTTCTCTCTATTGCTAGTGTCTTACACAGTGTTTGGTATATAGCAGATACTCAATTTTTTTTTTAACACAGAAGCAATAGTTGGTCATTAGGAAGTGAGACCATGACCAATAAATAACACTCCAATAAATAAGCAAACCTCTTTGATTTGCCTAGTAGTACTGAGTCCCTGATTATATGTGATATTCATTTTACAGAAGGCAACACTGGATTTGCATACAACCATTGTATCTCTTGGGTTAGTAGGCAGACTGCTCTTGGATAACCCGAACAGCAAGTCTTTCTATGTCAGAACTTGTGATAATTTTCTGGGGGGTATAGATTGATTATAATAAAGTGCCTCCTCCCAAGGAACGTAGAGTCCAGAGAGAGTTCATTGGCTGTACTAGATGGATGCAGAAGGAAACTACAAGTCCGAAAGAATGAGTATGCCCACGTGTGTTATTCAGGATGGGCTTGGTTATATTGCGACAAGCAACCTCCATATCTCAGTGGTTCCTGAGGACAGTTTTTTATTACATGTCTGTTTTGAGTTGGCTGCAGATATGCTCCACATCTTCACTCAGGAACCCAGGCTGAACTGCTTATCTTTTCCACTTTGAACATTGTTGGTCATTGTGGCAGAAGCATGAACTGGCTCTTCTTCCTGGAAGTGACGTATATCACTTCACTCATTTTGTCAATGAAGAGTGGATCACGGGGTACACCTGAGTTCAACAGGCTAAGTAAATATAAGGCAGTAAGTATTGATGAACAGAAATATAATCTATGGCATCCTTCCTCTGTAGTCCAATTTTTCAACCCTAGGACTCCAAGTCTTAGAGGAGAACCTTGAGATTTCAAGACATTTCTAGAAAACAAGGAATAGGTTATAGGAATAAAGAGGATGTTCTGAGAAAAGCTGGGATTGTGGGAGAAAATTCAAATAAAGGAAGCAACAGTATAAATGTGAGAGGACTTTTAATTTAGTCATATACCCAATGGGGTAGTTGGTAAGGATGGTTGTGAAGTCATGGAATTTTATTTTTCTCTGCAGATGATATTATCATATGCTTGTCACGACTAGGCTATTACTGTGAATTTTTTAAAAGAAGAAAAATGAAAAGATTTTGATCTAATGTCATCTTTATTTCAGAAAAAAGATAAGAACACTAATTGTTAAGACTGACAAAGATTTAATTTCTAGTTGCATTGAGAGGAAAAAAATTAACAGACTAACAAAATTATAACCTTAACATGATTGAACTCATTACTTTTGAAATGTGGAGCAGATACTTTGTGTTGGTTTTTTAGTTTGTTTATAGAACTGGAAATGACTTTAGCATGTTAATATTTTATCAAATTAAAATTAATATCATTATGTTTTGAGAATCAAAATGTAAATGTAATGTAAATGCCATTATATATGTTAGAATATGTGCTTTATTTTTTATAAAAATAATAGATGCTTATTATCAAAATTTCAAGTAGCATAAAAAGTATGAGGAAAGAAAAAAGTTACTTATAAATAACCTAGTATAACATTTGGTGAACAAGATGAATTGGCAGGCAGAGAGATAAGTAGGTAGGTAGGTTGGTCGGTAGGTAGGTAGGTAGGTAGATAGAGAATAGTTTTATATGAATGGGATTATCCTATGCCAACTATTAAAAAACATTTCATTTTATTCTAATTTACTAGATTTTGAAATGCAGAATTTTTGATAAATGTTTTTCTTCTTAAGAGATATTACTTCCTTAAAATCCCAAGCTTAAAGATTTTGAAAGCCATCAAGACATTAGCAACATCACATTTTAAAGCTAAAGTGTTCCATTTTTTACCGTTCTCACTGATTTCCTGCTATGAAGGAGAAAGCCTTTAAGTACTCTTAGCTTCCCTTTCTCTCCTTCAACTCTATTTTTTGTTCTGATTTTATTTAATTTTAATACAATTTCAAACTTATTCCAATGTTGCAAGAACAGTGAGAAACATTCCCATATACCCTTTAACAAATTTTAATATTTTGCTTCATTTTATCCTGTATAACTTACACACTGTATATTAATTTTTTCTAACCCATACTTAATACATAGTTAAATATGTATTTCTGAAGAACAAGGACATTTTCTCAGATGATCACAGTGCAATTTTCAGAAGCAGGAAATTTAACATGGATGCAATAGTATTATCTACTCTACAGTTCATATTCAAATTTTGTCAGTTATTCCAATATGCCTTTTACAGATTCCTTTTTCTTAGTACAGGATCTAATCCACAATCATGCATTACTTGGTTATCATGTCTCTTTAGTCTCCTTTAATATGAAGTAATTCTTTTTTTTAAATTTTTATTTATTTTTGAGAGAGAGAAAGACAAAGTGTGAGGGGGGGAGGGGGAGAGGAGGAGGAGAGAGAGGTTGACACAGAATTCAAAGCGGGCTCCAGGCTCTGAGCTGTCAGCACAGAGCCCAGTGCAGGGCAAGAACTCACGAATCACAAGATCATGACCTGAGCCAAAGTCGGCTGCCTAACCGACTGAGCCCCACAGGTGCCCCATAATATGAAATAATTCTTCAGCCTTTTATTTTTCTTGATTTTGATATTTGTGACTTTAGGCCAGTTATATTGTAGAATGTCCTTCAATATGGATTTGTCTAATACTTCTTCATGATTTGATTCAGGTTATGCATTTTTGGCAAGAATACCACTGAGGTAATGTGCTTTCTCAATGTATCATATTAGGAGGCACAAGATGTCTGTTTGTCCCAAGATTGGTAATGATAACATCGATCACATGATTAAAGTGGTGTCCACCAGGTTTCTTTTCTGTAGAGATAACATTTCCCCCTTTTTAATTAGTGAGTATAGTAAGCAGAGACATTCTAACAGTATTTAACGTCCCATGGCATCAAAATTTTGCCCCCCTACTTTTAGTATCCATTGATGATTTTCTATTTTTGTAATTTCTTCTATACTAGTTGGTTTTCTACTACAAAGAAGGCTTTTACTTTATCCATCAGTTATTTATTTTTTCACCTCTAAGTGAATTGTTTCTCCCTCACCTCTAAGTCCTAACTCCTCCCGTACCTCAGGATGTGACCTTATTTGGAAACAAGGTCTTTGCAGATTTAATCAAGTTAGTAAGAGGTTATTAGGTTGAACCTGAAACCAGGGTGACTGGTGTCCTTATAAAAAGGGAACATTTGGACACAGACACACAGGAAAGATTGTATGAATACACACAGGGAGGATACCATGTGAACATGGAGGATCAGAGATACGCATCTACTAGCTAAGGACTGCCAGGTGTGGCTGGCAAACTACCTACGGAGGTGCTAAGAGGCAAAAAAGGATTTCCCTAAAGCTTTCAGAAGGGCATAGTCCAGCTGATGCCCTTAATTTTGGACTTTTAATCTCAAAATAAATAAATCTGTAAATAAATAAAACAATAAATCTGTTTTGTTTTTTTTTTTTAGGTCACCCAGTTTGTGGTAACTAGGTTAGTTCCCTAGGGAACTAATACAATATGTGTGGATTTTTATTTTATTCAAACAGTTGTAATCAATTACCATCATTATTTATTTTGATGAATTAATAGTTCCAGAGTTTGCTGGAGGGAGCCACTACTTCAAGCTGGCCTAAGCATGCTTTTTGATATGTCTCTATTGTTCTTTGAACATTTCCTTAATTTTTGGCACCAGAAGATGGTCCTGCTTATCTTGTAATTCCTCTGCCCTAGGTCCCCAATTTTACAGCTAGGCAATACCTCTTTATTTCTTTCTTTCTGTCTCACTCCATGTTCTTTTCTTTCTCTCTCTCTCACTCTCTCTACCTACCTACCTACCTACCTATCATCTTTCCCCTGAGTTTATACTGACACTCTCAGTTTCAACCTGACATCTCAGAATACATTCTTGGCTTCCTTTCCGTTTTTTGTATTTGCAAATCCCTTTAGCCACAAGGAGAAATTTGGCTTAATTACATTCATTGTATTCCTCATTTGCCTAACCCTAAAAAATATATATTTATTTGCCAAAACTCACACCAATTAATTTTAGAATTACTAATCTGTACCACTGATAAAAGCAAATTTACCAACCAGAGGTCAGTATTTGTATATAGTTTTTTCACTTCTGGGGGGTAAAACTTATTATTTTTTAAATTTTTATTATTTATATATTTATTTATTTTAAGTTTTTATTTAAATTCTAGTTAGTCTACATATAGTGTAATATTGACTTCAGGAGCAGAATTTAGTGATTCATCAGTTACATATTACTCCCAGTGCTCATCAGAAGTGCTCCACTTAATAGCCATCCTCAGGAGTAAAATTTAAATACAGTGATATGTCCATCAACTGATGAATGGATAAAGAAGATGTGATGGTGGTGGTGGTGGTAGTGATGGTGGTGGTGATGGTGGTGGTGGTGTGGTGGTGGTGGTGGTGTGTGTGTGTGGATGTGTGTGTAATGGAAAGAAAAAAATGAAATCTTGCTATTTGCAACAATGTGGATGGAACTAGAATGTATTATGCTAAGTGATATAAGTCAGTCAGACGAAGACAAATATTGTATGATTTCACACATGTGTAATTTAAGAAACACAACAGATGAACTAGGGGAGGGGAAAAATAAGATAAAAACACAGAGGGAGGCAAACCATAAGACTCTTAAATACAGAAAACAAACAGGGTTGCTGGAAGAGGGGTGAGTGGGGATGGGCTAAATGGGTGATGGGTACTAAGGAGGGCACTTGTTGAGATGAGCATTGGGTGCCATATGTAAGAGATGAGTCACTAAATTCTACTCCTGAAACCAATTCTGGTTCTATTTCTGAAACCAGGATGACACTGTATGTTAACTAACTTGAATTAAAAATAAATAAATAAAATATTTTCAGACCTTAAAATACATACATACATACATACATACATATATACATGGACGCCTGTGTGGCTCAGTCAGTTGAGCATTGCTTGATACAGGCTCAGGTCATGATTTCAAGGTTTGTGAGTGCAAGTCCCATGTTGGGCTCTGTGCTGACAACATGGAGCCTGCTTGGGATTCTCTCTCTCTCTCTCTCTCTCTCTCTCTTTCTCTTTCTCTAACCCTTTCTCACTTGTTCATGTGCTCTCTCTCTAAATAAATATGTAAACAAAAAATTAAAAAAATAAATAAGTACAGTGATATACACAAGTCTTGAGTATACAATTGATTGAGTTTTGACAAATGCATACATGTATGTATTCCATACCTCTATCAATATACAAAAGCTTCCCATTACTCCAGAAAGATTCTTTATGTCTGTTACCAGTTAATCCCCCTCAAGGCAATATGTTTTCCAGTTTTTGTCACTATTGTCTGTGTAATTTTTAGTTGTAACTCCTTTTTTTATTCCTATGTTAGTAATTTTTGTTTTTCTTTTTTCTTATATTTCCTAGATTTATCAAGCATTGTTTCCCGTTTCATTGATTTCTGCTCTTTATTTTTCTTTCTTTGTACTTAATTTGATATTAATTTGTTAATTTTTAACCTTCTTAAAATTGAAACCTGATCATTGATTGTAAACTTTTTTGTCTATTATAACTATTTGACTCTATAATTTCCATCTGAACAGTGCTTTAGCCGCATCCCATAAATTTGATATGCTATAATTTAATCATCATCCTATTAAAATATTTTATGATTTTTTGTGTTATCTTTAACTCATGTATTGTGTAGAAGTGTGTTGTTCAATTTACATTTGGTGACTTTTTAAAATATCTTATTACTGGGGCGCCAGGGTGGCTCAGTCAGTTAAGTATCCGACTTTGGCTCAGGACATGATCTCAAGGTTTGTGGGTTTGAGCCCTGTGTCGGGCTCTGTGTTGACAGCTAGCTCAGAGCCTGGAGCCTGTTTCGGATTCTGTGTCTCCCTCTCTCTCTGACCCTCCCCTGTTCATGCTGTCTCTTTCTCAGAAATTAAAAAATTAAAAAAATATATCTTATTATTATTGATTTCTAACTTCCTTTATGGTTAGAGAATATACCCTGTAAGGTTCCAAATTTTTGAAATTTATTGAGATATTTTATGGCTCAGTATATAGAGATTATTTTGGTAAATGCTCTATGTGTACGTGAAAATAATATATGTTCTGAAATTTTGGGGTGTTCTATAAAAGCCATTAGGACAAAGTGGATAATAGTGTCGTTCAACAGTTTTTTGTTCTTACTGATGTTTTTAGTGTTTTAAAAAAATTTTCTTAGTGTTTATTTTTGAGACAGAGAGAGACCCAGCATGAGTGGGGAAAGGGCAGGGAGAGAGAGAGAGAGAGAGAGAGAGGGAGCGGAAGACACAGAATCCGAAGCAGGCTCCAGGCTCTGAGCTGTCAGCACAGAGCCTGAAGCAGGGCTTGAACTCACAGACTGTGAGATCATGACCTGAGCCGAAGTCAGATGCTTGACCAACTGAGCCACCCAGGTGCCCCAGTGGTTTTTCTTTTAATAACTAAGTTATTTCCTCCAAGGAATAGTCTTTGTTATATATTTAAATAGATTAAAATTTCACCATCATTTCCCTTACCATATTTTATTTTAATGATCATTTTTTTTCATTTAGATTTCATAGTATTATAAGTATTTTATCTCCTAAATTCTTTAAAATGTAAATGTATCCAGCCTATTGTCTTTCATTTTGAATGGGAATGTGATTGGAAATAATATTCTTGGTCACAGATATCTTTTCTCCTAGAAGTTGAATTCAGGGGAGCCACCTGGGTGGCTGAAGCAGTTAAAGTTTGGCTCAACTCATCATCCCCTGGTTTCACAAGTTCAGACCCCTCATCTGGATCTATGCTGACATTTTAGAGCCTGGAGCCTGCTTCAGATTCTGTGTCTACCTCACTCTCTGCCCCTGTCCCATTTGTGCTCTATCTCTGTCTCTCTCAAAAATAAATAAATGTTTAAAAAATTATTTAAAAAAGTTGAATTCAGTCACTGAATGATGTTGGCATTGATGTCAGAATATAGACTGGTATTTTTCTTTTCAGAGGTGACTTAATTTTTCTGTCTAGATATGATAAGGATTCTTTCTTTATCCTTAAATTTCAATAACAGGATTTGTCTTTAGGTAGATAGTTTTGAGTCAGTTTCCCTGGTATATGATACATCTCCTTTTAATCTTCAGATTTAGTTCTTTCATGTTAGTATTCCTACATATTGTTAATTTCTTTCTGTTATTTTGGTTGAGTTCTCTGATACAAGGGCAAGGATTATCATTATGTTTTGAAGATTTTATCTCTCCTTCACATCTAACAATTCCTTTGTAATTGCTTTAATAACTTGTACTTTTTCTTTTATATTTAAAAATATATGTATATTTATATAGTATAATATATGCATATATTTCTTTTCTATGTAAGCATCCCAAGCCCTTCTTCTTTACCATTAATTTGGATATTTTTTGCCATAAGCTTGCTGTTTTTAACTTATTTATTAGAACTTCAATGTTGTTATTTGCTTCTTAATTTGTTGATCTGGTGTCTTCTGTGTGCTTAATTATGTTGTTTTACCATTCCATTTTTGAATAGATATTCTTTTAAGTTCCTTTACAGATAAAGCAGTCTTGGGAATATTGTACTCTTTGATAATATTTTCTGAGTTCTTTATCAAGATTTTACTCCCAAGGTTATTTGATACTTTTGCAAATTCTTTTTTTCTTTGGCATTATTAGAAACTTGTCTTATAATTAATATTCAGATTACTCAAGCTTAATGTATGAAGCTCAGTCTAGATCTTGTATTTAATTTGACTTTTTTGGACACTATTTTTCTCCAGTTTTTTTTTTTTTTTTTTTTTTGGTCTTTTTCCTTCTGATCAGTGTGGGGACAAAGTGTTGCTTTCTGTGTAACTTCTTAGAGCTTGAGGGAATGTGGGTGGAGTAGGCTGAGCTCCCTTGGTGCCCAACATACCTACCTGGGAACCCAGATAATTACTGTCTCTGTTGAGAACCTGCCTAATATTCCGTACCAGGATCCAAGGGTGTATCATAATCCCATGAGCTTCAGCTCATTCCTCAACAGACAGGACATTGCAAGCTCAACCTACTACTCATGCATTATAAAGGAGCTTTTACTTTTAGTAGTTCTTCCTTGGAATATACTAGGGAGCTTTATTACCCCAGTCTCCTTTGCTCCAAGAGCACTGTTCTAAAATCTCAAGATTTTGCTGACCCACTTTGTTTCCTCAGTTCTGTTTTTAATAGGTTAGAAGTTGTGGGAGCAAGGTTAGAAGGGGAGCTCTGATAAACCAGAATCTTTTCTTTCTTCCCCTGGCCACCATTTTTTGAGTTTAGAAACCAAACCCATTGCCCTGTCTTCCAGGTTACTAATCCTTTCTACTACTTCATCTAGTCTGCTTTTGAACCCCTCTAGTGTATTTTTCAGCTCAGTTATTTTGTTCTTCAGCTGTGTGACTTCTGCTTGGTTCTTTCTTGCATTTTCTGTCTCTTTGTTGAAGTTCACACTGTGTTTACCCCAGATTGGTGAGCATCTTTGTGACTATAACTATGAACTCTATATCAAGTAAATTGCTTCTGTTTCATCACGGTGTTTTTCTGGAATTTGATCTTGTTCTTTCATTTGAACCATATTCCCCTGTTCCTCATTTTGTTTGTTTCTGTGTATTGGTCTAACCAGCTCTCTCTCTCAGTCTTGAAAGAGTGGTCACAGAAAGACTGGGGGTATGTTTCAGTATGCTGTCTGTGCAGTGCTCTGGGATTGGTAGCCTGCCAAGAACCATCTCTCCAATTATTTCAGAGATTGTTTTAATGTGTGGGGCCCGGAGATGCAAGACCTCTGGCCACCAGAGCTAGACATTCAAATGGCATCACCTGTGTGGTCTGTGCATATCAACCAGATATGTGGGGGCCACTGGGAAGTGTTAGGCTGAGGCATGTCCAACCCCCAGGTTTAGCAGGGCGGGGCTTCAAGACAGCTCAAAGTTGGGATGAGTGGTGCTAAGAAGGTAGGAGAGTGGAAAAATGGCACCTGCCAATGTCTCCGCCCTCAGAAAGAGTTCCAACAGGCCCTTGCTCCGGTGGCAGACACTTTAATATAAGCCAGTGGCTTAATTTCACATATGATCTAAGCACTTTTCAACTTGCTGCTTTTTTTAAAAGAAAATTTAAATTCCACTATAGTTAACATATACTGCTATATTAGTTTTGGGTATACAATATTGAGTATTCAATAATTCTGTACATTACTCAGTGCCCAATATAATAAGTGTATTCTTAATTCCCTTCACCTAGTTCACATATCCTTCTACTCTCCTTCCTTCTGGTAACTATCAGTTTGTTCCCTATAGTTAAGAGTCTATTTTTGTAGTTTATTTTAATTGTTTGTTTATTTCCTAAGTTCTACATCTAAATGAAAACATATTGTATTTCTATTTCTCTGACTGACTTATTTCACTTAGGATTATACTCTTGATGCATCCATGTTGTTGCAAATGACAAAATTTGATTTTTTATGGGTGAGTGGTATTGCATTGTATATATGTATCACCTCTTCTTTATCCATTCATCTATCAGAGAACATTTGGGCTGCTTCCATAATTTGGCTATTGTAAATAATGCTGCAATAAACATAGAGGTGTATATATCTTTTAAAATTAGTGTTTTTGTGTTTGGGTAAATACTTAGTAGTGGAATTACTTGATCATTTTTTTAAATTTTTGAGGAACCTCCATACCATTTTCTATATTGGCTGTACCAGCTTTCATTCTCACCAGCAGAACACAAGGTTCCTTTCTCTCCACATCCTCACCAACATTTGTTGTTTTTTGTGTTTTTGATTTTAGCCATCCTGACAGGTATGAGGTAATATCTTCTTATAGTTTTGATAAGCACCTCCCTGATGATGAGTGATGTTGACCATCTTTTAATGTGTCTATTTGCCATCTTGATGTCTGTTCATGCCTTTTGCCCATTTTTAAATTGGATTATTTGGGGGTTTTTTTGTTTCTCTTGTTTTGTTTTTGGTGTTGAGTTGTGTAAGTTCTTTGTATATTTTGGATACTAATTCTTTATCAGATATGCCATTTGCAAATATCTTCTCCCATTAAGTACATTGTCTTTTAGTTTTGTTGATTGTTTTCATTGCTGTGCAAAAGCTTTTTATTTTGATGTCTCAGTAGTTATTTTTGCTTTTCTTTCCCTTGCTCAGGAGACATATCTAGAAAAATGTTGCTATGGCTGATGTCAGAAAAATTACTGCCTGTGTTCTTTTCTAAGATTTTTGTAGTTGGAGGTCTCACATTTAGGTCCTTGATTTATTTTTGTATATGATGTAGGAAAGTAGTCCAGTTTCATTGTTTTGCAAGTAGCTGTCCAAGTTTCCCAACACCATTTGTTGAAGAGACTTTGAATTTGTTCTGTTCTTTCATTTGGGACATATTCCTCTGTCTCCTCTGTCTCCTTTTGTCTAACTCTCTGTGTCTGTTTCTATGTGTTAGGAAAGTTGGCTACATCTGCTCTTGAAAGTAGTGGTCTTAGGAAGAAGAGGTCCTGTAGTGCCCTGCAGTGCAATGTCCCCTGTTCACTAGAACCTGGCTCCTTGGGAGCCTACCATTGTGGCTGAGCTGCTTTTGCTTTTAGTCCAGTCACTGCAATGGCTCTCTTTGAGTGTTGTGGGCAGGGGTTGGTCCCTGTGTTGTTAGTGGGCCAATCTGGGGCTGCCTTGGGCTTACGTTGAGTCACACCAGGCATTTGCTAGAAATGTAGTGAGAGCAAACTGCAGAAGAACACGAAAGTTTGGTGCATGGTGCCACCAATGTCTGTGCCAGTGACAGGGAAACTACAGTTACTGGGGACTGAGGAAGGCCAAGTTGAGAAGGCAGGGCCACAGAAGTGTGTGGTGGCAGGCCACAGAAGTGTGTGGTGGCAGGACATTCAGTGTTAGCAAGGTTTGTGGTCTGCTCTGTGAGGAGACCTGGACCCAGGTCTGACTGGAAGGGGTGTGTCCAATGAAGAACAATGGGCAAGGTGGGCTGTTATCAATCTACATAGCAAATGTTGGCACCATGATAGCTTTAAGCTGGGAGATGGGGGAGAGAAATGTTACCTGTCAACTCATTTATTCCTGGAGAAGTGTCCCAAAGATCCCTGTCCCTCCAGCACATGCTCTGAGATTAGTAAACATGTATTCCTCCCATATATCCCAGACATTTTTTTTTTCAATTTTAGGGGGTGGGTGGAAGATGGGCAGAGGGAAAGAAAGAATCTTAAGCAGACTCCATGCTCAGTGTGGAGCCCAGTAAGGGGCTTGATCTCATGACCTGGGATCATGACCTGAGCTGAAATCAGGAGTTGAGCACTCAATCACTTGGGCCATCGAAACGACCTCACCCAGGCACTTTTAAAACTGCTGCTCCAATACTGTATCTTTGTGGGCTGTTTTTTTTTTTGTTTTTTTTTTTTGTGTGTGCTATCTCTTTAAGGGCAGGATCATAGTTTCCTCTCATCCTCCTGGCTCTCCCATTAGCCTGCTGATTTTTTAAAGTTCCAGGTTTTAAGCCCTTCTGATTGTAAGAAATAGGGAAATTTGGCCCCTCTGGTTTTCTTTCCTTTCTTTTTTATTTAAAAATTTTTAAATGTTTATTTATTGTTGAGAGAGAGAGAGTGAGGGAGGGAGGGGCAGAGAGAGAAAGAGATATAGAATTTGAAACAGACTCCAGGCTCTGAGGTGTCAGCACAGAGCCTGACACGAGGCTTGAATTCAACGAACCACAAGGTCATGACCTGAACAAAGTTGGCTGCTTAACTGACCAGGCCACCCAGGTGTCCCTGGCCCCTCTGGTTTTCAAAGCCAAATGTGGACATTTGTCTTCCCTGTTCTGGTTGTGTGGTGGGACAGTCTGTTTCTTTCCCCTCTTTGAGGCTGTAGTATCCATCTCTCAACTGCCACAGGACTATTTGTGGGTCTATTTAACTCCAGTCCATGTCTCTGCACTTCTTACCTTTTTCAGTGTGACCTCTTTTCTACATTTAGCTGTGGAGAGTGTTCTGCCAGGTCTTGGGTTGTTTTCTGGGTTATTTACACTGAAGTGGCTGTTATCTAGTTGTATCTGTGGGATGAGGTGAGCTTAGAGTCCTCCTACTTCATCATCTTCTCCAGAAGTTCAACTTGCTGCTTTTGCAATGGATCTCAGAGTGATTGGTATCAAGTGACAAATTTTTGAGAGGAGTCCCACTTTTTTATAGACCTTTGAGTTTCCTGGATATAAGCCCCATTGATTTTTAAAGCTAGACATTTTGGGAGCTCATGTATCCATTGTAGATCCCAAGGTTTGGGGTGGACTGATGGAATTGGACCCTTCATTCCTTAGGAATATACTCTGTCTTTGTGAGATCCCTCCTGTTCATGGGTAACCATGCCAGGAGTGGAGGTTTTGGCAAGACTACATCTCTGCCTCTCCTACCCCTTTTGATGTGGGCATTTTATTTTTTGTTGTCCAGGGGCTAGCTATTCAGTTAGTTTTCAGGTCTTTTTCAGAGAGAGATTGTTCTATATGTCGCTGAAGGTTTGGTGTGACAATGGGAGGAAGTGAGTTCAGTGTCCTCCTACACTGCTATCTTGAAACACCCTCCCATTTAATTTTTAGACTGCTAAAGAATTTGCATTCTCTGAGGTTGATTGAGTGCACATTTAAAAAGCCAAACAGGGGCGCCTGGGTGGCTCAGTCAGTTAAGTGTCCGACTTCAGCTCAGGTCATGATCTCGCAGTTTGTGGGTTCGAGCCCCGCATCAGGCTCTGTGCTGACAGCTAGCTCAGAGCCTGGAGCCTGTCTCGGATTCTGTATCTCCCTCTCTCTCTGACCCTCCCCTGCTCATGCTGTCTCTCTCTCTCTTAGAAATAAATAAAACATTAAAAAACCAATTTAAAAAAAGCCAAATAAATAAATAACTAAGATATAGCCAATGGCAGTTGACTAACTTCCAATAGTTACTATAATTTACAAAATTCTGCATTAAAATGTATTTTTGTTTTCTACATGAAGAACAGGAACCAAGTAAATAAAGATTAGCTGTTTAAAGCAATTAAAGAAAGAAATGATTTTAAGATAATTTAGAAGCAATTAGTCACTATAAATGATAATATCAATAAAGTTACCTTTTTGTGGAATCATTAATTAATGGATTATTCTTTTTATGTGACGATGAATAAACTGTAGTCTCTCTACTTGAGACTCTCATAATGTGGAAAGAACATCAGACTTTTCTTCCAAATAAGGCATGGATAAAGTGTTATGAGAGTTCGAAGAAAGCAATCCTAGGTTTTTTGGAGACTAATCTTAATGATGAAAGCTAACATTTATAGAATGCTGACTATGTGACAAATCCTGGAAAACCTGACGCTAGAAGGTTTATTCTCAGAGCTGATGGGAACTTGCCCTGACTTCTGTGTAGAGGTTTTCCCACACTGCTGCCTGACAGTAAGCTGTAGCTCTCAGTTAAGGAAACAAGAAATTCTCCTGTATATTTATTCATAAAGGAAGCCTTTGCCTTGCTACTTCTGATGGAAAGAAGAAAGAGACACTCAGATTACTCAGTCTCTGCTTCTCTGATTTGTATGCTCAAAGTGTCAATGTAGAAATATACTTTTCTTGGAAGTGGATAAGAATAAACTATCAAATTTAAGGGAAGTATTGGTAAGAGACTCTTGAAACTTCAGAGGTGTGAAATTATAAGTGAGCATTTTAGCATCATTGAATGAGTAGGGGTTTCCTGTTTTGGACTACCTACTCCAAGACACTGAGAATATTTGTTGATGAGCTTAATCCTTATGAAACAGTGGAGAATGGAAGAAGCACTAGAAGAGGGACATATGACCTATTGGTAATCCAGTGACAAACTGGTAATCTAGGCATCAATTCTAGATGAAAGTGGGACTTATGAACATATAGAAAAGAAAGCAGTAGATTCTCTAAGTCATGCCAAATAAGTGTGATTTTCTTTTTTTTGGTGGGGGGCAGGGATACTAGTTTGATGTTCAAGAGACTGCACTAAACACAGCATATCCATATTTCAAGATTCCATTTGGCTCTCTCTCTTGAGCTTTCCTTTAACAAAATGAAGAAAGGGGTACCTGGGTGGCTCAGTCAGTTAAGCATCTGACCTCGGCTCAGGTCGTGATCTCACAGTTCATGAGTTCCAGCCCTGTGTCTGGGCTCTGTGCTGACAGCTCAGAGCCTGGAGCCTGCCTCGGATTCTGTGTCTTCCTCTCTCTCTGCCCCTCCCCTGCTCATGCTCTGTCTCTCAAAAATGAATAAATGTTAAAAAAATTTATTTTAATCTAAAAAAGTAAAATAAAAAAAATGAAGAGGAACAGGATGTCAGTACCAGGAGATGTGTTATAAATGGTCAAGGAAATAATTGAACCCCAAAGAAAGCTAATTAATGGATCGTTGATAACCATGATGTGTAGTTCTAGAGTGCTACCGCATTAACTGGGCCCTTGTCCTGATCAATAACTGACAAAGTGTTTCATGTAGTGTGTACTGTGTGTCAGGCATTATGCAGAGTGTTAGAATAATATTCACTTACCCATGCAGGGACTGTACTCAACTCTTTATGATCTTATTTGATTCTCCCAACAATCTTATCAAATATGTATTATTATCTCCATCATATAGATGAAGAAATAGAAAGTTGGAGAATTTGATTAGCCTGACTAAGGTTGGTCACACAGCTACTAAGTGGCAGTTCCTAAATGTAAACCTTGGTCTGTCTTTACTGCCTTTTAAAAAAATTAATCATTGGAACAAAAGAATGAATCAATATGCATATAAAATGAATGCAAAAGAGATATTGACAGAGGAATATGCTTAATGACAGAATTAGTATCCAAAAGAATTTTAATAGGTGGGAGCAAATTTAATCAGAGAACATCTAACAGAGATGTATGTGAGATCCTGAGCGGGGTTCCAAATATCCAGCTGCACAGGGCAATGTGGCTTAGCAGCTGTGTAAGCCTAATGTGATTCAGTAGTTTGACATAGCTGCCCTAAAAGTGAATGAACATGGATGCCACATTTTTACAAATCCAGTATTCCAAACAAAAAGAGAAAACAAACAAACAAAAAGATAGGTTATTCTGTATTATTATAGAGTCTGTGAGTAGTTCTGGGCAGCATACCTTTGAAGGGACATCAATGGACTTAACCAGTCTTGTGAAAGAATTCAGTTTTTTTTTTTCTCATTCTTTTGACAAGTAATTTTTCAGAGTGCTTACTATGTGTCAGGCATTGTGTTAGGTACTCAGGAAATGGCAGATTATCAATAGCTCTCTTGTAGTTTACATTCTTACTGAAGAGGCAAGAAATAAAACAAATGAACAAATGAATATGTCTGCTAATGTCAGATAGTAAAAAATGCCAGAAGAAAATAAGGCAGTGTAAGGGGATAGAGAATAGATGGAGGCTATTTCACATAAGTTTGTAAGAGAAGTAGCTCTGAAGAGCGGCCATTTGATCAGAGACCCGGGATAGCTAAGAGAGGGCATCATAAGTGGAAGAAGAGGATTCCATGCAGGGGAGGAAAAAAGTGCAAAACCCTGAGGTGGGAGTTCCCTTCATATGTTCTGAAAGGAACTCAATGCCACTGTGTTGTGTTAGCAGACAGTGAGGAGAAGCAGGACTCTGGGCTGTCACAGAGGTCATGTGAATAAAACATTTCAGGAAGGACACAGTGACTCAACATGAGCAAGACGAGAACAGAGAGTTGATCATTGGATTTGGCAATGTGGTTCTCACTGAGGACTTTGCTCCTCATGAGAATTAGCTGAAAGAGTCTGAAGACATCTAGCCTTGGGAAGACAAGTCTCAGAGCCTTGTAATTGTGAACTGTCGGAATACCTCCTGAAATCAGACCCCTAGTGACATGGAAACCTGGAATTTGCATTTTTAGCACTAAAATTTTTTTCTTCACCCTAAAGATTGAAAACTACTGCTATAGGAACTCCCAGCTGACTTGAAATATGTACAGAGTTGTTCTGTATCTCTGCTGAGGGGCTGATGAACAGAGGCTCAAAGTAGACAGATTTCTGCTACATATGAGATGGAACACTCAAATGCTGGCCATCTCAAAGCAGAATGAGTTGTTTGTGACAGAAAAGAGTTCTTTTCGATTGAAGCAGAGACTGGATAACCACTTTTTGGCGGGGGGGGGGGGGGCGGAAATCATTTGGAGGGAATTTAAGCATCATGTGGGATGGAAAGAGTGTTGTACTCAATAAACTTCTAGCCCTGAGGTTCCATTGTCCTAAAATGCAAGCAGCGAAAACCCCTGCTCCAAATAGCCAGGACGCTAACTCTGAGTAGTCTTGTCTGTGTCTGATTTGACTTTAAAAATGTAGGAAAAACACATTGTTATTTTCTCGAGTTCCAGGATGAGGATTGTCAAGTGACCATGAAGCAACGTCTGTTAACTGAAAGAAAGGGAGAGAATTAAGATCCTAATGAACAATGGCAAAAAAAGAAATTGGGAATTGAGAGTGTGTTTTATCAATGTTTTCATGTTTCCATTATAACATATGAAGAAAATCCAGGATGTCTATTCTCTTGCTGTTATTGGATTTATTGTTATTATTTATTAAATTGGGGCAAAAGTGTAAAGTCAGAAAGATACCTTGGGTTTGTTTGCAAATGCGATGTTCTAAATTTTGTGTCACACAATTAGCTTGGTAAGTTTCTTTTTGCTGGCCATAACATTTCCTGTGTGCAGCAGAGGCTGGGCTGTGGATCTCCTCATTTGTTGAAGCATATGCAGTATTGTTGAGCTCACCACACAGCTGTGGGGGGAAAACGTTGCTCACCCTAAGGTTATAACCCCCCTTTTCTAAATTACTGTTTACTGATGTGGGAGAAAAGGACTCCTGGCATAGCTCAATAATTACTCTTGGCACAGTTCAATAATTAATGAAGTGTTAAAAAGACGCTGCTAAAGTTTGTGCATCTGCTATGGAGGGTATGAAAGTATAAGAAACTTGCCTGCGTCTCTAAGTCAAAGACACACATGGCCTTCCCTGTCCTCCCAGGAGAGGACTCAGTGGGGAGTGAGGGCAAACGAATGCTTTAGTGGAGGAGAGAAGGGGACTCTTACTACCAAGCTGTTGCCATGTTTCTGAGAAGAGAGAAGCCCAGAGTTCTAGAGTTGTAATTTCTCAGTTTTTTTCTCCCCTATGATTTATAGGTAGATCCTTTAATTTGTGAGAGGAAATTTTTTATGCAGCAACAACTGCTCTTCTCTTTCTCTTGGTTATAACACAGCACTTGTTAAATCAGCAGCTTAAAATAATTTGATGATGGTGGTGCAACAGGGACAAGTAATTACTACCACTAGTGTGGTGTTTACCTCCTAAAGTTTTAGGAGGTTGCAGGCTGGCATCTCGCCTACTGAATAAGATATCAAGAGTGCTTTTTTAGCTGCAAAATTAACAAAGAAAGGAATAAATATTATTTTTCCCTCAAAGGACCCAGTTTGGAAAAAGCCCAAGGATTAACTCTTTGTGCCTCAGTCTGATTTCACAGTGTGTCACCTCTCGCACTTGTCCTCATCAATCACTGACACAGGACCAGGACTCAGACAGGCCTCTGGGCTTTCCCAGGAATCCCTGCTGCTTGGCTGGAAAGTCGGGTCCATGCTAGGGTTTCTGAAACACAACTCAGGTACAAGCAGACTCTAGCTTCAGGCCAACTTCTTAAGCGAAGGGTCTTTGCTAACATGTGGAACAGAAAAATTGTTGAGAAAATGAGTTGGTGTTTCATTCACCTTCTTCCTCTACCCACCCCCCACTCCATCTCTAAGTTATTTAAGTTCTAGTTCAGAACAAAAGGAAGACAGTTGACAAGTTTTGTTTTATTAACTCTACTCGTTTGGTTGGTGATAAGTTGAATATTGTTTTCTCTCTCTTTTTTCCCCTCGGTGTTGTGAATATACATTTCTTAGTGACCAACATTTCTCTATCTGACAGCTAAGGGGGAGTATAGGGCAAGGAGTAAACCTTGAGGAATTAAGGTACACTCTGCCCTATTTTTTCCCCTCCTCTTTAATATGAAACTGGTTACAGCCACATTTTTTTAAAACCTCTCAGCAGGAATTGCAAAGTTTCCCCCGGTCATCACCTAGCAACAAAACCCAGCAAAACATTCGCAAAGCAGTTTTTGCAATGCAGCCATCACTGATGGCCAGAGCTGACTTGTGGAAGGCTGAATTTGCTATGGAGGGGAATTGAATGCTTTCTTCTTTATTCAAGTAGAATGCTGAGATGTGCAGTCTGGATCCTGCTTGAACCAAATTAATGTACATTAAAGAATAAACCATAATGCCCATTGTGAATGGGAGGTCGGAAGGATTCAGCAGAATTTGATGATGGGCCAGTTCTTATTGAAATTATTTAAATTGAACTTTTAAAGTAGTTGTTTTAAATAAAGCAATTGGAGATTGATATAACTCTTCCTTTATTAGATAAAATATTCTGAGGACTTTTGGGTAGTGTAAGAAACTTAAGTCTATTGGGTAATAAGTTCAGAATTCAATAGAAGATTACTTAGCCTCTTCCCTGAAAATAATAGTTAAAATCACCCTTCAGAAGGAGGGGAAATCTGCTTTGTCTGGTTTTGACTTCAACTCAGAGTTAGCAGCCAGGCATAATGTCTATTATCACTAAGAAAATATGCTACCCAGGAACTTGGCTATAATATCCATCTGAAGGTCTATGCTGTGGGTCTTTTTCCTTGGAAGTATAAGAATCTGACAACAAGATATAAAAATCTTACAACAAGATCCTTTTGCTTTGCCATGTACTTTAAAACTAAAAGACTGAATGCAAGCATATCTTATTTCTTTTTCTTTTTCTTTTTTTTTCTGTAGTAGCATATATGGAGACTCAACTATATCAAGTCAATGATCCAGGCACCTAGATCTTGACTTTTAATATTCAGATAGGGCCTACCATGTTCATACCTCTGTTAATAACAGAGGAGTTTCTTTAGCTTGATACTTCAGGCAGAAAGCAAAAATGTTTGTTGAGTGTGACTGAATCCTCACTCTTTAATAAGTATGTGCACGAAGGATGTGAAGTATGTTCTTATATCAGGCTTCAGTTCAGATCCTGAGGAACTTGTGAGACTAGTAGCTTGGTGGGGAAATTGCTGTGCTCCAGTTTAGATTCTCTTCCATGTGTCCCAGGTTCTTGTGGTGCCCTGGGATGCCAATTCTGCTTGAGATCTATTGTTGCTGATGACAGAATTGTTCTAAACATTTGCCCATGTCCTGCACAAAATGTAGCTTTTAAGTACTGAATCCTTCTCAGATGATTTGTGTAAAAGACTTTGCTTCCCTCCATTATGCTCTGTGAAGTGTTGGCTGTCTACTTTATTTGTCCTTCTCTCCTTAGGCTGAACTCTCTTTGACAACTTTTGCTTGGCCACATCAGCTTCTTCTGCAGCTGTGGGAGCAATGTTCTAAATTCTTGCTACAAGGATGCCTAAGTATGGGCCAGTGCATCAACATCAGCTGGGGGAACTTACTGTAAATATAAAACCTCAGGTGAACCCCCATCCCAAGAACTACCGAATTAGAATCTGCATTTTAACAGGTTACTCAGGTGATTCATACGCACATTGAAGATTGAGGAATACTGTAAACCTTTCTGGCTCAACAATTGGCTCCTTGTTGGGAATTCTGGCGAAAAATGAATCTTCCTGTTGGCATTTCTTCTAAAACACAAGACACTTCCCACTCTCAACAGTAGTCAAGTGAACATAGAGGCTGAGCCATAGGAACAACAAAGAGACTTGAACAAAGATGTAGAGATTGACTATGTGTTAACATATTCAGACAGGACAACCCAGTGGTTCCATGTGACCCAGCAAACTATCAGATAGTTTTCTCTACCTGGTACATAGTATTGGTTCCCGTTTTCAAGAAAATTCTACATTTTGCCTTATATTGTACTTATTTTTATATATGACAACTCTTCGGTAAAATGAAAAACCTCTTGAGGCAGGTTAAGTACTCATATTTATCTCTTTCACATCCCATACTCCAGGGCTTTTATTATAATAGAAGCTCAACAAATGATGATTGCATTGAATTGTTAACATTGCCAATAAATGCAGTATGTTTGAAAGGGTCATGACATTGCTCTTTCTAGGGAAAATGAGAAGGCACTTGATAATGACCTAACATAAAGCACTGAGGGGCAAGTCTGCCTTGGTGACTGTACACATTTGAGTCACTTTGCAAATGGTACAGTCTGGTCCAAATTAATCCTTTCTATTACCAAATAGACTAGGTCTTCAAGGCCTTTAGGAAAGATACCATACTTTGGGGGCATCTTTTTGATTTGGGTATCCAAACATTAGATGTCCATCCAAAATGGCCCCAAAGAAAGAAGAACCCCTAAAAGTGGAAGGGATATGGTTTTCTTAAATCTGTTAATTCTTCTGTTCAATGGTGTGAAAAACCAGAGTTGGAACCTGGGAGTATAAGGGGAAAGAGTTTATTACATGTGGAGAAGATTGACGTTCGGGAAAGAATTTTATTTCTGCTGAACATTGAAGAATGTATTGTGCTTCTTTGCATATCAGTTACCAAAATACAGAGCTATTTGAGAAAAATTGTTGATTGTAGAAAATATAATCCAATTTAAACTTTTCTAATTCCTAGTTTACCTGATAGATTACACAGAGAAAGTGTTGACATTTTGGGAGTATGAAATAGCCTATTTTCATTTATATAAAGTTTTACAAAATTTGTGAAGGGTAACTTCACTAGGACTCAGTCACATTGGCCTCACATTAAGGCTTATGTGACGCATTGGCAATTTGAATTGGTACTGGAAAAAAAATGAAAATGAGAATTCTGGCATGTACAATATTAGGAATCCATACTGAGGAAAGGAAACTAAGCATAAAGAGTCAACTTAGTTTCACCTCACGGTAAAAGCAAGAGGTAAGATGACATTTAAAGGTTTATACAAATTACTGCATACATCATCTTAAAAAAAACCTAGATGGCCAGATGGGAATTTTTATCCTGGTTTCATGGGAGTATAAATTTCTTTTAAAGGAAGAGTTACAGTTACAAAAAATATATAGCCATAAGAGTAAAAGCTGTATTAGTTTCAGAAGCACGTAATTTCATTTATAACTAAAAGCAAATTTGTCACTTAATTAGTAATTCTGACACAGGTAAAGGGGAAGACAGCTGCTTTTCTAGGCATTTTATGCCTCACTGGTCTCCGGTAACCAGATGGCATTGTTGTTGCTGATGGATGAACCAGAGAAGATGTGGGAGAGGATCTACCCCCACCCCAACTCCTTGAAATAGCAAACTTGTATTTGGAATCTCACAAGGAGTAAACTTTCTTCTATGTTCACCCAGGCTGGGTTGGGGTGGGGAGAAATGTTGGAACCAAATGAGTAATTTTACCCTCTACCCTTATGGTGTGTCTGAGGAGAACCCACAGTTAGTAGGGAAATGAGAAGCTGTATTATGTACCAGCTTTCTTTTGTTTAGAAAAATTCCCAATTCCATAATTATCCAGTAATGTTACATCTGCTTTTAAAATGAAGAGACATCTCATTTATTTGGCTAGCATTTCAGAGTTTTCTACTTGGATTTTCATTCATTATTTTCTGACCATTTACTATAACTTGTGGAGTAAGGTGGGACTGAGACTATCATTTCTATTTGTGAGATTGAGAAACTGAGGTCCAGAAAGGTAAATTTAGTTGATCAAAGTCTGCAAAGCTAATTACAAACCTAGGATTAAAATCTAGTTTCTAGATTCCCATAGTTAATGCTTCCTCTAATACAAAGATTATGCAGCAAATAGATGAAATGATGATCATTCTCACTATTAATTAAGGAAATAGAAATGAACATATTATAATTTTTGTTGTCAATTTGGTAAAAGTCAAGAGAGTTAATTTTCATTGTTCACAAACATATAGAGAAATACACTGTTGGTATTTGTGTAAATAGATGCAGCTTAAAAACTTTAGTATATGTATCTACACATATATTTAATGACAGTTATCTTTTTATTTTATAGCCCTACATGATACAATAAATTTAGTAGATATGTAGGATCAACATCTGAGATAAATTTTAGAAGTGACCAAGGATGGAAAGTCATTTTAAAAGGCAGTGACTTCCCTGTCACTGAGAATGTTCATAAGGTCTTTTGTACAGGTTCCTTCCAACCCAGAAGTTCTCTGATTCTGAGCTCTTAGATCAGTAAGGATTTTTTCCCATTTGTCTGTTTTTGTTTTTAAAGAAGTTCCCTGAGTCCCAGAAAAAAAGATAACATTATCTGAACATTTATTTTATTTTATTATATATTTATTTAATATAATTTATTGTCAAATTGGCTTCCATACAGCACCCAGTGCTCATTCCAATAAGTGCCCTCCTCAATGCCCATCACCCACTTTCCCTTCTTTCCCACCCCCCATCAACCCTGTTTGTTCTCTTTATTTAAGAGTCTCTTATGGTTTGCCTCCATCCCTGTTTGTAACCTTTTCCCCCCTGCCCTTAACCCATGGTCTTATGTTAAGTTTCTCACCTTTTATATATTTTATTTTGAGAGAGAGAGAGAGAGAGAAAGCATGAGTGGGGCAGGGGCAGAGGGAGAGGAAGGGAAAGAGACTCTTAAGCAGGCTCCATGCTCAACTGGAGAGATCATCCCTGAGCCAACATTAAGAGTTGGATGCTTAACCAACTGAGCCACTCAGGTGCCCCAAAACTTTTCTACTTCTTTTTTAAGTTTATTATTTATTTTGAGAGAGACAGAGACAAGGCAAATGGAGGAGAGGCAGAGAGAGAGGGAGAGAGAGAGAGAGTCCCAACCAGGCTCTGCACTGCCAACTCAGAGCCTGATGCAGGGCTCGTACCCATGAAGCCATGAGATCATGACCAAGAGTCCAACACTTAACCAACTTAGCCACCTAGGAGCCCCTTTCATATTTTTTAACAAAGCAATTCTACCTCTAGTAATCCATCCTGTAGAAAGAAATCATATTTGTACATAAAGATGTATGTACAATGATATTGTTTATATCAATAAAAAACTGCAAATAACTTAAAACCCCTAATTTGGGAGTTATTAAATGATTATGGCATATCTATATTATGAAATACAATGAAATTATTTTGAAATACTCAGTACATGTACTGATACCAAAATTTCCCAGACATGGGAAAGTAACTAAATGAAGCAAATTGCACAACCATGCTTAAAGTTTAATTTATTAAAAAAAAAAAACAGTGTATGTGCACATACATGTATAAAACACAGACACATAGAAAAAAAAGATCTGTGGCAACACAGACCAAACTGAAAATAGTGGCTGCCTATAGTGGGAGGAGTGATGTTTGACTCTTTTATAAGAATTTGTTTATGCATCATCATAAAATAAAAAATGTTCGAGGGTACCTGGGTGGTTCAGTTGGCTGAGTGTCTGCCTTTGGCTTGTGTCATGATCTCATGGTTTGTGAGTTCGAGTCCCACATCAGGCTGTGTGCTGACAGCTCAGTGCCTGGGGCCTGTTTTGGATTCTGTGTCTCCCTCTCTTTCTGCTCCTCCCCTGCTCACTCTCTGTCTCTCTCTCTCCTTCAAAAATAAATAAACATTAAAAAATTTTAAAAAATAAATATTTGAAAAGTTAACTTCTCTTGGGCTGCCTTCATTTCTTGATAGCTTCCTAGACAGCTGCCTCTCTCACACTGACTGATGACTGGAGTCCTTCCCAAATCTCAGCAGAAGCTCAGCTCTATGCCTCTAATCCAGCATCTCCAATATTTTTAGGTAGGAAGAGATCCTGATGATGACCTTTCAGGATCATCTAGACTTTCTATCACTGCATTATGATGGGTCTTTACCAACCTAGCAATATAATTCCATGCTGATATTTTTTAACATTCACTAGACCAATGGTTTCAAAACACTTTTAGCCACAAAAATTATATTCAGAAGCCCAATGCATGAGAAGGCAAAAATGGAGCTGCTTTGGTTGAATTTTAGGGTGATGAGGGCTTTTTCTCAAAGCGCCCCAAATTGCTTCCAAAATATACCTAGGGCTCCAGAGAGCAGTTTGAAAATCACTGACATTATGTCATTTTATAAAGAACCGAGAGTCCAGTGAAGTGAAGTGATTCAGCCGAGATTACATAAACGCTAAATGTAGAGCCAGTCTTTGAATCCAGATATTCTCCACCTAATTCTATTAGCTTTTCCAGAATGGAAGTTCATCTTTTAGGCAACTCCAATGAGTTTGGCTGTCCAGACTTTTTCAAAAACAGAGAGGGCACATAACATCTCTACCAATGTTACAATGGTGTTTTGTGTGTGTGTTTGTGTACACCTCTCAAACAGCCTTTCTGATTAATTTCTTAATTATTTTATTTGAAAAAGCTCCACTAAGACCACAAAGCAAATTTTAGTTGTCTTATACTTTTTTTTTTTACTTTAGGAGATGAGACGGTAAAAATTATTATTATTGTAACTTGTGCCATTTTGTAATATTTAGATGGTGCTCATGCTATTCCACATTGAGCCATAATGACCCAGTCAGTGCTTAGTCCTGAGAGCTGTCAGTGTGCAAGCCTCCTCACTGTTCTAGTACTGGTGAATTGGGCCAGTGAGCCTTTAAACTAGACTAACCAATTAGGCGATTCTAACCCAGGGTTACTAATTTTCACCCACATTGGAACTATGGGTGATTTACAGATTTAGAGTGATACCTTCAACTTGTTTTCTAGTTGATAAGCAAATTATTCAACCTAGTAAACTACTCTTAAACATCATCAAAGTCTTTTTTTTTAAACAATTAGAATAATGCAAATTCTAAGTCCAAGATTTGCTCTGTATCAAGTGGAGTAAAATGTTCCATTAACTGTGGCTAGTGTGCCTAAAATAAGTTAATTGCTTTAAGCTGAGAATGCTTAATAACATTAGCTTTCCCATATAAATCTTCCCCCCATCCAGTTCTACTGAGATATAATTGACATATAGCACTGTATAAGTTTAAGTTGTACAGGATGATGAGTTGACTTACATATATTGTATATGTAAATAAAAAATAAAAATAATTTTTTTTTTTTTTTTTTAGAGACAGAGAGGGTGCAAGTGAATGAGGGTCAGAGAGAGAGAGAATCCCATAAGAGGCAGAGGGGTGGGGAAAGAGAGAGAGAGAAGTGGGCTTACCAGGACTTGTGATTTTACCCAAAGTGGGGCTGGAGGTCACCAGAAATGGGGCAGGAGCTCACCTGAAGTGGAGCGTGAAGTCACCAACTGTGAGCTCATGACCTGAGCAGAAATCAGATGCTTAAAGACTGAGCCATCTAAGATAGCATATAAATCTTAATATCATTATTATAATCACCATTGTGATTTATTAAGTGCCCTTTGCTAGTCTTTGGGAGTGAAGGATAAGAGCAGGAACATCATTGTGCTATAGTGGACATAAGACCAAGAGATACAGACTGTAGATCCAGTTACAATGCTTGTCTTTCTGGGACTCAGTTTCCTAATCTAGAAATAATGGGGTTTGGCTCGATCCACATTATTGAATCTGAACCTCTAAGAATTCATAAAAGAAACAGTGAGAAACCGGGGCCCATTTTCAGGATTTCAAAAAGTCTAAGTGAAATGACATGTGTTTATATTAGCTGAGACTCTGCAAGGGAATTAATGCATTAGCCATGTAATAAATTACATAAATTCATCAATTTTAAATATTGATAATTGACTATTGCTTTGACTATATTGTATATTACAATTTTATCTGAATAAAAGTGAGGAAACAATCCACCGCTTAATAAATAAAGTGTGCCAGGAAGAAAAATTCAAAATACAAAATACATGGGATGTTTAAATATTTCTTAGTGGTGAAAATTTGGGAACCGTTGGTCTGGAAGATCTCTAGGCATCTTCTAAGAGGATCCCAATGTTCCACAACTTCTAGTATATATGCCCTTATGTAATTGCTTCCCCTCGAGTATGGCCTGGATTTACTGACTTCCTTTTAATGAATAGAATATGACAGAAATGAAGGAATGTCACTTCTGAGATTAGGGTATATATAGATTGTGGTTTCCATCTTGAAGGTCTCTTTTGGATGATTTGCTCTGGGGAAAGCCAGCTGTTGTGTCAGGAGGCGACTCTGTGTAGGGACCCACATAAGTGGGTCTAGAAGCAAGACTTTGAAGGCCTGCCAACAGCCATGTGAGTGAACTTGGAAGTGGACCCTCCTACGGTGGGGCCTGTAATGCCAGAAACATCTTGATTGCAGCCTCATGCTAACCCCCTAGCCATAACTATGCATTTAAGCCACTCCTGGATTCCTAACCCCCAGAAACTGAGATAACAAAAATTTGTTGTTTCCAGTCCCTAAATTTGACATAGTCTGTTGTGCCACAATAGAAAGCTAATATGGACCTTTTGTCTTTCCGTGTTTTAATTGTCAAGTACCTTAAAAGGGCCTTTAATAAGGGAGAGGGATACTACAAAGAGAGATGGTCACTACTAAAAGTAAGGGAAAAGAAGGAGAACAAACAAGAACAGGAAATATCACACAGGCAAGAGGGAACAGGTATCTTTAAATACCACAGAATACCTCCTGCTTCTGAAGAAGTTGAATGAGTACAGTGACTCGTCATTATCTCTTGTAAAGTGTCTCTACTCCAGACACAGTGGGTGGGGACTTTGGTGGTAGTCACAGAGAGACTCTCCCTCCCTGCATCTCCCCCAAAGTCAGAACCTTGACCTACGAGTTTCTTGTCAAGTTTTCTTTCATAGATTACCAAGCATCATCACCATAGTTTATGTAGACAAGCCATGCTTTGTACTAAATATTAGCTATGTTTTCTGTTTTCTGTAGTATTAGTGTGAGCATTACAAAAGATGATAGAAGAAGAGCAGAAACAGGAAAAATTCTGTGAATTAAGACAGAAGTATTAATTTTTTTAACTTTTAAATTATGTTTATTATGCCTTTTTTAGCCTTTGTTAAGAAAGTGCATGAAAGAGTAGGAAAGGGAGAAAGAAAAGATAATCTTTAAAAAGAAAGGAAAAAATAAAGAGAAGATGGGAAGATTTCTAGTCAGGATGTCTCAAAAAGTTTCTACATTTTAAAAAATGTTTAATCATTTTTGAGAGAGAGAGAAAGAGAGAGAGAGCACGAGCGTGAGCAGAGAGAGAGGGAGACAGAATCCAAAGTAGGCTTGAAAGTTCTGAGCTGCCAGCACATAGCCTGACGCGGGGCTTGAACTCAGGAATGGTGAGCTCATGACCTGAGCCGTAGTAGGATGCTTAACCAACTGAGCCATCCAGGTGCCCCTCAATAAGTTTCGACTTCAACTCACTCACTTCACTCCAAATACAAAGCAATGGTAGGTAAAATGTGGAAACAGAAAACGGAGGAGAGATATGCACTGATGAAAACTCAAACATCACTGTAGACCAGTAGGGGCCGATTTCACAAGCCTGGAGGCTCCAGGCCTAGAAACAGGTGGTGGTTTCAGGACCCCTCTTTCTTCCATGAAAGAACCAGTCATAGCAAGGCTAACAGTTTTGATTCAGGGACTAGAATGGGACAGTCCCTGTCCTGATCCCTACTCTGGCTTTAGCAGGTGTACATAGAGTATATGACTCCTGTATCATCTCAAGAACTATGATGGAGTTAATATTTTAACTGTTGCTGTTGTTGCTATCCTTATTATTATTATTATCTCAGGTAATTATTACCTATCCCAGGTAGTCTCCATACTGTCAGCGTGGAGCCCAATGCAGGGCTCAAACTCATGAACTGTGAGGTCATGACCTGGGTCGAAATCAAGATCAGATGTTTAACCACCTGAGTCACCCAGGCGCCCTAGAAAAAGGAAAAGATCTTTAAAATGTGAAAAGAGTTATGGACTATGTTAGTCATCTCAGGCTGCAATAGCAAAATACTATTGGCTGGGTGGCTTAATTAACAGAAGTTTATTTTCTCACAGTTCTAGAGGCTAGAAGTCCAAGATCAAGGTGCTGACTGATTTAGTTCCTGATGAGACTCTTTATTGTTTGTATTCTGCTGTCTTCTTACTATGTCTTTACATGGCCTTTCCTTCATAGGTGGTGAAAAGCGGGGGGGACTCTCTGCTGCCTCTTCTTATAAGGACACCAATCCTATGGAATCAGAGTCTCACCCTATGATCTCATTTAACCTTCCTAATTACTTCCTTAAAGATCCCACCTCCAAACACAGCAACACTGTATTAGGCCTTTAATATCTAAATTTTGGGAGACACAAACATCTATCCATAGCATCAACCTAGAATTCCATTTACAGCAAAAGTATCCTACAGAATGAGGTAGACATATTAAGATAATGAAAAGTTGAGAGAATTAACCTTTCACATTACAAAATATTACATGTGCATTACAAAAATATTGAAAAAACATTAAAGCTTAGAGAAAAACAGTACCACATGGAAACTAATGTATGCACAAAAGAAGGAAGAGTATCAGGAATAGAAAATATTTAAGTAATATAAAAATATTTTTAATCATTTAAAAAATGAAAAAAATTTTAATGTCATTTATTTTTGAGGGAGAGAGACAGAGCACAAGTGGGGGGGAGGAGGTGGGCAGAGAGAGAGGGAGATACAGAATCTGAAGCAGGTTACAGGCTCTGAGCTGTAAGCACAGAGCCCAATGCAGGGCTTGAATTCATGAACCCTGAGATCATAACCTGAGTGGAAGTTGGATACTTAACCAACTGAGCCACCCAGGTGCCCCTAATCATTTTAATCTCTTTAAAAGATAATTTAATGTTTAAAGCAAAACAATGTATTAAGGAGATTATAACATATGTGGAAGGATAATGTAAGACAATATCACAAAAGACAAGGCAGTAGTAAAGTGGAAAAATATTGTTGTTAGGATTTTACATTATGTGTAAAGTGGTGTAATGTCACTTGCATGCAGACCGTAAAAAGTTAAACATGCATATTATAAAGTCTAGAGAAAACATTAACAATTAAAACAGAGTTATAGCTAGTAAGACAATAGAGGGATAAAATGAAATCATCAAGATCCCTAACCCAAAGAAATAATAGCATAGCAAAATAGTAACAAAGACAAATGGGACTAATATAAAACAAATAGTAACATGGGAAACTTAGATCAGCTGTATCAATAAGTGAACTATATATTCTGATTAAAAGAATAAATAGGAAGCTTTTATAATAATTAAAAGATCAATTTATGAAGAAACCATAACAATCTGAAATGTGCATACTTCTAATAACAGAACTTTATACTACTTGATTAAAATACTGTCAGAACTGAAAGAAGAAATAGTACATTGCAAATTAAGAGCTGGAAATTTTAACAATTCACCCTCACTAAGTGCTGGAAATTAGAAAAAATTAGAAATCATATATAGGCGATATTAACAATACTACTAACCAGCTAGATTGCATTTTCAGAGCACTCCACTAAATAGTAGCAGAATATATGTTCTTTTTAAGTTCACCTAAAATATAACCAATATAGACCATATTCTAGATCAAATCTAAACTTTAACAAATTTTAAAGACTTGAAATCATACAAAGGTACACCTCAACAAAGTGATTTTGAAAAAGGTAACTATCACTAATGACTAGTATAATAATATAAACAAAAACTGATGATATCTACATGGCTCATTGGTATGGTAAGTTGTCTATGACTTAAGTTAAAAAAAAAGGTGAGAAAACTGTTTTCATTTTGAAGTCTAAAGTCCTTTAAAACCCATTCAATTGTACATGACTGTTAGTATAAACTGCTACTTCTGAGCAGCTGGGAATGCTTAAAGAACACAATGTTGAACATCAACTTAAAGGAAATATTTTTGACTAGGGCTTCCCCTGGGTCCCAGTAATCAGTGTTGACTTGAGTTTCAATATAAGAATAAGCTGGCTGACCAAAAATGAAATGAAATGAAATGAAATCAAGCTAAATCAAATCAAATCAAATCAAAGATTAAAAATATTAATTACGTGTCCATTTATTAGGTATTTTTCTAATGATTAATAAAAATGATTTGCACATTAATTTCCAGAATTAAGTATTAGGTTTGGAAGTACTTGGGAATATGCAAAAAAATCCATTTGGCATCAATATGCTGATCCCCACTTTCCCCCTAAGTATTTATATCATTACTACTTGGATAGTAAAAATTACTCTGGGAGCATGGCAAAAGTGTTTCTTCTGGTGTTTCACCCAATACTTTGGGTACTTTATTACAATGAAGTAGGATCATAATGGTTTGGCATTAGGGTAAAATGGAATAAGAAAAAACACCATGAATATAATGGAGTTCTTAGGGGTTATTAAAAAGAAAGGAGATCCCCTCCTTCTCATATTTCCCTAGATCTAATATTGATAGCCTCCTGATTTCCAGTTTTTCATAAATGGGAAAGGTAGAATTGGAAAGCATAAAATCCATAATTTCTAGAGGTACACTTTTGATTATGTTTAGTCTGAATCAAAAGCAAAGGGCGTACACTGAATCATTCAAAAAGAACTAGAAATTGCATACTTCAAGCACACCTTTCAATGGTCTACTTCTGTCATTACAGTATTAACAAAAGACTCTAGGGAAGCCAGGATTCATATCTACCTACTTTCTTGGGAAGAAAATCTAAAATGAAAAGACTCAACAAAAGACTGTAAGATGGAAGGAGATTGTTGTGAAGGAAATGTCCTGGATTTTTTTTTTTTTTTTTCTGTCGCTAAGGAGCCCAGAACCCAGCTTACACAAAATCTTTCCTAGATGTGTTGCTACTAATAACCCTAATTGCAAGTCAGGTAAGATATGCAAATGCATCTTTTTTGCTATCAGGTACACTCAGGGAGCATATAAGCTCACATTGAAGATAAAATCCCGTGACCGGATAAAACAAATAAAGCATATATATTTTTGTGATGCATATGCGTGATGAAGGTAAAAATGAAATGAATAGGTCACCTAAAGTGGAACAGATGAAAGAATACTTTAGAGTTCATAAGAAGTTTTCTTTGCAAAAAGATCAAACAATAGTTGAAAGTATATTTAAAAGCTGTATTGTGGTAGAACTTCTATTCTAAAATTCTTCTTTAGCTATTACATTTGAAAACACACATTAGCTGTTAGGTTAGCATCAAATATGGAAATGTCAAAATGACCACGGTCTCAATAAGGATGAAAAGAAAAATAAGGACTTGTTGTAAAACACATCCTTAACTATATTTGCACCTCTGGTTCATTGACCTTGAGAATATAGGTCTTTTTTCCTTACCATCACAGACAGCTCCATCCTCTGGAAGAATGGACCCCTAATGTTTGGTTAGGTGTACTCGGGAGTTTTTCTTTGAAGACACTATGTCTCATTGTAATGCGGTCTTAATTGGATTTATCTCTGTCATTTTCTGATCATCCTGGACATTTTTTAACAAATAGATTTCCTTTTAAACAGGAGTAGCATAAAACCAGCACAACAAAAACAAACATACTAAGGAAGACTCATTTGACAATTTTAGTAACTATGTTTTAATTTTTCAGAAATCATTTAATTACTTTTTCTTTACTTCAAAGAGACAAGGTAGGACAATCAGCCAGCCTACACTGATTTGAATAAACTGACAGTTTGTTTCGCTCAGCTGCTAATATAGATTTAAAAGGTCTTGAAATGAATATATATCTTGGAGGAATTATGTTGGATTATATTACATGCTCAGAAGACTTCTAGGTTTATAACTGACAATATATCCAGGTTTGAAATCTTTGTGGGTCACACCATAAGCTCTTGGACTGTGTGTTCAGCATCTGGGGTGGGAAATTAACATATGCTTCACCTGAGCACATCTTTATATTTGTGTTAATCAAAATATTTATTAATTTTAAACTCCTTCATGGGAAAGACTGTATTTATTTTCTGAAATTGTATATTTTCATTGAGTTTCTTAAAAAATGAGCTACAGGGGCGCCTGGGTGGCTCAGTCAGTTAAGTGGCCAACTCACATGGTTTGTGAGTTCGAGCCCCGAATTGGGCTCTGCACTGACAGTGTGGAGCCTGGTTGGATTCTCTTTCTCTCCCTCTCTCTCTGCTTCTCCCTTCCTCTCTCTGTCTCTCTCAAAATTAATAAACTTAAAAATTTTAAAAACATGAGCTACAGATCCTGATATCTTGATATACTCTCTCTCTCATTCTTTTCCTTCTTGTACTTCCTTATCTCTTCTCTATTGATTTTGTTTTCCAACAACAGCGGAAACAGGGTCATAAATTAATACCGTTAATTCCATTTATTCTTTGTCACCTCTTCACTTGCCTAGCCTTTTCAGTCATCAGAAGTGATAAGAAGCCCAACACTTCAAAAAAGCATTTTAAAGTAGCAGTAATTTATTCATAACTTAGACTCTGGGTTTTTTTTTTTTAATGTAAAACTCATTTCTGAAACACACACTTTGTGACAGACATGTCACTTCCCTAAGTTGTATTCTAAGAAAACCTACACCTGTTTTAATTGGCCCTCCCTTCCCTGACTGATTTGAGGGTTGCCACACATTCCAATGATGAAGTGACATGACAAGAGCTTTCTAGGAGTGCTTTGCTGTGTATGTAACAGATTATTTGAGGATAATTGGAAAGGGTATTGAGTAAAATAAGAAAAATGAGTAAAATAATTTAGGAATAAAAACCATTTATTTGAGTACTTGCTTTGTACCAGAAGCTTTATATATAATTTTCTATTTAACCCTCAATACCCTTATAAAGTACATATCGTTACCTTATTTCATAGTTCAAGAACTGGAGGCACAGAGAGGTTGAGTAATGTACAACACAGAAGATCTGGGATTCAAAGCAGGTAAACCTGACCATGAAGACCATGGTCATTCCATGTGACAGACTTATTAGCAGGAAAGGAGTGACATATTCTATTTTCATCAGGGGGGGAGTCACATGAACCAGCCCCTTCTCTGTCATTGGACCCAACTTCTGCCAAACAAGTCAGCAGAGATAGGAGCAATAATTTGAGTTGATCAGCCCAACTATGAAAAAGGAATTACTGTGCTAGAATTAAAAATACTTACATATCTCTGGAACATAAATACTCTTTAGTGTTCATAGACTTTTTATCTAATTTAACATATTTGTAAGAAAAGAGCACCTATCATCTTAAGAATTTTTATATCATCTGGTGGTTATCTCTGGCATATAATAAATGAGAAAAATTCTTTTATTATATTTTTGGTTTGGTGAGAAGAACAGGACATGTGCGTTCACATATTCTTGTTTTGGAAATAGTTTTCAAGGAAGAAACAGGAATGTTTTTGATGCTCACACAGTCTCCTTATTATTCACCTGGGATGCGTTCAGCAGCAGTCAGTACATTAGTTGTGTTTCGAAAGGGGAATGAGTCAAAGGATTTCATAGGACAAGCAAGGATATGTAGTGAGATGTTGAAGAGTCTGACATTATATCCTGAATTTGTGTCTCTACCACCACTGTGATTTGTTGAAAATATGCCATGTCATATGATGTGACAGAAGAGACATTTAGAATGTAAATCTTAATTATTGTACATTTATTTCATTAAACATTTTCACTTAACTTTAATTTCTGAGACATTGTGCTAGGCACTGAAAGTGAAGCATCCTTTACTTATTGGATGTGAGTTGAAGGAGGGTACATATTCTGGTCCCCTTTGTCAGAGATGGCTCCATGGAGGGCATGGAAAAGATAAACCAAGTAATTACCATTTATATTATTGATGATCCTCAAGGCATATATTGTGTAATAGGAGGTATATATAGTACTTTTTTTTAGTTTGGGAGGCAAACCATCTCCTTTTCCTTCCATAAACAATTTAACTACTCCGTGGAGAATACTGAGAAGACCTGTAACTCAAGCACTAGTTTTAATAGATATGTAAGTTAGCTCCTCGCATGCAAGTCAGATGAAAAAATTTATAGAAAGCGGGCAATAAACTTAATAAGATGTTATATAATATGCAGAATAAATATTAGTACAGTACATGAACCTAAATGACAGCAACAAATTATAAAGCTTAGCATGCAATTAAAATCACTAATGGAACCCTGTACAGAGAGAATGCGTTCATTTGTAGATCAGTCAAAGAACAGCTATTCCGGTGTCAGAACCACTACTTGAACTAATGACACCCTCTTAAACTTATTTTTAAACACACTCTATCTGTCATGCAATAGCTACACTTTATGGATGTCTTCAGTTCAGCCTTTTAACATATATCGATACTAATAAAGTGTGTCCTCAAGGCAGAATGGTCCTCATGGCCAGGAAAGAGGTCTATGTTCAAGTGTCTGTGTTCAAGTGAATCTTTCTGAGGTCAAATTTATGGACACACAACAGTAACAGTATATATACTAGTGAATGGCATCTTGACAGTGTCTTATATTTAAAGCTTAGGAAGCAAGAACTGGCTGAAATTTGTTGGTTAATCGATCCTGTTGCCTTGACCACTATTATGCCCTGAGGTTTTGTTTTTGTTTTCTACAAAGTTATGCTTTCTTGGAATGTGCTCTTGTGCATGTAGTTCCATCTGTCAATATCGTTTCTTTCATCTTCATGTGTACAAATATTACTCCTCTCTCAAGACCCAGATTAAGTGACACCTCCATGAAACTCTCTCTCAGCCCTCCCGGTTGGAAGCAATATTTTCTCTGAACTTCCATAGCATTTATTTGTACCTCATTAGCACTTTTCAGTATCTACATTTGGTATTATGTAATTGTTAGATATTTTTCATATTTTAATAACTGTAAAATACAGATCATATTTATCATTGTTATTTGTATAGGTACTTTATCTCTTATTTTGGACTAATAGAGGGGAGAAGCACCCCAGAATTAGGTATGGAAGCAAAGGAATGCCAGCTTTGGTTTACAAGTTACATATGAACATTTACTGAAAGCTTAGTACTTAAGTGGAAGATATTTGAGAAATGATGGAATGACTTTGTAGTCTTTGATGGTATTGGCACATAGAGATACTCTTTCTATGTGTTATTTTAAAAGTTGACATCTGTCAACTCTCTTGATGAAAGAAACATTTCACATAAATGAAAGGAAAGGTTTAAATCCATGCCCACATTTGAATGGGAGAAAGGAATGATCTCCTGTGTTTAAGGAGAAAAGCTCACAGAGTTCATGATGGGAAAAAGAAGAGAAAATTTAATGTTGGTATTGAATTTACTCCTTGTCAGAAACAGGGAGCCTTTTTCTGTGGCTCACCCATCAAGAGAGAACCTGATGGAGAGTATACATAGCAGACTGTCTGCAGATGTTGGAACTTTGGGATCCACCACAGCCTTAAACTCTAAGTTCTTCTTTTCTAGGACTGCTCACAGCCTAAAGCAACACAGCAGCGGTTCTGTGAGTGGGGTGCTGTAGACCAGGTCATTTCTGCCTAACTTGGGACTCTTCCAATAGGCAGGAGCCTCCTCTAAGTAAGCTTTTCCTTCTTAATCTCGCACACTTTATCTTTCACAGCGATTTATTTCCCCTTGTACATCTCTCATGCTTCTGTGTCCATCTTCATATGTACTTCCAGGAGTATCTGAACTGACACAACCTCAGACTAGCTCTCCTATTGAGCAACCATGATGGCAAAATTAGACCTGGGTACTCACACTTATGAATTCATTCATTTATTTAATTTATTTTACAAATATTTTTGAGCATTTACTATGTGCTAAGTACTTCTGTGCTAGATACTAGCAATGTAGGAATGAACAAGGCAGACAAGATTGATGTTCTGAATGGAATCTACATTTATAAAGAAACTAATTAAAATGGTCATTGTTTTCCTCATATATATTGTCCCATAAGGTTGTGTAGCTCATGACTATTTCCCAATTCTTAGCAACTTAGTGTCTAAAATGTTTCTTTATGTCCTTGTCCTTTTCTTCTTTTCCTTCATCTTCATTTTCTCCCTCCTTCCCTCCCTCTCCCTTCCTTCTTTCTATCCTTTCTTTCTTCTCTCCCTCCCTTCATTAGAATAATTAATAACATACATTTATAATGAGAGAAAACTTATAGATGATAGGACATTAGGAGATTGTACCTTAAACTCAATGAAGGCAAAGCACATTTCAACTTGAACTGGATTAAGGAATGTTGAACATTACCAGCACAGGACATAGAAAAGAAGGAAGAAATTGGGGCTGTCAGAATCTGTGATTGGCTGCAGGTTTGACTTCATTTTAGAGGGGTTTTTTTTTTTTTTTTTTTTTTTTGCATGTGGGGAGAAAATAACACCATTTGTATTTTATTTAATGTCCAATTTGATTACCTTTTGAATTTATTTAAAAAACGAATTATCTTTTGGGGTGCCAGTCGGTAAAGTGTCCGACTTCGGCTCAGGTCATGATCTCACAGTTTGTGGATTCAAGCCCCACATTGGCCTCTGTACTGACAGCTAGCTCAGAGCCTGGAGCCTGCTTCGGATTCTGTGTCTCCCTCTCTCTCTCTGGCTCTCCCCTGCTCATGCTGCCTCTCTCTCTCTCAGAAATAAATATAAATATAAATAAATAAATATATAAAAATAAATAAAACATTAAAAAAATAAAAAATGAATTATCTTTTAAAAATATAAAATGGCTAAGTCAGGAGTTGAAAAATTACGGCCCATGGACAAAATCCAGCCTGGTGCCTATTTTTGTAAAGTTTTATTGGAACACAGCTATGCCCATTCATTTAGGTACTATCTCTGGTTTCTTTCATGCTACAACAGTAGAGTCAATCTGGCCTGCAAGCCTAAATGAGAAATGATCTGGCCTGCAAACCTAAAATATTTATTATATGGCCCTTCATAGAAAAAGTTTGCTGACCTCTGGTCTTAAAATTTCCATTCTGCTGACCTGGTTAATGTGAGATAACTTAAGGCTTTATCAAAAAAGCATCCCAAAATATAAACATTGATTATGTATGTAATCACACTCTTTAAATAAATCCGTAAGCTTACTATATTTTATCCTTTTAAATAATTTAAACATCTCTCCTCAAATAAACCGAACATGCAAAATATCACAAAGACTACAAACTATCGTAGTGATGACAAAACTGTTATACTAAAACTATTTACCAAAGTACTAATGCCATGGATTTGAATTTGTTCTTCGGTACCTTTGTTGATAATCTTAATTTTAATTTTATGCCTTTTTCAAGATGACCTCCTTTTTGCTGTAACTAAACAGATACTGTTTCTAAAATTGCAATAATCGTCCTAGTTGCTATAATATTACTAGACACCAAGTGGAGGGAAACAAAACTAGCTGAGATTGCAAGATCTGGATTGATTCCTGATGAGGAGACAATTGGACAGCTCAGGTTGAATGAAACCTAAGTCTGTGGTCATTGAAATCCTTTGTACAGTTAAGTACCAAGCTTGGTAGTTAATAGCAGAATGTTAAAATTCTTGACTTTTTCCTTTTTTTTTGAAATTTGGTGTACTTACCTCCAAATTGGGTATTGTTTTACTATTATGATATACTATTCTAGTTTCAATAATCCTGGAACCAAATTATGTATCAAATTAGTATTTAATTTTAATTAGTATGGTCACCCAGAGGTTTTTTTCTACCAGACATCAAGGGATCAGGTTTGCTCAGCTAATTCTCTTCTTTGGAATTTTGGTCTAATTATTTACAATGTAACACACCATCAGCCTTTTAAAAAAAATGTTGTATGTGACCATGAAGACTGATCAACTGATAGACTCTTATTATGGTTGGTTATTATCTGTGACCACTGGTTTTAATCAGTGCTTATCGTTGGTTCTGTAACTACTTTTTCTGGATCCATTTGACTTGTTTGTAGTTTCCTCTTTTCGACAGTGTTCACTCTTTTCTGCAGACATAGATAGAAACAAGTACATAGCTGTAATTTAAAAATATACATCTCTTTATAGAAATAAGAAAAAATGACCACTTATCAACATTTCACTACTTATTAACATACAGTTACCATTTACAATTACTTTTGAACACCTTTTAAATTAATTTTTTCTTTTTAGTGCCATAATGAATTCTACCTTCCACAGAATCAACTGCTCTAATTAACCGTAATTGTGACTATATTTTTGTCTGGTTTGGAGGTTTGAATTATCACAGCTTGGTAAATGGTAACTCCTTCAGCTAGATCTGTTGTCTTTTCACCACATCCTGTCATCCTAGGAAGAGTCTTGTTCTTCTGTAACCATAGGACTTACCATCATCATCCTAATGTTTTCTGCCCTAAGACATGAAGTCAGGTACTTTTCACCAAATCTTGGTTCATTTGAGTGTGATTTGAAACCATGAATTATGCCTTATGGGGCTCATGAATGCAAGTTGTACATACAAGTGCTGCTGCTGTAGGTGAAGGGCTTTTAGTAGCAGGCCCGGGAAGGATATTTTTAAGAGTATGAGCTTATATCAGATTTTTTCCAAATTAAAAATTTTAGTAATGTAAGTTTCATGCTGCATTGGTAATATGAATTGAATTGCATGAATAGGTTTTATAAGCCAGGGCTTGTTTCTATTCTTTGGCTATGGTGGGATCTGTGGTTTTGATCCCTTCAGTAGCCCTTCTCAATTTTTTGTGAACAGTACTCCAATTTTCCTTCTGAGTACTTCACTTCTTTCCTTCCATGCTGTCCCAGTATTATAGTCCAGTGCACTACCCCAGCCTCCTTAGATACATGTCTGAGGTAAGAAAATTCCTACCCTCCCAGAAGCTGAAATCTTCACTGACTAGAGGCTGATACAAAGCACTGCAATCCGTCCTTCCAATGGCCATCCCCTGAAGAGATAGTCTGTTAATGCATATTTCCTAATTTTCTGGAGCATCTTTGATTCTATCCTTCCCAAGGATTGTTTGCTTTTTATAAGATTCTGTAATTTATTTTACTATTGTTAATTATTATTACTATTACTTTGTTAAGTTAACCAGAGTCTATTTTCTGTTATCTGTGATTGAATAATCCCAGTGATATTCTTATCCTGTGGTTGAGTATGTGGGTTTCCAATAGTTTCTCACCATGGTAGGTATTCTAAAAAATTATTTGCATGATGATGTGATCAGTTTATGTAGAGAAGATTTCAGCCAGTAACAAGGGATATGGGGGAAAAGTGGGTCTTTTTTTACTTACAAAATAGACATTTTTTTGAAGCCCATTTTTTTCTGTTTATTTTATGTATTTACATGTACAAGTAGTCTTAGAGTTATTTATTTTCATGTGAAAAAGACAAATGACTCATGAGTTGCATTTTCAGAAAGAAAGAACCAAACACCGTTTTTGAAGAAAGGCCTACATAACTTTACCACCTGTCCCCCAGAGTGTGAGATTGAATATCTTGTATATATTACACAATAATGTAATGGTTATTTGGACTCTGTCTTCATAAGGGAGAAGACAAGAGGTAGTTTTGGGTTGTTTCCCTTGATGTGCTGGTATGAAGATTCATTTACAGATGATGACTTTAGGCTGTCAAGTGTTTGAACTTGTTTGAATTGAACTATATGACTCCTACCATCAAGAGTGCTGTGTTTTCACCATCTCTGAAGTGCTATTCTCATTTCTTATGTTTGGTAAATGATAATGACTGACCTTGAGTTTTGCTGGGCTAAAATGCTAGGTAAACAATAAACAATAGCCATGACTTCTTGAGATCACAGTCTAGGGTTAGTACCCTTTGCATTCTTCATCACTTTATTATTGGTTCAGTTATTGGTTTTCAAATTGTCAACTCAATCTTTAGGTCATGTGTAGTCAGCCATTCCAAGTCATAGGTACCATATCAGCTACAATTCTATACCAGCCACTATATTAGTGGTTTGTAAAAAGTGTGTTCTATTTCCACCAGTATCCTTGGTAAGTATTATCACCATTTATAGACAAGAGGACTGGTATTCAAAGTTCCTTGATTTGATATAGGTTTCCCTACTCTACTTTTTGACAATTTATTCAAATGAAAGATATCCTAGACCTGCATTTTTGTACAGAGTTTTCACACAAGAGCCTTGATAAATAATGGAATGAAAGCAAGACTGTACCTATTTAGCCCTTATTTCAGTTATTTTTGGATATCAAAATCTCTACCTCTATTCTTTTATCACATCCAGCATCCAACGCCTTTTCCAAGTTAGAAATCTAAAAGTTACCCTTGGCCTTTCCTTCTTCTTTATTTCCTTTTTAAAAATCAGTTATCAAGTCTTGTCAGAAGTATACTTTGGATATGACTATTTTTCTTCCTGTTACCATAACTGTAGTTCAGTTTACAATAATATCCTTCTTTCGATGACAGGATTACTGAAATAATATTCTAGCTTTTCCTAAATGGGAATATCTCACATAATCTATGCTTATGCAAGGCGAATGGAGCCCTGTGCTTTTGGGAATGATTATGTGGTCCTAGAGGGGTATAGAACAGGATGGGGTTAAGTGAAAGTGGATGATCACAGACCTGGGTGAGAGAGTACCTATGGGGCAAGAGTACAGATTAGGGTGATTCATTTTAGTGGCAGGCTAGAATCATTATGGAACCCTTTGAACCAAGTGTGAGAGATTAAAAACAGCTCAGTATGCCACACTATTGAGGTAAGGTGAATGTACTAAGGGAACAGTGGAGGCTAGCAATATATGAAGAGAAAAGAAAAGGATAAAATCAGAAAGGTAAGATAGTTACTTTCATAACATTTACCATGTTCTAAGTAGGACATGTTTGTTGAATTGTATAAAGACTACGTTCTCATTTATATAGTACTAAAGTCTTCCCAGATTGAGGGTAGACTCAAAGTGCCTGGGGGCAATACAGACCTTTAGGAGCTAAGCGCTTGAAGACTAAGTTTCAATTCTATGAGTTTTGTCATGCTCTTTGGTCAAAACTTTTCCTTAGCTAGAGATTTGAAAGTGGCCAATATTGTGCCCAAGCAGGTTGGGTCATGCTCATTTGGGATGTCCAAAGGCAGAATAAAAGATAAGTAACAGAGTTATAGATAGCCAGACCAGGTGAGACTTTTAAAAAGTTAAAATGAAGAAAGCCAGCTGTATATGAAAAAGATCTTAAAAGCAGAGAGATCCGTCATCACCCTAAGTGAATTATGTTAGAAGGAAGCCACAAGGCTGAGGCTTTTGGTTTTTACTACATCATTGTGGATTATAATTAACTAGAGTCCCAGTTCATTGTGTAGTAGATAGAGTGTTGGGGGAGAAGTGAAAACAGTGGATTCCCTATCAAATGGCACACTTTGCCTGGGAGAGAAATGTTATAGGTCTCTCATAGCCAGGATGAAAGAGTATTTCATTGAAAACATTCTCTAAACTCACAGGGAGCCTGATTTCTAAATTGGTTTCAATTAAATATATTTTTTCCCTTCTAAGAAAACAACATACACCTATAATCTCTTCTAACTATTGGCACATCTGTGATGCTATAACACTCCACATCTTCCCAGTGGCTGCAATTACACACATCAAATTTCAGGATGACTACAAGGTAAGATTCTGGAGGTAAAAGGCTACCACTTATGGTCCCTATTTTGCTCTCATGTGTCACAGCCTTTTATTGTTGGGAGTTATTTAGAGAAACAGTCATCAGCTAACAAAACCATCTGTTAGTTAACAACAGCAAAATATGAGGCTATTTCAAAATGGCATGGGGCATTTCAAGTTAAGGGCAGGTGGGTGCCAACTATTTTTTCCCTTCAGTCTTTCCTTGTTAAAAAGAATGCATTTGTTATCAAAGCCAGTTTGGCTAATGTGCTTTCACCTCGAACATATCTAGAAATCAAAGCTGCCTCGAAAGTTATTTGAGGGTATGTTCTCCCTTTGGAGCGCATTTTGCTCCAGTCATACTAATAGGAATTTCATGTGTGTGTCAAGAAGACAATATAGCCTTTATGCAATTCAACCAACACGTCCTACTTAGAACATGGTAAATGTTGGGAAAGCAAAAATGGTCTCACTGGACAGATTTAGTAAAATTCTTCACCTTTGTGCTTTTCTGCATGACTCCATTACTTTTTCCAGCTGGGAGAGGAGGGGTGGTGGATGCAGAATCTCCTTACTCCTCCTTTTCCCTCAGCCAGATAGTTTCCCAAATCAGCTAAATATAACTCCATTTATTGTCATGCTAAAATGTTCTATTTAGCTGTGTTTAACTGGATATCATGATTCCACAGGCTGACCTTTCGCTCCTGGGAAGTCGTTTTAAATTCAATCCCAGCAAAGGAAAATCCTTCCAATTCGTTGGCTGTGAAAGGTCACAAGTGAAATGTGTTTTGATGGTATCTGCCTATGGTTTAATTCTCAGTAAACCTGAGCACTAACTGGGCATCAATTGTGCTTTGTCTTGGGAATCTGAGTTCTCAGAAGCCTGGGAGAGCTGAGTGGGAGATGTGGGGCTGAGTAGCCTGCATCGGCCAAGGATACACAAAGGTACCAGCTGAAAGGTGAGGTATATGGTGCTAAGTTAGGTCAATGTTGCCTCCTTTCTGAGCTGATGGGGATTCAGACTAAAATATATAGTTTCTCTCCCTGTTTCATTTGATCTCTTTAAGAGGGACGTTTCCCACTTTCTGGGAGGCAGAGAGGGCTTAGGGTGAGATAGGGAAGGAACTAGAAGTGTGTGAACCAGGCAAGAGGAAATTGGAGTATCCTGAAAATTTAGCCATTTTAGGGTTCAGAACATAAACCCAGTCTTCTAAGTTTGACTATTTCCCTTTTACAACCTTCCTTTTCACAGTTCAGTTGCTGGTTCCTCACCATCATCATTATGCTGATTTTTAACTGCAAAAAAATACTTTTATTAAATCTTATCAAAGACCTTCCTCCTTAAAAATCGTATTTTACCAAACAATAGCAGGATTCCTGTAATAAAATTTTTAAGAGTTCAGTAGATGGGATATTGGAGTGAAGTTTCTAGATTTCTACTTTGTTTTATTTTTATGCTAATTCAAATTTTTTAGTCACCCTGTGCTATAATCTTTCAATCAACAAATATATTTTGCAGTTAGAAAAAAGACCAAAGAATAGTTTGTCCTTTCCACCACCCCATTGCTCTATTGTACACATACTGTATACAAGTATTCAATGTTTCCTGAGCAAAACTTGTAATTATATTCTTCCATGTCTGTGTTTATGTTACTCCCTCTTTCTGAGATGTCTTCATGTTTTCATCAAAGTGTTATTCATACACGAAAGCCAAAATTTCACCTCTTTCTTTGAAGCTTTCAAAAGGTTTCCTCTCCCCACACTGTGGAGAAGGAAACATGGCTTTCATAACACTCTGTCTATGTGTCTTTTATACTTTGTTCTGTTGTGGCACATCTGTGTGTCTCCCACTCAACCCGGCTCTCTGAGAGCAGGAGCTGGGCAGCTTTCTTTATGCCCCCGTGCTTAGCTCAAGGATTACTCCAAGAAGAGGAGTCTTTAGACTTCCTATCACAAGTCTGAGCAGTCAGGCCTTTGATATCAAGGTGAAGAAATGAAATGATATTTCGTATATCAAATGTACCTTGAGAGTTCATAGCAGCCACAGGATAAAGGAGAAGCAAACACATTCTCTAAAAGCAGGTAAGGGCAGTTCTCTGGTAATAAGTTAAAAAAATTCCACTTCCTTTTCCCTTCTTTGTGTTGTTAGTTTTTCCTGGAAATATCTGGTTACATATTTGGCCTCATTTTCCCAGCTTCTCCTTTTCTTTTCCATTCCTGGCTTTATCACCCAGCTGATTGTAGGCCAGCTCTGATTCCTGAGCTTTCTTGAGATGATAAAACAATATATAATATATAGACCCCTGAGGTAAGCCATGTTCTATACAAATGGCATTCAGTGATCTAGTCACAGTTGATAGGCCAAGCTCCATACCCTGTCTCCCTTACTTACTATCAATGAGATCTGGCATTTAGTGATCCAAGGGAGTGGTCTTGAGTGTCCATGTCCATCCCAAATCACAGTAGTCTCTGTCTCTCCTCAAGGTGGGGCCAGTCTCTCCTATTGGTTAGACCCATTATACCTGTCATGATGGTTGCAAGAATTTAGTCAGGCCGGTTTAAGCAAAAAGGCACCCAATATCCTGGTAGATCCAAGACTCTGGTTTGAATGGCTACCCAACTAGAAATAACAGCCAATTATGCTACAGGGCCTTTGTTGGCAAGAGTGCCCCTCCTGGCCTCAATTCCATAGCTCAACAAACCTTGGGCAGCTATCACTAATCACATAAAGGACTAGACACCACGGACTCCACCTCTTCTTGCCCTCTAAGACTTAGATACATTTGCCACATATTCTCTAAAAGGTGAATATCATGGGCCTTCTTCACATTGTTTACTTTTTAATACAAGTCTCACATGGCTGCATTTGATTGGTGAATACTAGGTCTCATATCCACATCTTAGCAGCTAAGGACCTGGGGAGACTTGTTTTCTTGTTTCTACCTTGAGGAGGTGAAATTCATGGTACAGAAAGTTTTCAAATATTGCAAGGGCTCTCAGAAGGTTCTGAGCAACCAGGAAATGTGACAAAAATTGACTATATCCTGTAAGACACTAATATTTTTATTTTAACTAATATAAAACAATATGACATGATTATATCAATTTCTTCTCTCTGGTAACTTAGTAGTATGTGAAACATTTTTTCTGGGGTTTGGGGTACAGTTCACCTTTCCCATCACTGACATCTCTCTTTCCTAATTAAGGACCTTGCTCCTTACTACCTTCATCACATCATCTCTTCTCCAAAATTAATTCTCCCATCTATTTGTGGGGACCTTGATACATGGAACATGTCCTCTACTGGTGACTTTCACTTGGGACCCTAGATACCATCCTTTGTGGCCACGGCCCTGCCTTGAAATGGGTCCTTCGGTTGCCAATAATTTTCTGAGCCACACCTCTGCTCATGACCCTCTTTGAATGCAATATCCTTGATACTTTAGATTGCCCTTTAAAACCAACCACTACAGTCAAGTGTGTTTGCCCTAGCCCTAGATTTGAGTCTTTGTGAGAATATCTCTGCTCTGACATAGTGTGATTTTTCTGCATGCTGACTCTTGACAGAGATCAATGTACCTTGTTTGTGAAAGGTAAGGATACATTACAGAGAGCTGCCAATGTAGATTTCTCAAATTAAAATAAATTTATCTTGTCTAGGTTTCAGATATGCTGGTAGCTCCTCAATCTCCAGAATCATGTCTTAATCATTAATCGTCTCTGTATTCCCAGTGCTTAGTATTTTATCTGACATGCAGCAGGAATGCCATTCATTTTGGTTGAGTAAACAAATGAGTGACTGCACATTGCATAAAGGCCACAGTATATTTCAGCATCACAGACCAATCATTGATTCATTCATTTAGCAGACATTTTTCGAGAAGCTGCTTTTATGTGCAAAGCATTATGCTAGATACCTGGGAAATCTGAAATAGTCCTAATGTTACTAATGATTATAACCACAGCCAACATTTATTATATACTAACTAACTGACAAGCACTGAGCTGTTTCATGAACATCCATTCAATTCTCACAACAACACTGTGAAGCAAACATGCTATTACTATTATTCCCATTTACAAGGAAAAGAGCTGATTCCCAGAAAGGTTAAGCAAATGAAAACAAGTTGAGGGATATGTTTACAGAGTAAAGTTGGGAAGGCACAAGAGCCATCTGGAATGTCTTAAATATCACAGGGCAACACATTTGCAGTACTCAGATTCCATTCAAAAAGCTCTTGAGTGCTAAATGGATACAGCTGCAGAATCAGAACTTACCTGGTGACCTTTAGGCAACCTGTATTTTAGCACTAAGAAACTCTGCTTTATTCATACATCCATTCATTCAACAAACATGAATGATGCGCTTGCTATATGCCAGGAACTGTGCTGAGTGTTGGGGGTGAGGGGAGGGGAGCTGGGAGAGGGGGAGACGTGTAAATGGATCATTGCAATTCATAATAAGAGCTATAATAGAGCTGTGAACATATTTCAAAGGAATATTTTCACCATTTTACCCTTTAGTATGACATTCGCTGTAGGTCTTCTGGTTACCTTCTACTAGGTAAAGAAAGGTACTTTTATTCATAGTTTGCTAAGGATTTTCTTTTAGAAATCATGCATGGATATGTATTTGTTTTAAATGTTTTTCGTACATCTATTCAGATGATTTTTCTACATTTATGGAGATTATTGTCTTTTACTTATTACTGTGGACATACAATGATTACCTGTAATGTAATATTTTTTAATATTAAACCAACCTTGTATTTGTAGTATAAAACATACTGATACTTTATAGATCTACTCAGATTTTCTTTGATTGTCTAATTTTTAAAATTCTGCATTCACTTGCTAAGTTATTTGTAGGATTGATTTATTTCATCAAAGTTTTTAAATGTATTAGCATAGAATTATTCAAGGTATTAATTTATTATGTTTTAATTTTTATGGCATTTCAAGTTATGGCCCCTTCATTAATATTGTTTGTTATTGCTTCTCTCTTTCCTCTTAATCAATCAATTAATTAATTAATTAATTAATTTTGAGGGAGAGAGCAAGCAAGCACAAGCCTGTGTTGATGACGTGGAGCCTGCTTGGGAGAGAGAAAGAATCCCAAGCAGGCTCCACGCCATCAACACAGAGCCCTATGGGAGGCTCAAACTCATGAACACTGAGATCATGACCTGAGTCAAGATCAAGAGTCAGAGCTTAACTGACTGTGCCACCCAGGTGCTCCTTTTCTTGGTTAACATTGCAAAAAAAACTTTCAATTTTATTTTAGTCTTTTAAACGACCATACTTTGACTTTGCTTAATTCTAAATATTTTCTAATTTTGTGATATATGTTTTACTCATTAATTTTGAACTTTTTTTCCTACTGTAAGCATTTAAGGCTATGTTTCCTTCTAAGAAAAGCTTTAGCTGTATCCCTCAAGTTTTGATATGTTGATTTGTCATACATAATTCTTTTGAAATATTATAAACTAATTTGATTTCCATTATGATTTCTTTTTTGTCATGAACTTTTTAAAATGTATTTTTAAATTTCTAATGGATACATTTTTATATTTTTTCTTTTTGAAAAGTTGTATTTATTACATTGTTACCTGCTGATGTGTTGTATAGAGGGTCTATGAAATTTATTAGACTTACTCTACAGCCTAATCCATGGTTAATTTTTGTAAGTAGCCCTTGTGTGTTCTGCAAGTAGTTGGATGTAGTGTTCTATAATATGTCCTATAGATTAGGCTTGTTATTTGTGTTCAAATCTATACCCTTGTTCTTTGTTTGTGTGATATATCAATTACAGAAAGAAGTGTGTTCAAGTGTATGAACATATACATTTTTCTTAACAGACATTTCAATTGTATATTCATATAGTTTGAAGCTATAACACATACCTAAGAGTTTAACATTGTTATATGTTCTGGTGAATTGAAGCTTTTATTATTATGTAGTGACTTACCTTAAAGTCAATTTTGTATAATATGGTTACACTGACTTTCTTTTGGTTGGTGTTTGCTTGGAAAGAAATGTTTACAAGTGGTTGACAGTAGTTAATGCTAGATGATGAGATAAAAGGTAATTGCTTTTTTATGCTTTTCAGTATTTTCCAGATTTTATTTAATAAATATATATTATTTCTGTAAGTAAGGAAAGTTATATTTAAAATTAAAAAAAGATTTTTTAATGTTCATTTATTTTTGAGAGAGTGAGAGAGACAGAGCGCCCATGTGCACACATGAGCAAGCAGGGGAAGGGCATAAAGGGAGACACAGAATATGTAACAGCCTCCAGGCTCTAAGCTGTCAGCACAGAGCCCGATGCAGGACTTGAACTCACAGACAGCAAGATCATGACCTGAGCTGAAGTCAGATGCTTAACTGACTGAGCCACCAGGAACCCCTATATTTAAAATTTTTTAAATTAAAAAAAAAATGACAGTGTCAAAAGAGCTCCTCCTTTCTGAACAGGCTTAATGCTTTGGGGTCAGATTCTCAAACAGCTAAATAAGCATACAACAGAATTCCTATGCCCATACAGGCAGATTTTAGCCCTGAAATCTGTATGGTGGATTATAGGTCAAGAAAGAAGGCCAAATAGAGTGATATTCTAAAATGCCTACTGGACAGTTTATTATCAAGGGAAATGAAATGTGAAATCTCACCTAACCCTTCCAGGAGAACTGGTTGCCCCCTTCTGAATTTTCATAGCTCTAAAGATGCAAATCTAGCACTCACCACTCTTACCTTGTGGACTTTGGTTTGTTGGGGGCAAGAATCTCTCTTTTTCTGCCTGAGTCCATGCCATAAGACAGCAAGGTCTATCAGATGGGAAGCATGATTTGCAGGAAGCAAGATCCAGCCACAGGGCATGGACAGGTGTCTGGGATTGTAGGGTTGAGCTACTAAGCTGGACTCGGTATCTTTGGGACTCAGTGTTAATGCACAAGACATGCTGGCCAATGGTGTCAAGGCAAGCCAGTGTTTACTAAATGGAAACCTCTTCACAAACACAAATCTTTGTAACACCCTGTGAGGAAATGACATTTGTCCCTTGCTGTGAGTTGTTTGGATTGTGTTGCTTCACCTGTTCCAACCTCTTCTGGTGTGCCTTCCTGATCTGTAGAGGCTGTGCAACTAAAAATGACATTTCCCACATGCTCTTGCAGCTATAATTTTTGATGCAGTTTCAGTTTTATCGCTTGCACTCTCATGAGATTTGGATTAGTCATAGGATTAAATATAGGGAGTGAGGTTAGACATGAAACATCTAGGTTGTTAACAAGGAAGATGCCAGAGGTTAAGTGGTTCTAGGGCTGGAAGCTATACCTGGAAACAAGCCTGAAGTCTGGTCATTTAGCCCTTCTAATGATTTGAAAAACTACTCATATTTAGTAATTAACTCCATTTTGTTTTAATAAATTAGGGTGGATTTTGTTGTCTATAGCTGTGTTTGGAGAAATACACCCATAGTATAGCAGAGAAAACTGTGATAGAGCTAGGAAGTGACCTGCTCAAGGTCACACAGCTAATGAGTGGCAGAGATGGACTGTGAGCTTAAGTCCTTTGATGCCAAGTCAAGTAGTCCTTTGGTAGCAGAATAAGCTGTCCTGTCTTTCAGTAGCAGGACTCAAGGACCAGGCCATGGAAGCCTCCAGGACCATTGAAATGGCACTAAGAAACCACACATGCAGATCCAAGGTGTGGGTTCCACAGTGACAACATTACTAGCTAGAAGCTGCTACTCCTCATGGGCCTGGGTTAGAAGTAGGTGGCTTTGCACCAAACCCACTCCCATTATTTGGTCCTCACTGTGGTCTTTTAGGCCTTTCTACTAAGTATATTACTTGCCTTCCCGTATTTCTGCGTTAGTAATAGGATCCTAAACAGTGTGGTTGCTCATTTACCTGTGTCCACATTATACTGTGTGTTCCTTTACTGGTTTTAGAATATTTTGTTGTTTCAAAACTTTTTGGGGATGAAGGAGGCAGTAATGTACCAATATGTTGATAGGCAGACAAGCAAATATTATGATTATCAGATTACTTTTCTGTCTCCTACTAAACTGTCTCATGTAGATGTCCTGTCCACATTTTAACATTGTTGTCTCATTTATGGCTCTTCTAATTTATAATTATTTTATTGGAGGGGGGTTATATTTGTTTTCTTTTTTTTCCATAGTAGGAAATAAGTGATCATAAAATCACAGTTCATGTGTATTTTGATCAAGGTTGTATCAGAAGCCCCTAGCCCAATGAATGAGTAAATAAATGAACAGAATGCAGGGACCATATTTTGTTTTTTCATCTTTGTATTTTGACATCCAGCTCAGAACCTGCACATTTAAGGGGTTCAGACTCATTTTAGAAGAACAAGTAGCTAAAATACATATACAGGACTTACAGTCATGAATATAAATTTATTTATTTATTTATTTATTTATTTATTTATTAAATTTTAGTTTGTTAATGTTTAGTGCAATATTGGTTTCTGGAGTAGAATTCAGTGATTCATCACTTACATACAACACCCAGTGCTCATCACAAGCGTCTTACTTAGTACCTATCACCCATTTAGCCTACCCCCCCATACACTTCCCTCCATCAACCCTCAGTTTGTTCTCTATAGTTAAGAGTTTTTTGTGTTTTGTTTCCCTCTCTTCTCCTTCCCCATTTCCCACATATTCTCCGTTTTGTTTCTTAAATTCCACGTATGAATAAATTCATATGGTATTTGTTTTTCTTTGGTTGACTTATTTTGCTTAGCATAGTACATTCTAGCTCCATCCATGTCATTGCAAATGATAAGATTTCATTCTTTTTCAAGGCTGAGTATTATTACCATATATATATATATATATACACACCACATCTTCTTTGTCCATCCATCAGTTGATGGACATTTGGGCTCTCTCTATAGCTTGGATATTGTTGGTAATGCTGCTATAAATATTGGGGTTAATGTACCCTTTTGAATCTGTGTTTTTGACAAATAAAAATTTTTATTTTTTTCTTTTCAGTGCTTTCAAAACTGGAAACTATGGGTTGTTCATCATTCACCTGCTATTTATTCCATATATATCTGTAGAGTTAGTTGATAAATTAACAAAGATAAATAAGAAACAAACCTTTATTGGCTTCAATTTAGCAGAAGATCTGGCATATTATATATGCTTAATACATTTTCTAAATGAATAAATACATGAAAAAGAAATGTTAAATTTCTGGGCCTTGACATTCCTCACTTTTAGGAAATAGGGTTACTGTAACTAGACTGCATTGATTAAATGCACCAGGCATCTTTGTACACAGGCAATATTTCATAGATGGTGTTCTCTCTGACTGTTTCTTCTTTGGCTGGTTATGGAGAACAATAACAAATAATAACTTTGTCTCTGAGTATTGCTAGTGGGGCCTGAACAATGTCTTTGGACACCACTCACAGAGCTGAGGCACTCACAGGAGAGAGTAGAGAAGAGGAGAATGAGAAAGTGAGGTGAAAAGAATAAAAGGAAATGACAGGTCAGATGATGAGAACAAGGGAAAGAGGGGAAGAAATGATTGCAAGAAATAATAATGACAATGGACAATGCTAGTGACAACTGCCAGTTATTGAAAGACTTTCATAGGGATTCTATGTTTTGTTCAACATATATATTATTCCTAATCTTCATAACCCAGGCAACAATGTCAGTAACTTTTATCATTTTTATTGTGCAGATGAGGAGACAGGCTCAGGGATATTAATAAGTGACTTGCCCAGTCACACACTACTAAAAAGTAAAGCCAGGATTTGCTTTCAAGAGTGTCTGGCTCAAAGCCATAGTATGTTCACCTGGTGAAGAATGACAGCGATCCACCACCAAGGACTGCATGCTTCCTTGGGGCATTTGGATTACAGACTGCTATAGATGGTCAACTTCTCACTCCAGGTGGGATATCTAGATATCAACACTTAAAAGTAGATATTGGGACACCTGGATGGCCAATAGATTAAATATCCGACCCTTTGTTTTGGTCATGATCTCGTGGTTTCTGAGACCTAGCCCTGTCTCGGGCTCTGCATTGACAGTGTGGAGCCTGCTTGGGGTTCTCTCTCTCCCTCTCTCTCTGCCCCTCCCCTGCACTCTCTTTCTTTCTCTGTCTCAAAATAAATAAACAAAAACTTAAAAAGATAAGATGGATATCTATATATCTGTGTGCTTGCACACATGCATGTGCACTCGTGGGGGGCATACACGCACATGTGCACATACACACCACACACACAGGACCAGAAAAAAGAAAAGAAATATTTGTTAATTTTTTGTGTACACTTTGACCAAAGGCTTCTGGAATAAATACTTAACAGAAAAGAGGCTTAATAAATGACAAATAGGGTAATATTCTCAAATGCCATAATTCCAGAAGTAAAGTAAAACCCCTGAGTCCAGCCTCACCCCCCACATGTAGTGAGTAGAGAAAACAAAGCCACATAGGCCAAAAAAGCAACAGGAAAATAACAAACAAAATTGAGGGCCATGTAAATATTTTCTGAATGTCCATTCCCCAAAGGGTTGAGGTCAGGCATATGGTTCTATTCACCAAATCCTAAACAAAGGACTTGGGCTATTTTATGCCCTGATCATTATTGTTAGTTAAATTAAAGCCCGATCAAAAAAGTGTAATGGAATATTAATTTCAGTTACTGTAGCTAATTGAAAACATAGCAGGAGTTGTGACTATGGAAAATGGAGTGAGAACATTCAGATGCACGTCCAAGCCTAGCCTAACTCTTTTCATGTCGGGCAGTAGCATATTTTTGAGAAATGGCCATTATCCCTAGAGTCTACACTTAAGTGCATCAGGAGAAATAGTTGACTTGGGAAAAAAGAAAAGCAACTAACTCTCAGCTATCAGCAGACTTCAAAAATTCAAGTTCATTTTAAAAACTATCAGTTGTTAATTTGTTCATATGAAAGACATTACAAAAATATAAAATCCCTGCCAAACCAAGTACTACATGGTTTTCATCTTGCTGTCCCCAATTTGAAGATTACATCTTGGCATCTAGGGGTATGCTCATCAATAATTGTTGGGTGAATGTGTGTATGATTGTTGACGCCCTTTGTTTATTCTAATAAATGAGAGGACTCTCTTTCTTAGACAATTGACCCTCTTCCTAAGTGAAAGTGCAGATCAGCAAAATTTGGGAGAGCAAAGACAGCTTGACTTTAGCTTGATATACAAATCTGAGAGATGAAAAATGTGAGCAGGACTTTTTGTCTCTTTTGTTCATTGCTATACTTCCAGTGCCTAGAACAGCATCTGGTACATGTGTGGTACTCAATAAATATTTGTTGAATTAATGAATAAATGCTTAGTGTGGAGTTGGAAGGAGTGAATGAGTTAAGCAAATGAGGCAAAGTGGAGAATTCAGATCTTCACAGTGTATTCTGTCTCTGCTGATTTACCAATTCTCAAACATTAGGCATACTCTTATTCAATATAAATATAAGAGTTCCCTCCTCAAATCAGTATAATCTGCCTTGTGAGATTAATCAGTTTTCTCCTTATGAATACAAGGGACTGGAGTAATGCTTTTAAAGCCATCAGTTCCAGCAACTTAGTGAATGTTGCTCCACAATCACTTAAGATGCATAGGGGACATCTTAGGATGATGCCAGTCATTTTCATGTTACAGGAGAATGGTATGTCCTTAAGGAGAATTTGTATTAGGTTTCTGGGCTTTGTACTCTCAACCTCCATTACCTACTTACACTCGTTGATTTTTCCTCGAAGAGGCTTCTTCTACTTATTTTTCTTAAAGCAAAGATACTTTACTGATTATCAAAGGCCAATGACGCAGAGGTGGTACATGAGAGGCCATGTTTAAGTAGCACTGAGAGAAATCTTCTTATGAAGAATGCTCCTAGGATATGTCCTTAATCTACACTTGACAACATAATGGAGAGAAACACTAGCAAAAAACAAGCTGGGTGCACTTTAGCAGGAATAATTTGTATGGGGTAGAAAAAAGTGTCATCAATATTCAAAAGTTACCCTATATGGCATCTGACTTTTCTTTATAAAGCGACTGTGTGTGGTATTCTGTGTATGTGGGTGGCATTATTTTGGCTTTCTCAGGCAAGTATATATATGTTGTTTGTTGTCTTCTCCTTTTGTTATATGCTTAACCATCAATTTAAAGCGGCGGGGGGGGGGGGGGGGGGAAAGACTGTTGAAACAACATTTATTTTCATTTAGACAAGTACCACATTTTCTGAATCCATTTTGAATTCGGTTCAAGTGATGGAAAATTGGTAAAATTTTGCATAGAACCACAAATTTGAAAAATTGTTGCAAAGTTTAGTGTTCCCTTATTGTCTCATGATCATACACGACAGTCAAAGTCATATATACTTTTGAACACATCTCTTTTGAATTGAATTCCCAGAACTGTGGTACAAAGATGCAGGCAACAATTTTCACATAGTAAAGAAATGTTCAGTGGGCTTTTGCATTTTGTTCCACCTCAAAACTATTTGAATGTGACTCTTTTGCATCACTGGGTGAAGCTCTTGGGTGTTAGTAGACACACAATGGGGCTCTCTTTAACAGCCAAGAGGAGGGGAGAAGTCATAAGAGAGCAAGCAATAATGCCAAGGGGAACATGGTTTATGAATGCAAAACTTACAGTAGAACTTTAGATAGGAAAAAAGTTGACAATGCAAGTTAAAGCTGGCCCCAGGCAGCAATAACTTACTGAAGTGGCATTTATTTGGCTGATAACCCAGGGTCTTGCTGAACTTGCTAGTACAACAGAGGTAATCTTTATGGAAGAATGAACTACAATAGCAGTTTGCAGTAACATTATTTGATCTTTCTTTTATGGAAAATGACCTTGTGAGCTCCCCCAAAGCTCCAAGTTTCAACTTAGCAGCCGAAATAGGTATCCTTCTGTATATCCCCAAAGATTTTTCCAGTAGGTATACAGTATGTTCTGCTGGCAACAGAGTGAGTGAAAAAGGTTTAATGTGAGAATTGATGTCATGGTGTAATGAAACTGAAAATAGATGGAGTAGGAGCTTTACATTCTGAGAAGTAAAATGATTTGCCCAAGGTCACATGGCCAGGTGACCTACCTCAGATGCCATGTCAGTTGCTATTATTTGGGAGCTAATTAAGCAGGCTCAGATCAAGACATCTCAAGATAAAAGAGGATTATAAAAAAGATTAGAATGCTTTCCTAAGAAGCATGGGTGTCATGAAAGCAAGAATAATATTAAATTATTTGTAAAAACTAGTTTTCTTTCTTTTTTATTCTCTAAGTAGGAATGATATTAATGGAAATTAAATAATTTTGTAGCTGAAAGCCTGAAATTTACTCTTCAAACCCCATATATTCTATTTATATAGTTTCAAATGCTTTCTCATGAGCTCTGGACCCATATTTCCAATTGCCTTGTGGACATCTTTCAGTCTGCACTGTAGACACCACAATCTAGCACACTCTAAGCTGAATTAATTGCCTGTCCTCCAAATTCAGTTCTTAGTCTTATATTTTTGATTCTGCTTAATAACCCCCCTATACACCCAATCCTCCATGTCAAAAATTTAGGAATAATTTCTAAACTTGTAAAATGTCATCAAATTCTCTTGATTTCACTTCTTAATCAGTTTTCAAGCCTATCTTTTCCTTTGCCTGCCTACTGTCACTACTGTGATTTAGCTACTCATCATTTCTTAATTCTGGCTGATTAATATCAGTCATGAAAGTTGCCTGGGAAACTATAAACAGTGTGATATGACGATTTCTGAAACCCATCTCTCTGATGAGGTGACATTTTGGCCAGATGACAAGAAGCCACCCTGGAATGATCTGTAGGGGAGAGAAGTTCCAGGAGGAGGGGCTATAATCCATAAAGACCCCAAGGAGAGAGCAAGCTTGGTGGGTTTGAGAAGCAGAAACAAGCCCAGAGTGGCCAAATCATGGTGAGCCAAGGAAGCATACAGGTATATGAGGTCAGAGATTATACAGAGAGTCTTGGTCCATGGAAAGGAGTTTGCATTCATTATAAGTGTCATGACAATTCATTGGCCGTGGAGAGAGAAGAAACACCATGGTTCTGGGATGTTAGTGACAATATCTGTTGAAATGAGGAAGTTGAGAGGAAGAGCTAGTTTGATGTGCAAAGAGGATTTTAGTTTGAGGAATTAATCAATGGCTCTGGAAGAAATGTGAGTTTACGGACTGGGGAATTTGTTGCTTGAAGGTCAGGGTAGATGCTCTCATTCTGATGACATTACCAAAGAAGACAGTGAAGACAGATTGTACTACACTTGATCTTAGCCAAAAGGCTGAGAAGCGATAAGTGAAGACAGATTGTAAAAGAGAGGGAAGTAAAGAAGAATGCCAAGAATTAAGCTTTGGAGAAGTGGCATTGGTGCTAAAGAAAGAGGCCTCAGAGGAAATTTGTAAGGATAAGGATAAGGATAAGGATAAGGATAAGGATAAGGGAGAGCTGGCCATGTTCTCAGACACAGGGATGGGGATCCTGGCAGAAGTAATAAAAATTACTCTTATGAGTCATCGACTTTGGACCAAGGTAAGCTGAGACTGGGCAGCAGCATATAGGCTTTAAGAAAGATGAACTATCAAGTTGGGGCTGTCTGGTCAAGGTAGGGAGCATACATAGGTGGAGAGAACTCAAGCCAGCTACATGTACTGGGCCTGGCTAGGCCAGCCAGGCCAGCCAAGGCCCAGGTCTGTTTTGGTCAAAGACCAAAGGAGCAAGGAGCTCATGCTGACTGACCTTCCCCAGTGAAGCAGGCCATAAGGTCATGTCCTGTGAGTGAGGTTAAGTTGAAGGAAGTCAAGGGGTGGGCCTTTGAGGATGAATGTTGAAAACAGCCACTGTGGTTCCCTATAATGATTAGTCAACAAGGGATGTGTAAAACCATTTCTGAGGATCAGTGAGAGCTCAGCTGAGGTTAGAAAGCATTGCTTTATGGCGGCCTAGTTTCCATGGTTTCCTTTCTCATGCAGCCTGGGAGAAGGAGCGGAGAAAACCAATTATTGTCTACAATACGTCTAGGGTAAGAAGTTGTAGTTTGATGTTAAAGGCTACTATATATTTTTTTCCTCAGTGGCAAAATATTATTTTTAATTTTGTAGGAAAAAATGGAAAGATTGTAGATCAAATTGAAATTTGTTATTTTTCTATGTTAAAGAAATCATATATGATTCAGTCCAATTTCAAAAATCTGTAATAATTGGAACCAAGGTTTTACATTAAGAAGCCTAAAGTGATTTATAGTTAACTCTGATTTTAAAAGGAATTTGAAAATGTTGGACCACTTGTTATAGCGATTTGGGCTCTTATCTAGGAAGCATGTGCTTTGGAGACCAAGAATGTACAAATAAATAGTAATGGTATAAGGCAAATTTCAAATTTTTTGAGTGACACATTAACAATGTGAAGTTTTGCATTGACTGATATTTTAGTGTCACACCCCCCAACAAACCTATAATTAAAGTTATTTTGGCATTTTCATCTCAAATCCCTGCTTTTGGGGGGTGGGCGGGTAATAATTTCACTTTTAAAATGAGCTTCCAGATACAATTTGACATAAAACACAAAGTCTTATCCTAGCAACAATTTCCCCTCTACCTTTCCATCACAAAATATAGGAATATGTGTCCTGTCAGTTTTAAAAGTTATAAAGGTTTTTAAAAAGGAAAATTGAACCTTTGTTTGTTTGTTTGGATTTGTTGACCAGAGTATACATGTAGGGACTAAAGCCTGGCTACAGTACAAACATCAGGGGTCTGTAGCATACAATAGTTCTGGCAGCAGGTTCTTATCTTCTTTTAATAGAATATTAGTTAGTTCATATTTTTCTGTGAGACAAATAATACCTGCCCAGTGATTATTCCCAGGAAAAGGGTTTGGGTCTATGGCTACACATTTTAAATAACATATGAGTAAGTTAAAGCAAAAGCATCAAATTAGAAACAAAACTCAAGACAATCGAAGGAGAATCATCTCCCTTTTTGTACATTGTTCTGTTCCCTAAATCTTTTAAGCAGAGATATTTTAAATGGAATTCCAATGGTTTCTTTCCCTACTGATTTATTTTATATATATTTATATGTATTTATTTTATATGTACATATATGTATATAGGTGTGTATATACGCCCTATATACATGTGTATATATATATATATATATATATACATGCATATATACCCATATACGCCATATACATGTATTTATAGATGTAGTTAGTGTGTATATATTTATAAATATCTTGAAGAATCATCTTCTGGGCCTTCTCTCCCCTTGAAAATGAATTCTGACCTAGGATGGGGGAAGCTTTAGATACTTGTGAAGGAGGGAGTTAAATTCTTCACTGCAATTCAGAAAGTAAAAGGAAAGTGCTTGGGAAGAAATCTTATGCTGAGGTGGGAGGTCATAGAGAGGGCATTCAATTCTCTTAGGAAGGTCATGGGGGCAGTGGGAGGGGTCATGGGCCGAGGATCACTTGAAGAATGCCATCCTTTAAGTAGATTTTAGGCATATTACTGGTTGAGAAGCATCAATATGGTCTTTCTTGCACAAACAATACTAGGAAATGCCTCCCAAGACATTTTATGGCCCAGGGTAAGAGTGAGAAGAGGGGTGAAAACTCAAACAGCCATCATTTATTCCTATCAGAATAAGTACTGAGTCATATACAAAAATCCTTTCTAAAGCTCTTGGCTGTTTTACGTGGGCGAGGACTTTGCTTTTCCTCAAGAGAGACACTTTCCTTATCAACCTCTTTCCTGCTCTCCTTCCCCAAACATGTACAACTTAATTTCCTCAGAAAGAATAGAGTCCGAGCTTCGAATACCTCCAGAGGTCTACAGCTCCCTCCTCAAATATTAAAATCCTCTGGTGTTAAAAAGAAATTCTCTAGTGTCACCCTAACATATATAAATACGAAAGAAAGGAGCGACATCAGAGACTCTCATGGAGCTACATGTAGTGTTACTTAATGCACTTCTTGATAAACCTTTATGGCAAATTAGAGGTTTTCCATTTCCCCAGCCGGCTGGCTATAAGATGTTGGGAGGGTTTCTTTTTTTTTTCTTTAACATGTGGCTCTTAAGAATTTGTAGCTATGTATTTTTAATACTGTCAATAAATAGCTTCCTCAAGACTCAGAGGGGCAATAATGGAAGCTGTTAACAAAGTGTGAAAAGCAACGGGCTAGCAAAGGTTAATCACATGGCTGCCCACTAATGACCTCTACAGCCCTCAGTTTAAACCCAACAGCACTTGTAAAGACCAATCACGTGAATAATTTCCTGTCTGAGGTAGCCTTTATGGTTAAGAATAAAAGCAGAGCTGATTGTGAATAGAAAGCCCCCGGCAGGGGAGGTGGTTATTATTTTTAAGCTGATCTAAACACCTGGGTTTCCCACTGGACCCTATTAAACTTCCTCCATTATGTCTAAATATTTCAATCATTTCTACAGCAGTTGTGAATTCGTGCATTACTAAGGTAGGCGAGCACTGGGAGAGAGGGCATGCTGACCAATGGTGAAGAGCCCCTTCCTCAAGGTAATGACTGTCAGGTAGGAAGAATCCCAAGCTTTGGGAAGGGATTTGGAGGGGTCATCCCTCCCTCTGTAGCTCCCTGGCCCCACCCTGGCTCAAGGAAGACCACACGTAAAGCCATTCAGACCAAGACAATTTTACTATTTTAAAGGCCTGTAGATGAGGAGATTCCTTGGCTTGCCCTGGTAACACATTTCAATGTTTAACAGCCCTCACCATCAGCCAACAGTTATCCCATATAAAGAACGTAAGTGATTTCTGCTGTGGGTTAGACCCATTTCCCTGCCCTGTCTTTGGATAGCTGCATTTTCCCAATCTTTCCACATTTTATTGTAGATTTGGTTAAACATTACTCCTCTCCCAATGAAATTGCTGTCTTTGAAGATTTCATTTTCTACCTCCAGTCATAGATGTGAGCATATTTAAGTTGGGAGTCCTGACCAAGGCTCTTCTCTAGTAACAATGCATCTTTTAGGTTCATGGCAAGGACAGGATTTAAAAGCAGTAACAGGGCTTCAAGATTCCAGTTTGGTACCTAGAATGTGGGTAATCAGCCCATACTCTTACCACTCCTTGTTTTCAACAGCTCAAATCCCTTCATATTGTTTGTGCAGATATCTCTTTTCTGAATTGTATTATAAGACCCTGTAAAGGGCAACATGTAATAGAGGAGTAAGAATGAGATATGTGGTCAGATCGAAGTTCAAATTTCACCTCTCGTACTTCTTGTGAGAGCTTGGATAAGTTAGCAACCATAATAAGATTCAATTTTTTGGAAGCAATAGCTACTTCTTAGAGTTGCTGTAAGGAAAAAAATCATGCAGAGTCCCTGAAATTCAGTGGGCACTCCATATGTTAGCCTTTGTCCCTTTCTTTTTTATTAGCAACCTCGAATCCAGTATGGTACATCGTACTTGATAGAAATCTACTTGAGGCATTTACATTTAGTGTATTGGAGATTATTTGATTCCAGGTAGTGGACACACAACTTGAAGTAATGTAGACAAGGAGGGAAATTTAGTGTTTCACCTAGCCAATCCGCAGGAAATGCTGTAAGGGCAGCTAGGTCTCAGAGATGCCTAGAAACAGGGACTCTCTAGAATGGTCACCAGGACAATCATCTTCTCTACTCCTCTTCCCAATCCACAGCCTTATTTTCTCAGACCAACTGCTCTTTGAAACATGGCCATCTACTGCTCTTAGGCCCACGTCTCCCCACTTTCCAACTACAGCAAAAGCCAAACCTGTCTGATCTCTAGCTAGAAAATCATGGCCATAGGATTCAGATTGGCCTACATGGAACAAGTGCCCATTCCCAAGCCCATTAGTTGAGCTGGGAATTGGGAGAAGGAATTGTAATTGCCACTTTCTATCCAAGTCATATGGTTGAAAGAGTGGTAGGGTGAGCTCCCCCAAAGAAGAGAGGATGTTTCCTGGAATAGAAGAGAGTGGAGGGCAGTAGAACAATACACATTTGCCTCTCTAGAAATGCCAGGGGACCTCTCTTCACCTATGTCGTTACTGCAACAGAGGTATTATTCATATTTTCATAGCCAGATGACCTTGGCAAAAGATTTCAAAGCAGGTATTTTTAATGCTTTCTCTTGATTGGGCATTGATAATGACAATGATGGTGGTGATGATAATAAAAGCAAGCAGATTCTTTTTTTTTTTTTTCAAATAGTTTATTGTCAAAATTAGTTTCCACATAACAGTCAGCGCTCATCCCCACAAGTGTCCTCCTCCATGCCCATCCCTCCTCCCCCCCACATCCATCAGTCCTCAGTTTTTGTCAGCATTCAAGAGTCTCTCATGGTTTGCCTCTCTCCCTTTCCCCCACCATTTCCCTCCTTCTTCTCCCCCTTGTTCCTCCGTCAAGTTCCTCCTAATCCTCCTATATGTGCAAACATATGATATTTGTCCTTCTCTGCCTGACTTATTTCACTCAGCATAACATCCTCAAGGTCCATCCATGTTGCTACACATGGCCAGATTTCATTCTTTCTCATTGCCATGTAGTATTCCATGGTATAGATAAACCACATCTTCTTGATCCATTCATCTGTTGATGGACACTTAGGCTCTTTCCATGTTTTAGCTATTGTGGAGAGTGCTGCTATGAACATTGGGGTACATGTGCTCCTATGCATCAGCATTTCTGTATCCCTTGGGTAAATTCCTAGCAGTGCTATTGCTGGGTCATAGGGGAGTTCTCTTGTTAGTTTCCTTAGGAACCTCCACACTGTTTTCCAGAGGGGCTGTACCAGTTTACATTCCCACCAACAGTGCAGGAGGGTGCCTGTTTCTCCACATCCTCGCCAGCATCTAGAGTTCTCTGATTTGCTCATTTTAGCCACTCTGACTGGCGTGAGGTGGTATCTCAGTGTGGTTTTGATTTGTATTTCCCTGATGAGGAGGGATGCTGAGCATCGTTTCATGTGTCTCTTGGCCATCTGGATGTCTTCTTTGGAGAAGTGTCTGTTCATATCTTCTGCCCATTTCTTCACTGGATTGTTTGTTTTTCGGGCGTGTAGTTTGGTGAGTTCCTTATAGATTCTTGATATTAACCCTTTATCCGATGTGTCATTTGCAACTATCTTTTCCCATTCCGTTGGTTGCCTATTAGTTTTCTGGGTTGTTTCCTCGGTTGTGCAGAAGCTTTTAATCTTGATGAGGTCCCAATCGTTTATTTTTGCTCTTGATTCCCTAAAAGCAAGCAGATTCTTGACATTTGTACAAATGCTCTAAAAATCTGCCAGTTTTCAGATCATTCTAGGGCTACCTTATCTGGTCTAGAGCCCTTGTGGTGTAACTGGAGCAAGAGAAGCTGTAACCAGAGGCAGGTTTTGTGGGGCCTGGAGCTTATATACTTTGGGGGTTCTCTTTAAGAAAAAGAATATGTAAGTCAATCAGAGAAAGACAAATATCATTCATATGATTTTACTCCGATGTGGAATTCAAGAAACAAAACAGATCACCATAGGGGAAAGGAAGAAAAAATAAAATAAGATAAAAACAGAGGGGGATGGGAAACCATAAGAGACTCTTAAATATAGAGAACAAACAGGGTTGTTGGAGGGGAGGCATGTGGGGGGATGGGCCCACTGGATGATAGGCATTAAAGAGGGCACTTGTGAGGAGCACTGGGTGTTATATGTAAGTGATGAGTCATTAAATTCTACTCTTAAAACCCAATACCACACTATATGTTAACTAACTTGAATTTAAATTTTTAAAAAAAGGAGCAAAAAATTAATATAAAATTATAAACATAAGTTTATACTCAAAAGTGAGTATTTATTTAGAATAAGAGAAGGGATGACAAATAATGAATTTAGAAATGTAACTAGTACTATAAATACTGCTTTAATAGTTTTTCCCCTAATTTTATGGCTACATATCTTTGTTATTTTTATTTTATTTTTATTTAAAATTTTTTTTGAATCTTTATTTTTGAGAGAGAGAGAGAGAGAGTGCGTGAGCGAGCGGGGGAGGGGAAGAGAGAGAGGGAAACACAGAATCCAAAACAGGCTCCAGGCTCTGAGCTGTCAGCACAGAGCCTGACGCAAGGTTCAAACCCACAGACTGTGGGATTCTGAGCTGAGCTGAAGTCAGCTGCTTAACCAACTGAGCCACCCAGACGCCCCTCTATTTTATTTTTAACTGAGATATAATTGACATATCATTTGATTGTCTTTTCATGTGACAATGATATTGTAATATTTTCCACAGTGAAACTAGAGAGATCATTTAGTTTTCCTCTAGCATAGTAATCAAAATTTGTTTTTCATTTTTAGTTTTAAAAATTTATTTATTTTGAAAGAGAGAGTGTGTGAGTGCAAGGGAGGTAACACAGAGAGAGAGGCAGAGGGAGAATCCCAAGCATACCTGACTCGGGTCTCTATCCTATGAACCGTGAGATCATGACCTGAGCCTAAATTAAGAGTCAGACGCTTCACTGACTGAGCCACTCAGGGGCCTCCAAAATTAGTTTTTTAATTATTGAAAGTTTAGGAAGTTTATTTAGCTTCACAAACTTTTTAAAAAAAAATTATTAGTACTGCTATGCAAATGTTTAGTACTAGTATTTTCACACAGGGCAAAAGCTCTATCTGCATTTCAGATCTGGTTTCTCCCCACATACTTATCTACTTCTGGTGCTGGGCAATGGAGGGCACAGTCGTATTAAGGGACGTTTAGGCCTGTGTGCTGTGTCATCCTGCTTGTACAAGCTGGTAAAAAGGCTGGGAAGAGTGTTCTTGGAAAGCTTTCATACACTGGGATGCTAGCAGTAACTTAATTATTCTTTGCAATATGTCCCACCCAAGTGAAATGTACTTCCGTCTCAATTTTCCCCTAACTAGATCCTCGAAATGCCCCTGGCTCTCCAACGCCACACCACAGAAGGGGGAATATGACATGAAACCAGAGTAGAAAGAGACAATGGTCTTAACTGACTGCAGTGAAAATATCTTACATTTGCACACTTTGCAAAAATATATAGCCATGTGAAGACACTGTAGGGCTCCCCTCATCTCCAAGACCCTTGGAAGAAGCTGAAACTTTATTAGTTTCAAGGTGAATCCACTTTCACACACAATCCGAAAGGTAGGTTCTTTTGCTTCATAATCCATTCTTTTTCCTTTTAGCCCCTGGCATGTTTTAAAATTAACTATTACATCAGTATGCCTGCGTGTTGATATCTGTCTCTCACACTAGAATTATCTGCTCCGTAAGAGTGGTACCACATGTGGATTCATGGCTCTGGCCACTAAGACCTGTGGTAGTGCTAGGGTACGCTCAGCCCTCAGGAAGCCCTACCTAAAACAAGAAGAATAAGGAGTAGACTCAAGGGACAACGGGATTGAATATTGATGTCAGTTTCTGTCATAACACTTCCTCCCCAGCTGCCTGGGGCCTGGGCCCTAATCAAGTCACCTCTCCCTGGCCCACCTTTTCCAGGCTGCACCTGTTTCCAATCCCTCAACAGTCGGAGGCTCATGATTAAAATCTATGTGTCTTTCCCAATTTCTATTTCCCTAAGGTCAAACTGTCTTCTGTGGGACCAGAGGGCTTATCTGATAAATTATTGTGAGAATAATAGATATTTTTTATGATTTATAAGGCACATTCCCATAGAATTTGACAGTGGCAAGAATTTTGAGTTACTTTGGAAGGAGGGAAAAATTATTGAGAGGGCAGGATCTTTTTTTTAAAAAATTTTTAAAATGTTTTATTTATTTCTGAGAGAGAGAGAGAAAGAGAAACAGCGTGAACAGAGGAGGGTCAGAGAGAGAGGGAGACACAGAATCTGAAGCAGGTTCCAGGCTCTGATCTAGCCGTCAGCACAGAGCCTGACACGGGGCTCAAACCCACAAACCATGTGATCATGACCTGAGCTGAAGTCAGACGCTTAACCAACTGAGCCACCCAGGCGCCCCAAGAGGGCAGGATCTTATAGGTCTATCTTGAAGTCACACTTTGTGGGAAGCAGTCAACTTCATCTTGTCTTGGTTCCTGCTTTACTGCCCTGATTCTGGCACAGCTTATGTTTGTTCTCTTTGATTTGGAGTTCAGGACTTTGTGACATTAATCTAGGGATGCACAATCTGAAGAAAGATGGAGATAGCTTAATTTTTAACATTTGCTTCCAACATCATCTTGCTTCATTTGTATTGGCCCTACATGGCCAGTAAAATGAATGAGTTGTGAATGTTTGCTTGACTTGCATAACAGAAGCACCAGATCTGCATAAGTCCACACTACAGTGAGTGGGAGGGAATGCCAGACTGAAGGTCTATACCCTGTGCACGCTGCTCCTTCCCTGCATTACAGTACCTTTGTAATTATGTCTCCATCATGCATTTGAGGGCTGACTTGCAGAAGAACATTCTATATTCATGCATCCAATTCCACGAGCATTTGTTAGTGCATACTAGGAAGTAGTCTCTCTCTTAGGCATGAGGGATTCTGAGATGAATAGGACAGAATCCTGCCATCAAATATAATCTAGTGGAAGACAGGTGTAAATAAATAAATTACAACATGGTGCCCAATATGTAGAATAGAATATTGAAACAGAGGTAGTCTGGGAGAGAGACTAATGAATTTAGTCAGGGATGGGGCATTGAGGAAAGCCCCTAATGAGGAAGCAAAATATGAATTTTATATCTGGTGGGGTTGCCAAGCACACTAGATGAGTCTCGTTCATCTTAGCAATAAGATGATCCATACGGCATGCAATGAGAAACCTCTATTTCAGACACTGTCAGATTTTGACATTTATAATCTCATTAAATCCTCAGAACTCTTTGAGGATTAGCACTCTTCATTTCGTAGATGAAGAACGTGATTTTCAGAGGGTGAAACTTGCTCAGGGTCATACAGCTGCTATGAGGCAGGAATAGGACTCTAATTCAGGTGGGTCTGACTCTGGGGCCCACGCTCTTGGCCAAATAGCATACCAGGGAAGAGAGGCCTCAGATACTGTGCTTGTCACTTTAGACTTCTCACAGTACCTTCCTCTCTTCCCACTCTTTTGAACCTCTTAAGCAACCTGGGGATGACCCAACCACTGGAAGGATGTTATCATTCCATGTGAATACAAGGAAAATGTCACACACTTAGTAAGAGATAGAGCTGGGCCAGTACTCAGACTGTTGGACTTCTATGTTAGTGCTCTATTCACTACAGAATGAATGGAATCTGCCACATGCCTAGAAGCTATTGCTGCGTTTCCCACACACCGCCCCTCCCTTCCCCTACCCCATCTTCCCACCACCAAGTTTCCTGTGCTTGATTTAAAAAATCCAAAGAAAATTTCCCTACACAGCAAGATAGGAATGGGGGGAGGAGGAAGGATCTTTTCTTTCCTGTGCCTGGGGGTGTGAAGAACCTATCTTATATTCTTTCTCATAAATTGTCCTAATGAAAGGAAGAACGTGGCCCTATGATGTCATCAACTAACATGTCACTGAAGAAAAATGGGTGGTGTTAAATTTTAAGGGAGCAATCAGAGGTGCGTTCCGTGTGGGCGACCTATCATGTTTACATCTGGGTGGAACTGATAATAATATAAATATTATAGAATCCCAATAAACCTCAGGTTATTATCAATGCATTTGGATGATTTATGGTTAAAGCATGTGCTATAAGTTATCTTACCATGTAGGTTGAAAGATTCACAATAGCCCTGAGCTAATAAGGGGAGCCTTGGTGCCACTTCCAGGGCAGTGTCTCTAAGGGTTTAGGCAAAACTACCTGGTCTTTGTGAAGCTAGCCTCTTCCAGGGTCCATAGTCTTTCTGCTGTTACTCCACTGAGGAATTCCAGATCAAACTTTTACCAGGAACAAACAAAAATTTCTTTTATGTGATTTGGCTTTCAATAACTAAATCATATTATTTTGAAAACGATTACCATACTCTTTCCCTGAGAATTTGATAGATACTGCTTAAGCAGGTTTGCACCAAGGAACATATATGGGAGGCTCAAACTTCATTTGCCTTTCATACTCATCTGAGGTTGGGTTAGGAGCATTTCAGATAGGAAAAACATATGGGAAAACTCTAAAGGAAATGTGCCTTCTCATGGGGCAAATTAAAGCACAAATACATGCAATAATATATTGCAAGTGCTCAAGGGGATATGAAAAAGCAGGTATTGTACGAGTACATGAGAAAAGCTTTAGAAATTGTGAATTGTTATATATATGTTAGTATTTTAATAGCTCCCTCTCGTCCTCACTTCTGATGTCACCCCCTGATGAAAGCTTCTTATCTCCCTGACCACTCTTCTTCTACCTGCCTGAGAGGCTGGGGATTACTCATCTGATAGCTCCCCACCTAGCACAGCTGTGCCTGACACGAAGCAGGTACTGGGTAAATATTTGTGGCATGAATGATCAAGTGAATTAAGCCAACTTTTGGATCTTAATTCTTATGTGAAACCCTGTTACTGAGAGATTGGAGAATACTTTGTGATAAAGATCTTTTTTATTTTTTTCTTTCATAGTTTATTGTCAAGTTGGTTTCCATATAACACCCAGTGCTCATCCCAACAAGTGCCCTCCACCATGCCCATCACCCCCTTCCCCTCTCCCCTACACCCATCAGCCCTCAGTTTGTTCTCAGAATTCAAAAGTCTCTCATGGTTTGCCTCCCTCCCTCTCCCCAACTATTTTTCCCCTTCTCCTCCTCCATGGTCCTCCGTTAAGTTCCTCCTAAACCACCTATATGTGCAAACATATGGTATCTGTCCTTCTCTGACTCACTTATTTCACTCAGCATAACACCCTCAAGTTTCATCCACGTTGCTACAAATGCCCAGATTTCATTCTTTCTCATTGCCATGTAGTATTCCATTGTATAGATAAACCACACCTTCCTGATCTATTCGTCAGTTGATGGACACTTAGGCTCTTTCCATGTTTTGGCTATTGTTGAAAGTGCTGCTATGAACATTGGGGTACATGTGCCCCTATGCATCAGCACTCCTGTATCCCTTGGGTAAATTCCTAGCAGTACTGTTGCTGGGTCATAGGGGAGTTCTACTGTTAATTTTTGGAGGAACCTCCACACTGTTTTCCAGAGGGGCTGCACCTCTGGTTGGTTTTCCCACCAACAGGGTAGGAGCATGCCCATTTCTCCACATCCTCGCCAGCATTTATGGTCTCCTGATTTGTTCATTTTAGTCACTCTGACCGGCATGAGGTGATATCCCAGTGTGGTTTTGATCTACATTTCCCTGATGAGGAGGGATGCTGAGCATCGTTTCATGTGTCTGTTGGCCATCCGGATGTCCTCTTTGGAGAAGTGTCTGTTCATGTTTTCTGTCCATTTCTTCACTGGATTATTTGTTTTTTGGGTGTGGAGTTTGGGGAGCTCCTTACAGATTTTGGATACTAGGCCTTTATCTGATATGTCATTTGCAACTATCTTTTCCCATTCCGTCGGTTTATTAGTTTTATGGATTGTTTCCCTTGCCGTGCAGAAGATTTGTATCTTGATGAGGTCCCAATAGTTCATTTTTGCTCTTGATTCCCTTGCCTTTGGGGATGTGTCAAGTAAGAAATTGTTGCGGTTGAGGTCAAAGAGGCTGTTTCCTGCTTTCTCCTCTAGGGTTTTGATGGTTTCCTGTCTCACATTCAGGTCCTTTATCCATTTTGAGTTTATTTTTGTGTATGGTGTGAGAAAATGATCCAGTTTCGTTCTTCTGCACGTTGCTGTCCAGTTCTTCCAGTACCGTCTGTTAAAGACGCTGTCTTTTTTCCATTGGATACTCTTTCCCATTTTGTCAAAGCTTAGTTGGCCATACATTTGTGGATCCAATTCTGAGTTCTCTATTCAATTGGTCTATGTGTTTGTTTTTGTGCCAATACCATACTGTCTTGATGATGACTGCTTTGTAGTAAAGGCTAAAGTCCGGGATGGTGATGCTTCCCGTTTTGGTTTTCTTCTTCAATTTTACTTTGGCTACTCGGAGTCTTTTGTGGTTCCATACAAATTTTAGGATAGTTTGTTCTAGTTTTGAGAAGAATGCTGGTGCAATTTTGATTGGGATTGCATTGAATGTGTAGATTTCTTTGGGTAGTAATGACATTTTAACAATATTTATTCTTCCGATCCATGAGCATGGAATGTTTTTCCATTTCTTTGTGTCTTCTTCAATTTCCTTCATAAGTTTTCTATAGTTTTCATCATACAGATCTCCTATATCTTTGGTTAGGTTTATTCCTAGGTATTTTATGTTTTCTTGTGCAATTGTGAATGGGATCAGTTTCTTGATTTCTCTTTCTGTTGCTTCATTATAAAATGCAACCTATTTCTGTATGTTGATTTTGTACCCTGCAATTCTGATGAATTCCTGGATTAGTTCTAGTAGGCTTCTGGTGGAGTCTGTCGGGTTTTCTATCTAGAGTATCATGTTGTCTGCGAAAAGTGAAAGTTTGACTTCTTCTTTGCCAATTCTGATGCCTTTTATTTCCTTTTGTTGTCTGATTGCTGATGCTAGGACTTCCAGCACTATGTTAAACAACAGTGGTGGGAGTGGATATCCCCGTTGTGATCCTGATCTCAGGGGGAAAGCTCTCAGTTTTTCCCCATTGAGAATGATATTAGCTGTGGGCTTCTCATAAATGGCTTTTATGATGTTTAAGTTCTTTCTATCCCGACTTTCTTGGGGGCCTTTATTAAGAAACGATGCTGTATTTTTTCAAATGCTTTCTCTGCATCTATTGACAGGATCATATGGTTTTTATCTTTTCTTTTGTTAATATGATGTATCACATTGATTGATTTGCAAATATTGAACCAGCCCTGTAACCCAGGAATGAATCCCACTTGATCATGGTGGAGATAAAGGTCTTTTTTAAAGAGTAATCTTGGGCAGACCAAAGCTATCTGTACCACATGGAGGGTCACACTGCACCCAGTTTCATCCAGCAAGTATTAGGTTCTGCCCAGAGAATCGTACTGAGGACCACCAAAGTAATGTCATATTCTAGGAAACGCTGCTTTAAAAAGTAAATACAAATATGAGATGTCACACGGCATAATGGATGTTAGATGAGCGCTATATTCTCTATGGTATGGATTTGTAAAGCAGAAAGATTCATGTGAGATGGTCTGCAAAATCTTGAAGCAAAGGAGAAGCTTGAAGGGTAGATTAAATCTGGCTTGGTGGAAGGTGTGGTGGCACGATGGTTTTCATTTCATTTTTATTCCTTGTAGCACTGGACAGGACACACTTCCGTTAATAGCAGTGTCTCACTATGTAATGGGGGTTGGAATTCAGGGAAGTGAGTTTTGAGTAGCCTAAATAACTGCCCTTCACCCGGTTTTCCACCAAGATTCTGAACCTTCACCTCACATGGTACACCTTGAAAAATCCTGGGGCTTTAATGGTAAGTGAGTGGTCAAAACTTCTGGGCACTCCATAAGTGATAATTTACTTTTATTCTCTTGGACTCTTTTGGGATTACTTCACCTAACTGAAGAGCTTCCATGGAACCTGTGAATTATTGGGAATTTATATCTTTGGGGATTTTATTCGCGGCAGTGGGAGAGGGAGAGAAATCTCTTTGTCTACTCCTTGGTGCAAAATGTATTACTGGCCTTGATTGGTTTTACCCACAGAATCACTGAATTTTGGAATCAGATGACATCTCTGAGATTCCGATTTGATTCAACTCTCTCATTTTGTAGATGAAAACACTGTGGCCAAAGAGAGCAAGCTATTTCCTCAAGGCCACACTGAGTTATGATGGGGACTCAGGACTCCTGCCTCCCAGACTGAAGTCTTTCCATCCCTCCTTTCCATCAGGGAGGGACTCGCCCCAAATCTGGCCTCATTCTGCTATGGGAGACAAAGCTTCACTCATCCCCCTAGAGGATGCTGGCTGAAGAGGGCTGTGAAAAGTCTCTGAACCTCGCTGCTTTCATAGATTACCACAGTAAGTGCAGGCGATTTCCACTTTCATGGTTAACAAAATTGTCCATTTTTTTTTTTTTTCATATTTTACCCAAGGTTTGCAGACTTTGAAAAGGGGCATATTTTCCCTGGGACTGAGTTCCTTTTGAACTCTGATTTATCTTGTTTAAAAGTGAAGTGAATGAAGAAGAGGACTTCCCCCCCACCCTTTTTATTTGAGTAGAATTGGCATACAATGTTACATTAGTTTCGGTTGTACAACTTAGTGACTTGATGAGTTTATGAATTGTGCTATGTTCACCACCAGTATAGCCACCATCTGTCCTGTTACAGGATTGCTGACTGGTATTCCTTATGCTTTGCCTTTTATTCTGGTGACTTACTCATTCCATAACCAGAGGCCAGTATCTCCCTCTTCCCTTTATCCATTTTGTCCAACCCCCCCCCCCCCCCCCCCCCCCCCCACCCGGGGGACGGCAGGGCAGGACCAGAGGGCCACAGGAGACAGGCTGCAGTGAGCGGCGGCCTCTGTCTCATCTGCCCCAGCCGGCTCCCCTGGGACCTGGGAGCGCTCCCCTCTGACCCTCCCCCCCCCCCCCCCCCCACCTTCCTCTCCTCTGGCAATCGTCAGTTTGTTCTCTGTATTTATAATTCTGGTTCTGTTTTTTGTTTGTTCATTTTTGTAGATTACATTTATGAGTGGAATCATATGGTATTTGTATTTTTTGGTCTGACTTATTTCACTTAGCATAATACCCTTTAGGTCCATCCATGTTGTCACAAATGGCATGATCTCATCCCTTTTTATAGCTGCATAGTATTCCACTTTGTGTATATACCACATTTTCCTTATTTATTCAGCTAACAATGAACGCTTAGGTCATATGGTATATAGTATTTCTATTTTTAATTTTTTGAGGAATCTTCATATTGTTTTCCATAATGGCTGTACCAATTTATATTCCTACTAACAGTGCATGAGGATTCCTTTTTCTCCGCATCCTTGCCAACAGTTTTTCTGTTTTGTTTTGTTTTGTTTTGTTTGTCTTCTTGATCTTAGCCATCTGACAGGTGTGAGGTGGTATCTCATTGTGGTTTTGATTTGTATTTCCCTGATGATGAGTGATGCTGAGCATCTTTTCATGTGTCTGTCAACCATCTGGATGTCTTCTTTGGAAAAGCGTCTACTCAGGTCCTCTGCCCATTTTTTAAATTGGATTGTTTGTTTTGTGGGGGTTGATTTGTAGGAATTCTTTATATATTTTGGATCTTAACCCCTTATTGGGTATGTCGTTTGCAAATATCTTCTCCCATTCAGTAGATTGTCTTTCTGTTTTGTTGATTATTTCCTTGGCTGTGCAGAAGTTTTTTATTCTGATGTAGTCCCAATAGTTTATTTTTGCTTTTGTTTCCCTTGCCTTAGGAGACGAATCCAGAAAAATATTGCTATGTCTAATGTCAGAGAAATTACTGCCTGTGTTCTCTTCTAGGGTTTTTATGGTTTCACGTCTCACATTTAGGTCTTTAATTCATTTTGAGTTTATTTTTGTGGAGTGTGTTAGAAAGTAGTCCAATCTCATTCTTTTACATGTAGCTGTCCAGTTTTCCCAGCACCATTTACTGAAAAGACTGTCTTTCTCCCATTGTATATTCTTGCCTCCTTTGTCATAGATTTATTGACCATACATATGTGGGTTTATTTGTGGGTTCTCTATCCTGTTCCATCAATGTGTCTATTTTTGTGCCAGTATCACACTGTTTTGATTACTACAGCTTTGTAGTATATCTTGACATCTGGAATTGTCATCTTCAATTTCTTTCAACAGTGTTTTATTGTTTTCAGGATACAGGTCTTTCCCTTCTTTGGTTAAATTTATTCTGAGGTATTTTGTTCTTTTTGCAATTATAAATGCCGTTTTTTAAATTTCTCTTTCTGCAGCTTCACTGTTGCAGAAACATTTCAACTCTGTTTTTGACCCAAAGCTGTATGGTTTCTAAAAAGAATAACTGCCACAATGGTTCAAACCACCCAATTGCTCAAATTACCCTTTGAAAATATAAATGTGGTGACACGTTTTATGTTCACACTCCTGCTCTTGAACTCTTGCCTCCCTTTCTGTGATTCATTTATATTTTCAGACTCTAAAGAATGATTTAGTTAATTTTCATGTCTTCTTAATTTGCAAATTTCACTTTCTTTTTATACTAAATTGTCTTTGTATTAATGGCAGAGATTCATGTTGAGAAAACTGCTTCCATTTCAAATACATTTTATTTGTATTTTGTCAGATAGCTGATATATTTGGAGACTTTTTTTTGTAGTCTAGGAAGTTTCGGAAACTTGTTCCCATTTCTCCAAATTTCTGCTGAGGTTGATGGGTAGAATAAATTTTCAATAAAAGAGAGAAGTGTTTCTAAGAGTCTCAAAGAGAGAGCCTTACAAACACTTTCCCACTTTTCAATATGAATTATTTCCTTTTGACTTTTTTAAAGCAAGCAGAGACCAAGCCAATCTTATTTGGAAGTCAGTCTGAAAATAAGCGAATCTGGATCTCTCTAACAACAAAAAAAGGGCCTTTTCTGGGGCACTCAAGCACATCTTTCACAGCTAACTGTGTTTTATTCTATACACTGTGGATACAAACATATATGATAGGTCATATGCTCAAAAACCAAGTAATAATTGTGTAGTGAAATATTTTAGCCCCTACCATGGAAATAGAAATACCTCTAAGTAAGCATTCTTTGGAACAGAAATTGCAGTTTGCACAGTGACCCAGTTTGAGATACGGGCTTTTATTCTTCTTCTGGCGTGTGCGTGTGTGTTTTGTTTTAATAAATCATGAAGAGTTTTTCTGTAATACTGGAAAAAGCTCTGTGTACATTCATGAATTTGTGTGACTGTGTATGAAACAAACCTCATGTAGAGTCTACTCACTTCTTTGGTAAAGGCCTGGTTGGAGCCACTTCCTATAGTCTTCTTGATAAGGAAGGAAAACACAACTTCAAGCCAATGTTAAGGAGGAGTTGTCTATGCTCTTTAACAGCACACGCTTACAACTCACTTTAGAATAAAGTGTAGTGCAAACACCTAATTTTTACAGAACTGCTTGTATTCCGAGTTACTAATTAAAAATCCTCACGCTCTCCCTTCTTTTCCTGTTCAAATCTGCAAGGTTATTTAATTGAAGTCCTATTTTGTGGGTGCAGATGCATGATGTGTTTGAATCATCAAACAGATTTAGTGTGTTTTGATTGTTGTGTGTGCCTCATTGCTATTCCCAGAATGTCGAGCTGAGCTTATGCTCCTCGGGAAGACTTAGACGCCTGAAACAGTAAAAGAGTCCTTTCTTCTCCCGCCCCCTCGCCCCCCATTTTCGTTGAAACTTTGCCAATATCAGATCGAGCTCTGTCTGTTGCTGCATTAGAATGAAGTTATTCCTTCCCACTAGTCGCCCTCCTCCCACCCGCTACCTTTCCTCTCGCTCTCTCTCCAGCTCCAAGATTTTCTCACAAAGTGGCGGGGGGTTGGAGGGAGGGAGCGTGGAGGGCGCCCTTGCTGTTATGGAGGAACTTTTTCAGTTTAGTTTTTTTTTTTTTTTTCCGCCTTTTTCTCCTCTCCATTTTCTCCCTGCTTCTTAGAGGTGGTTTTTGGATTGGGGGCTGTGAAAGGGAAAGAGAAGGGGCCTGTTTTCCTCTCGAGGTGAAAACAGCCTTGGAACCGGCAGGTGCACGGCCCCGAGCAGCTGCTTGCGACTTGCAAGCTGCAGCGTCGCGCTTCCCCCTCCAAGCCAAGAGCACTTCATATAATCCTCTCATGCAATTCACACTGTAATTGCAGAAACCCCGACTGCTCGGACTCATCTTATTATTATTATTGCGATTATTATTGTTATTGTTGTTGTTGTTGTTGTTCACTGATAACAAGATCTTCTGCAAACAGGAACCCGTCATGTTAATTAGCTTTTTATGTGAAATGAGCTGCTTCTCCAGAAGCAAGATTTTTTTTTTGTCTTGCTCTTAGCCCTGTTCCCCTGCTCCCTTCCCCCCCGCCCCCAGCCTTTACCCCCTTGAAGGCCACTCAGGGAGTAGCACATGTAGAACTTTTATGCGGTTCTATAGGGCCTTTTATTACTCCGTGGGCCTCATCCTCTTAAGAAAGACGCCGGTGGTTAGGTGCTGGCAATGAAAATTATTTTCTTGAACACCAGCTTGTTTTCTCAAGGTTCTGCTTATTCCTTTGGTAATTATGGAACTAAAGGATCCTTTTTTTTTTAATTTTTTGGTTGACCCACGAGCGCTGTAGTCTATGGAACAATCATTTCATGGTATTGAGGAAGAAAGGGCCAGGGATAAAAGTATGAGGAGATTCCATTTTTTAAAATGTCCATAAAAATGCTTAGAGAATTAGTGAAAACGTTCTTATTACTGATTGAACGAAAATTTTGAAATTGAACGGTATTTTGAAGAGCAGAAAATCTCTAAAGTATTAATGACACCCAAGTCTAATTTTCATCTATAACTTTGGCAAATTTTTTATTGTTTACCAAAATTTACCAAAATTCAGCAATTCATGACCACTGTTATTTTTTTTAATCAAAGCCACACATTACCTGTACTTGTACTATTATTTAAGTTAATATTTTCTTTAGATGGACTTGGTTTTAAGTGTAACTTGGTGGCAAGAGAAACTATGTCCTATGAAAATATCACTGCTATAAGTGGTAAACAAATGTGATAGGCTATACAGAGAACACAAGTACTAAAGTACACAAATGAAAACAGTTGTTATTTAAATTCTTTTGCGTTAGAGGTGTCCTAAAGTATAGGAAAGGTGTTCAAGATTAGCACTGAGACTTTGTTATTACTGTAGTCAGAAAGAGTAAAGAGAACTTAAAAGAGAAACACTTCCTCATTCACTCTGTGGACCTGATACCTGATGCCACGCCAGCGTACCACCAGCTTACTGACCACATGCGGTGACGTGTTCCTCCAGTGGCACGTCCTCACGTGTTGCATGTCCTACACTTTGGGAAACATTGGCACATCCTGTGGCTGGTGGTTCAGATGGCCCAAAGATCATCATGGGTATTTTGTTCTAGAACGGCTGTTTAGGGGTGCCTGGGTGGCTCAGTTGGTTAAGCGTCCAGCTGTTGATTTCAGCTCAGGTCATGATCTTGTGGTTCAGGGGTCCAAGCCCCCTTAAGGCTCTGTGCTGACGGTGTAAAACCTGCTTGGGATTTTCCCTCTCCTGCTCTCTTTGAATCCTCCCCTGCCCTCACCCACATTTACTTTTGCTTGCTCTGTCTCTCTCAAAAACAAACAAACATTTAGAATGGCTGTTTTTTTAATTGGCTCTTAGTGTATATGAAATATATATTTCAATAAAAGAGAGATTTTTAAAAATCTCTCAGCAGAATTAGAGTCTGGTAGCAGAATTAATCAAACATTGAACATAAGGAACCAAAGTTATAATAGAATATCAAGGGGGAAAACTTAAGCAAAATCAAGTTCCAGGATCCATAATGGAAGCCAGAAATTGGCACAAAATAGGGTCAAAAATCTAGAGAAAGTGGAATGCACATAATACTAAAAAAGAATGAGATGGGGCATTCCAGGAAAAAGTGTTTGTGATCTGAGCTAATGTTTTGAAATTTCCCTTTACTGGCATGTGATGTGCAGGAGGCGTGACTGGGTAAAACACTGGGTCACATCTGGGGAGAGGACCATGTGGAAAAGCACTTCCTAAACAATTAGTATGAGTCATAAGACCCAGTGAAGAGAAGTGCCCGTCTTACCTGCACACATACGCACACACTTCACAGGTACAGGGGGTGGAAAATCTCACAGCTTTTCTTCATTGTAAATATCAAGCTTTATGTCTCAAACTCTTCCATATAACCAATCATAACTTCATTATGTAAATCTTCCCAGTTATTCCTTATAGTCGTATGTTCTTTATCTCTCCATGGTGCCACGCTGACCCTCCGTATTCTGCAGCATTTAGGGTGAAAGAGACAGGCTGGAAGGCACTTCAATGAGCTAGCAAACTTTTCTTCAACAGAAACTTAGTAGCTCGGTATGGACCACTCGGTACCATCCATGCTTTTATCCTCCAGGACAGAAGGGGGAGAAAGTGAGTGTCAATGTGTTCTATTAGGTCCCTAGTGGCTAGTTAATGGCAGTTTCCAATGTTGGTACAGTATATTAAAAATGACTTTTATAAACAATGCTTTATGTTAGGTGCCGAAGATGACTGATTATATAAATTAGTCTGATAGACATAAGAGAAATTTGTTTAACTAGTATTTACTGATAACTTAATATGTGAAAGGTTCCATGCTCAGGGCAAAACAGCCCCTACTGTCAGGAAGTTATTATTTGGAGGAGGGCAAACAAGCACATAACCTATGATATGCATGATATTTGAAAACACTCTGGTAAGGGTGAGGACTGCACTGCCCTGGGACTTGTTAGCTGGCCTCTAACCAAGTCAGCAGCCCGAAGACGATCCCATATTAACTGAGAACTTCAGGCCAAATAGGAATTAGCTATGGGGAAGCCTGAGAGGAGAGGTCCAGGGAAAGAGAGAAAAAGAATATTCCAGAAAAAAGAGAACACCAAAGGCCTGGAGCTGAAGGCAAATACGGGGAGTTTTGAGAATTTCAGCAATACATCACAGCTGGAGGTTGGGTGGTATGTGGTGGGCAGGGATGAGAATGGAGGCTGAAGAGGGGAGAGAAGAGAAGCGACTGGAAGTCCGCGTGAAGCAGTTTTGACTTGATACTGAACAAAGTAGGGAGCTCATGAAGGAGTGAAGAGCACAAATTGAAACCTGGGAAGACAGAGACCACCCCGGGAGGGAAGGGACACATACGTGATGGCATGACACCGAGGCAAGGGCGAACCTGGCCACACTGAGCCTAAGGGTGCTGGTGAGTCAGTTACATTGTTGGCGTAGACAGGATCTCCCCTCACCATGATCCCTAGAGACTCACTCTGAAAGTGCAGGCAGTCACGGGGCCAGCAGCGAGGACCATCCATAGAGGCTGAGCACTGCGATAGTGGTGTAGTGGTAGGATCCTGCAGAGAGGAGGGCGGGAAGTAGGGAAACCATTTTATTTCTGGTCCAAGACGGTAGCTTCAGAAAATAGTTTGGACAAAGCATTCTGGATTACTTTCCTCTTGTAACATCTCTGGTATACTTCCTATATTTGTCTTACCTTGAACATGGGCCCTTAATGTTAAGGGGAACAAAATCCTACCATCTGGCAATGGTATTAATAAGAGGTAACATTACTGGAATACTTTCCTTGGGCCAACACTGTGCTGAGCACTTGGCATATATTATCTCATTTAATCCACCCCAACTTGATAAGGTACTGTATCTTCATCTCACTGATAAGAACACTGAGGCTTAGGGAGGGCAAATAACTCCATAACTAAACGGTGGAGGTAGGATTGCCACCCAGGGTTGATTCTGGAGCCTGACCTAGAAACCGAAATTCCAGTGTTAAGGAGCTAGATGTGTTGGACACTGAGTGTAGTCAATATCTGTGTACAGGGTTGAGCACTGAGGAACACATAGAATTGTTGAATCATGTTGTACACCTGAAACTAATGTAATGCTCTGTTAATTATGGTTCAATAAAAAAAATTTAGACATTTTTAAATGAAAAAAAAAACTTGTTATATGGTTTTTTTGGTCCCCCTCCCCTTCTTCTTGCTCTTGGAATTTTGCTTCAAGAAAAAGTTTTGATTAATACATGGTTCTGATTACTTGTTTCCAATTAAACATGGTTTTATTGAACAAGCAAAAACAAAAGGAAATATATGCAGGACATTTTTTCCAGGTTTTGCTATTTAAAGTTTTGGAGGATTAAATTTGCCAAAACAGTAAGTCGGTTTTTTATTTTTATATTTCACATATGGAGGCCATGCACTCTCCAAATCCTCATATTGGAAAAGATTCACAGAGTTAAACTACATTAATCGCTTAGTAGCCATTCTTCTCCACTAACAAAACAAAATGTGTTATCAGAATTATTATAGCATCGTAGTAGTAGAAAGGATTTCAAGATCAGCACCTAATCTACTCCCTCATTTTACACAGAGGAAGCCGAGGACCAAAGCCCAAAGCGCCTAAGGGAATTAGGTGCCCCAAACCACAAAAGTCCTTTAGCCCAAAGAAAGCCTCACTGATTGCTAGCCCCTCTCACCCAGGACAACAGTATTCCCGGGGGCTGGGGGGAGTTAACATGGTGCATCTTCCTGGAGTGTCACTTTTACTCTAAGATTTTAAAAGCAAGCAAGTTAAATAGTAATTTAAATCATTTTTATATTAGAACGAACATGGCCATATTGTGGAGTAAATCATAGGGATTTAAGAAACAGGAGACTTCAAAGAAATGTCCCTCTTTGCAAAGGAAGGCAGGGGAACAGGGAGAGGGGCTGCCTCAGCCTTTACGCCAGATGTCTTACCATTCAAATGTTTTCTCTCTGCCTTTAGAGAATTTTAGAGGGAAAAGTTTTTTTTGAGACACTCTGGAATCTCTTAGGTGTGTGATGGACAATAGTGGATTACCAATGAATAACATTGTTCATAATTATGCTGTTAAATGAGACTGTGAGATGTCAGAAACATGCTTTGCAATTTCCATTAATATATGATTTAAAATTGTCTAAATACTTGTTAACAGATCCTTTGATGCAATAGATTTTAATTTTTTATCTGAGAAATTCAAATTTTTAAGCTAATTTCAATAGATAATGTACTTGATTAGTTAGAAATGTGTTACATGAATGAATGCATTTTGCTCCAAAGGTTATCTTTGAAATGATGTGAATAATCTGCTTTATGCCCACAAGTACTATGAATGCTAACACTTCATTCTTAACTCATCTAGTTGTCATTAGGTACAGCAGCTGATACAATCTTCCATTAGGCAGTCTCAGAACTGTGGGTGGTCTTGGAAACTATACCATATGAACTGTAATACACAATAGAGTGAGTTAGGGATTTTTTTTTCAGCTTTAATACTGAATGTTGCAGTTCCTATTGGTTGAAATCAAGCAAAAGACTACAAGGGACCTCATTTTAGCATCAAGCTATATTGATGGGTGAGAGCTGAGTTCCTCATATACTCCTCACTGATTAAAGAATTAAAATTTACTGGTCAATTTTTTTTTCTATTTAAGTTGTTTATTCACCTAGCGAAACAAACAAGGACTACTTTTGGCTGTTTACACTTTGAAGCCAGATGCTAACAAAATAAGATCCTGAAAAAAAAGTACATTCCATTTTAACTATACTTGTGATTGAACCAGCACTAACTGCGTTTCAGTGAGACATTTCGGAAGTGTACAACACAGTTCACATTAATACCAAACTGCCTGCTCTCAGTTTTGGAGTGATTATAAAGGGAGTTAATTCATAATGTTTGGAAACACAACACCCCTTTAAAAGGCCTACAACTTAACAGCGTTACATATTCTTGAGAGGTTTTTTATAAAAAATATTCTAAAGTGCCTTAAAAATAATATGCGCTCAATAAATAGCTATTGATTTGAGTTCCATGAGAAATATAAGGCCTTGGAAGCCCAGAGTGGAGGGAAAATGCAAAGTAAATGAACAGTTTTGTGTTCACTAGGGGGGAATGGAAGCAAGTGTTCTGTGCGGTCTTAGCAACTCAAGAAAGCGAAGCCTGCTCACAGATCTCCACAAAGGTAGTCATTTGTTAGTCTCAAGAGAAATATTCTTTTTAAAAAACTGATCTTTGTATGTATGCGTTTAAAGATAAAAAAAAAATCTTTCAAAACACAATTGGAATGACAAGCAAACTGTCTTTCATTTGTGGTAAATGAGCTACAAATGCATGCACTTACAAAACATTTTTTTAAAATATTCAAATGACAAATCTGTAACCACAGAGAAGTTGAGACTGAAAAGTGCTACTTTTTTTTTTTTTTCTTCCTGGTATAAATGGTCCCCCAGTCGTTTCCACTATAGTCTAGAGTCCTTAATAAAGAAACCACAAGCTCTTCTCTGGGTTAAAGCATTTTAGCTCCCAGCTTTAATTTCGGTTTTTAGTCCAATAGGCAGACAGTTTAAAAAAAATGTTCTAGCTCTCATTCTATTTTGTTTCTTAAAATCCCTAAAATCTTAAAGGGCTGTAATTATTGACCTGTTCCTTTCACACCCTCTGTCCCTACTTGCTAAATTAGTTCTGTTTTTTAAAGGCCTAGCCCTAATAATTCAAAGTTCAACTGCTCTCCCTCTTTTTCTTTCTTTTTCTTTCCCCCCACCTCCCCTCTTTCTCTCCCTCTTCTTCCTTTCTTCCTTCTTCCTCCTCCGACTCCCTCTTGGCCCCCCTCCGCCTCTGCCCTGTCCCCTTTGGAAGCCCCAGGGATGACACTGTTCATTGATGCACCCCCCTCATTAGCATTGCTGCAGCTTGGCTCAGTGGCTTCAGAGGCAATCCGTCATGAGAAAACTGAAGAATGTGCCCCATTTGCATGATTCTGTGCCAGAATGCAACTTTTTCTCAGCTGTTCTTTGTGTAATTTCCCCTTGAGCGTTCAACTTTCCCATGAAGTCCTAGAAATCATATTACGGATTTCTAACCTAATTGGAATGCTCATCAGATGAATTTTACATACTTGCTTCCTTCTCCTACGACAACTTCATAGTTCTTCATAAACAGAGCAAATTAGCACATAAAAAACAGGTTTTGCCTTTTATTGTTTTGAAATGTAGGGCACATTAAAAGAATAATTTTGCTTTGAAAGTACAGGGGTACACATTTTATGTGCAAATATATATTTATTACACATGCCCAAATGAAGCCACAACACTAGTAAATACTTAGGCAATCTCTGCTTCCTTGTCACTTAGTGCCACTGAAAACCACAGTTTTGTAACCCATTACAGAGAAACCCAGGGCAGAAATGTAGCAGAATGCTGGACGAAGTGCTCACTGCTTAATAAAGAGAACTTTCCATGAAAGTCGGGGAGATCTGCTTTGCAGCTCTTGTATGAGCACATTTTAACAAATAAATGAATGAGTTTGTAGCTGCTAACTAACTGCTAATTAAATAAGTATTCTCACTATTCTTTTTTCTAGATAAAAAATGATGATGACAACAAACTGGGATATGCAATTTGTTACCAAGATTTCCATTTTCCAGAAAATAAGATAAATATAATGCGCTATAACATACATGACGCCCCACATTCTAGAAAAGGCTCCACAAAAATATGTTCATCCCATTACATCAGAATTAACAACAACCCAAACCAATTTACACACACACACACACACACACACCATCTTTAGCTGTTTCTAATGACCTGTTACTCTTCTCCATATCATAACATACAAATCAGTAGAGAGACTTTTCATTCCTTCTTGCCATTTAGGGGCAGTTTGGAGTAAGAATAAACCATTTGTTTTTATTATTTCCATTCTAAATCTGCAGAATTATTATTTTTTGATTATCCTTTGTTGATTGGAATGGATCCATTTGGGTAAAAATAGTGAGGATGTTCTAAAAGAGCTTAAGCTATAACTACTTAAAAATGTAAATTATGTCATAATCTCTAAGAAGGAAGAAAATGACGTTCGACTGAGAAGGCAGAAAATATCAAACTTAACACTGAGTTCCAAAGAGAATTAAAGTGACTTAAAGATAATTCTCTGCACTAACAGAAGAAAATAAAGCGCTTCAACTACAAACACTTGGTGTTAGAGGACCGCTCACACGGTGATTAGAATTAGGTTGCAGAAGATTTCATTAATTATAGGTGACTGATTTTCCCTGAGCAGACAGCTCAGGTCTCCTGGCCCCTCCACGCCCCCACCCCTCCGCCCCAGCTCATCTCTAACTGTTGTCTAACCTTTCCTTTCCCTTAATCCATCTCTTCTGGAGCTGATGGGAACTGCTTTCATTCCACCTCTTGTGGAGGTAATGAAACAATCTTCTTATTCACTTGCTTCCTCTGAGCCGGTGACACGCAACAACAACAAAAAAAAGCGAGCGCCCTGATTAATGGCTGCTAATTAGCAATGTTAATGACCAGGTGTCCGAGAGCACGGCCAGTTCCTCTCAGCATGTAGCGATCGCTCAATGAGGGCCCTGCAAATCCATTCCCAGTGACCCTTCCCCTCAGCTGCCAGTAATGAAGCCTGCTTGCTCGTTACTCCCAGGAGGGACGCAGGAGGGGATCCGCCCGGGACCCAAACCCTTGCCTGGGGTCTAGTGGACCTTCCATGAATTAAGGTTCGCATTTATGACCCCCGAAAAGCTCAAAGGTAAAAGGAGTGAGGAGCCGGGAGATGAACTCAAACTCTCTTTCCTTAGGAGAGTCTCATCTAAATGGAGCCAGTTGCTAATTTGAACTGTCTACATGTGTATCTGTAATGTTGACTCTCTATTAGCTGCACATATAATCTGCCCGATTCTGTTAGTATCCGAAGATAATTCACATGGGTGAAACAAACCTCACACTAACTCTCAAATACAACTTTCTCTCTGGGAGGCTTAAGTTCTTTAGCCATTCAGCTCAGATGAATAGCAGCAGAAACTCAGAGCACCTAGATCTGTGCTTAAAAAAAGAGTAACCTTTTTAAAAATATATTTTTTCCTGGTTAGAAGGTGGGTTAAGTGTGCAAGTGTGCTTAGCTCTCATATAGGGATAAGGGAACTATATTAGACTTAAAAAACACACAAGCCCACACACACAAAAAAGCAAGCTTTTCCAAGAACTTTATAGAGAACCAGCTCTATAAAGCCCTGGAAAATTATTTTACTATTTAGAGTTGATTCCTTTTGTTAGGTGTTGACCAGAAAATTGAAAAGTGACAAGACTGAAGTCTTTGCAGATAATTAACCATTAACTGTATTTGCCAGTTTGTGACAAGCTGATTCTATGAGTTTACACATTTATTTTCTATTGGTGAATGGCCTTGTGCTTTCTTCAAGGAGGGGAGGAAGGTGATTCAATTTGGAAGAAACAGACTAAAATGAAAGAAGGTATGTCATGTCATTGTTTTTGTTTTAGCAGTTTCTTTCTTTTTAATATATATATTTCAAATGAGGTTAACACGTTGGCTGATTTAGAAATCTACATGCCCTCCCCCTTTAAAAAAATGTTAAAAGAGTCTTATGTTTGATACTATTGTGATAAGTTTCTTTTGATGACATTTGTGAAGAATGTATAATTTATTTCAGTAGAATAAGTGCTATTGTAAAAATCACCAACTATTCATAGGTGATGAAATGCCACCCATGCGCTGCACCTAATAGCAGGGTTTAAAAAATTATGGTCACTAGGTTGCTCCCGGTTTATAGGTCCAAGTGCAATTTGACAAGAAACTTCAAAGCTTTATTCTAAATGTGGTCAAGGCCAAACAATATCACCTCATAAGCTACAAAAAGAGGCCACCTAGATGGGAGGCTGGCTTCTCTGTCACTGAAGACTGCCCTCCCTTGCAGTAATATCTGATGTAGTTTTGTTGGGAGGTGGGGTAAAATTTTTCTCCCTATGATTAGAGAATTTAGTAAACATTTTCATTGCAGACATTTTTGAAAACATTGAAAAGCACATGCACACATGCATTCACATGCATTCACACGTGCACAGCACGCTAAGTCCACCAGAGCTATCCACTGCTAACATGTTGCTATATCTTCTAGCCGTCTTTCTCTGTGCGTGGTTACTCTTTCTCTTTTAACAAAATTGCATTGTACTGCATATAATGTTTTATAAATTGCTTTTTTTAAATTAGCAATCTAACATAAATCTATTGTGAAATACTCTTCTACAATGTCATATTATGACAGCCCCTGTTAAGGGCCAATCTAGAGTGATTCTAGAGTGATTGCTATCATAGTCCCGGTGTTAAAGGGAAGGGCACAGGCACCATCCTGACCCGTTCTTCCTACGTAATGGAGGTTGAGAATTTGTTGAGGATCCCTCCAGCAGCTCAGATCCTACTTCTGTCTGTTTTCCCCATTGCCCATAGAATAATGCTAAGAAGTCAAAGAGAAGGAATGAGTGTACCAGTGATGCGCTGTACCCAATTTACTAATTACTAGCAAAGAAAAGGCCAATCCATGTGAACATAAGTTCATGAAAGAAGAGCCCTTGTATATCTTCTCACTTGTGTATCTCCATTACCTAGAACAATATCTGGCACATAGTAGACACTGAATGTATACTTTTGAATAAATGAATGAACAAACAGGTAAAAAATAAATTTGACTAGGGGTGCCTGTGTGGCTCAGTCGGTTAAGCGTCCGACTTTGGCTCAGGTCATGATCTCACGGTTCATGGGTTCAAGCCCCTCATCAGGCTCTGTGCTGACAGCTCAGAGCCTGAAGCCTGCTTTAGATTCTGTGTCTCCCTCTCTCTCTGTCCTACCCCACTCACGCTTTGTCTCTCTCTCTCTCTCTCTCAAAAATAAATATGCATTAAGAAATAAAAATAAATAAATTTGACTATATTCTGGCTTATTCACTTATTATATTCTGATATATTTTCGTGAGTGGCAGGGAGAGTAATGGATTTTTAGCTAGTTTCCTGGGAATACTGGTCATATCTCCTGAGGGAACTCATTCCTCTTGCATGTTACATGTAGCACTGCTAGAAATAAATGTGAATGGAGACATGGTTCTGTATTTCTAGCCAGAATTTATGAAAACGCTGAGATCTATTGTTTATTTCCATGTGTCTAGTCCTGTCTACAACTGCAACTAGTTAAAACAATCTAGAAAAAAATGGATGCTTTTGAGTTCCAAGACCCTGAGTGTGGACTTGAAATTAACATGCATTCTAAATTAAATCTGGAAATTTAAGGATTTAATATTTTGGTGTATCACTTTTCTTTTTTCGGTTTTTGAAGCAAAATTTATCTGCAGACTGAATGTAGGCTGGGTAAATGGGGGAATCGTTCGTACTTAGACTCAAAGTTAAAAAGTGTGGTGTTAAAATAAGTGTAGTGCTTATTAGTGTTTTCCTTTTATAACAAAAAGTACAAGTTACCCTAAGAAAAGGACCCCAAAATAATAGAAAATAACCACCTTGCCTCCAAAGAGATTTTGCAGCAATTAGTGGAAGAAACCGCAGTCGTATCTTCTGCAAGATGCCCTACTTTATTGTGTGTGGTAGGGACGGCTATTCCTTGACCCTTCTCACTAACCTACCTCTGGTGCTTTGTTCAGGCAGCAGGGGCAGAGAGGGACCCCCTTTGGTAAATTTAGCCTGTTGGAATAGCAAATGAAGAATGCTGTAATGCATTCACCCTTTCCTCTATCCATCCATCAATCGTTCTATTAATCAATCAATTGAAAAGCCTGTTTAAGCATCTCTCTCCAGCCCATTATCCACAGTGAGTCAAAGAAACGTGGCTCCTGCACTTTGCAGCTTGTAGTTTTAGAGAAAGCAACAATGGAAGTAGCACAGAAGATAAATAGACAACAGGTAAAACACTGAGCAAGTATGTGAAATGAAAAGAATGAATAATACGAACATTGTCAATCAATTAACAGGTATTTATGCCGTGCTAATTACATGTTCAGCACAGAGCTTGGGTGCTCTGCAAGTGAAGTGGATAAAGATCAGGAAGAATTTTTGTAAATTACAGTTTTTAAGTAATGAGAAACTTAAAAGGGTTACTCCGTGTTTTGCATAAGACTTTGTGGAGGCAAGTGTATAGAGGGAACAGGGTGTGCTTTCTCAATCTGGGACTTGTTGAAAAAAGTAGAATGGCTATGATGCAAGGGGGTGGAAGTGATGATTTAGAAAACTAGATTTTATAACTTTAAAATCACGATATTGTGGAATTGGATGGGCCTGAAGGTCATTTTTTCAGTTCTTTCCACTCTATGTTTAATCCTGTCTAACACAGTGAGCCCTGCTCAAAGGTGAGCTTATATAGTAGAGAAATAAAATGCTGATCAAGCCGGCATGGGAAAAGCTGGTGAAGGGATGCCGATGGAAATACAGGAAGTGATGTCTTCCTTGGTGTAAACTTGACCTAGAAGAGGATTGAGAAGCCATTCACAAGGGTCTTCTTTCCTATTTGTAATGTCATATGTAGATCTAGAGAAGAAGAGGTTTCATGTAGCCAAAACCCACAGTGGGGAAGATCTCTTTGGTACCAGTGACAACAGGCCGTTCAGCAAGGAAGAAATGGTACCCAAGCCTAAATTGTGGATGTCTTGTTCCTCATTCACATATCAGGGAAAAAATAAAATCCTTATTACAGGAACTTTATTTGAGGCCTCAGAGTGCAAATCCCAAATCTTCATCAAAGTTTGCTGAAATTGGTATCCTGGCTATTAATAGATGATTACTTCATTTTTGTAATCTGTATAAAAGGTTAAGTAAATACTTTTGCATATCCTGGGCTAAGTGTAAATGCTAAATAGAATGATCATAATATCATTTTGAAATATCTAAGGAGTGAAGAAGGCGAATCTTTGTTGACTATAATCCTGTGGTAGTTATTGTGCCGAGCACTTCATGTATTATCTAATTAATCCTCATAATCCTCAAAATAGAGTAGTATTATCCCCATGTTACAGCCACCAAGGCTTAAAACATCAAGTAACTGGACCCAAATCCCACAGTCACTGAGTGGTGAGGAAGGGGTCTTATGACACGAAGCCACTGCTTTTGCCATAGCACCATGCCGTTTCACATAATTTGGTCATCCTTTTTTTTTTTTTTTTTGGTTTGTTTTCTTCTTTTTGGATATATATTAGCCCAGGCTTGCATGAAATTAGTATTTCTTATCAATGTATCCCTTCCCATCACAGTCTATCTGGCATACAATTTGTAATGGTTGAATGGATGTGTGGTCTTTCCTGTTTTTGGATTATAATAATGATATGTTATTCTTATGAAGCTGTGGATGTTCAGAAAGTCTTTATGCTCATGACTTGGTAAGGAGCCAACTTGACTAAAATCTTTAAAGCATCAAATGAAAGGTCTGATAGCAGGAGGCTTTCTCAGCAGAGAGAATAATGTCAGAAAAGGGCTAAGGTTGCCAACAAAGTTATCTTGGACCCCATCCTGCCCTTCTGAAGTCAAGTCCCAATGTTAGGAATGCTAGTACTGCAGTCTGTACTTCCAAAGTTCTTCATAATGGACCTGGGGTTGTAATTTTCTGCTTATATCTGCCCTCAGGTTGTGCCTCCTTGACCTTTATGAGTATATCCCTGAAGGTACTGAAAGAGACTACACTTCTATTTCCATGATGCATGAAAATTTCTTCCACTCCCTTTTAGAAATGTAATTGTGAGGAGTTTTCAATATAAGGAGGTTCTCTTGGGAGCCCCCTAATTATCTGAGACCAGTTTTTTGATGAAGGTTTTTGACAGAGGTGACAGAGGCTGCCTGGATTGCAGCCCATCATGTAGGCATGTATGTACAAATGGGCTCTCCATGACCACAGCCTGCTGGGGTCTATGATTGTGAGAGGGTCCTGAGGATTCTTTTAGATTTGTGCCTTTTGAGAGATGCTCAGGCGTTTTCAGGGGTCTTGGTCAAAACAGAACATCACATTTCTACTCAAGACAAATAGTTACAGCAGAGCAAGGAAGAACATTAAGGGACTGGTGCTTTGCATTTTGAAATCTAAAAAGAACTAAAAGGTACTCTCTGCTTTGTGTCTGGTCCCTCTGAGAGCTGTCCATCCCAATAATATCAGCTTAAAGGAAGGTAGAGACTCAGAAAAGGCTAATGTTTATAAACTGCATTATACCAAGCCTTTTACAAATACTATTGTTTTTATTCTGGGTAACAGGCATCACTCTTTCTATTTTGCATATTAAGAATCAGAAGCTCTAAGAGATTAAATGTCATAGAAGTAGTCAATATCAGAGCCATTTATTGAAAACTAGGTGTGACTCCAAAATGCTCTGTAATGGTGTTGTCCAGTATTGTAGCCCTATTTACCATTATGATGCTTTTAATTCAAATTTAAATTAAATTAAATGGTCAAACTAGCCACATTCCAAATGCTTATTAGTGACATGTAGCTATTGACTGCTGTACTGGACAGTATATATATAGAATATTTCCATCACCAAAGAAAGTTCTGTTGGACAAGTTGAGAATTTTTTTGACATAAGTATTCCTGGAAAATAACAGTAATAAAACTAGTATTAAGTATTTTAGTGGAGAATGGTGGGGGCAAAGAAAAGATGAAATATGAGATTTTATATTTTGAAGACAATATACTTGGAAGATCTTTAATGAAGAGAGTAGTTTAATTATAGACATCTGTAGTATAAACTAAACCAATAGTGACAAAATATCTAATTATCTAATGCTTCTTTTTAAAGTTTGTTTGTTTGTTTGTTTGTTGAGAGAGAAAGAGAGAGCGTAGGAGAGTACATGAATGAGGGAGGGGCAGAGAGAGAGAGAGAAAGAGCGAGAATCCAAGCAGCCTCTGTGCTGTTAGCATGAGCCCAACCCAATGCAGGGCTCAGTCTCATAAGCCATGACATCATAACCTGAACTGAAATCAAGAGGTGATTGCCTAACCGACTGAGCTACCTAGGCACTCCCAATTATCTAATACTTCTTATGTGGTAGATGCCATTCTAAATTTTGTATACTTATAAACTCATTCTCACAGCATTCTTATGAACAGATGCCATTATTTTCTTCATTTTATAGATGAGGAAACTGAGGCATGGTGAGGCTAAGCGATTTTCTAAGGTTATCAGACAAAGAAAAGTAGAGCCAGAATTGCAAGCATAGCCTAGTCATTAGATACAAGTATGTAACCATTATTCCATACAGGCATATTTTATTGGCTTATTTAGGAGAAAGTTTTGAGAATCAACTGCCAGTCAGAAATGGAGGCACAGAAAGCAATATTGTCTTTTTAAAAGAAAAGCCAGAAAACTAAACAATAGTTTCTTTTGCACTGTATGTGTATGTGCATAAAATACAAACTAAGTATGTATAAAATCCATATTATAAATTCATGCACGTGCACATAAATTTTCACCTTTATGAAACAAACAAGTCAGATGTAATATTGCTAGTGGCAAGTAAATGGAATAGAAGGGAAACGATATTATGATTGGAAAATGACAAATAATATGTAATTAACTCCTGATAAAACTTACTTTCCCTACCTGATTCAACCACAAGCGAAAGAGGGAAACAGTGCTTAAGAACAAACTCCAAATGGTCTAGCCTTAATATTTTTGTAAACTTTCAAGTTTGCAAAATAGTTTTAAAAGTTTTTCAAGTGCTTTAGGAAAATTCTGGAATGAGGTCTTCAGGTTTGACGTGAAAAACCAGAAATCAAATTCTTGTTAACTTGTATATAATTTGTGTGCTTGGAATTTCTAAATTCTTTGATAATCTGCTTACCTAATTATATTCCCAATAGATGTTCTTTGGCCCATCCATCTTGGTGAACCTTGCAAAGGACAACAGTGGTCTGAAATAAGGATCAAGTACATTTGGGGCCATTGTCATTTCATGAATACAGTGGCTCTATTTATATCTGACTGGTTGGGTGGCTTGCTTTTGTGGATAGACCTTGCATTTTAAATAAGTTCTGAAAGTACCATGAAGGTGCTAGTACTTATGTTTATTATTTTTAAATTAAGAATAATAATGTGGACAAGTAAATTAAATTTGTGTCATTAATAAGTCCTGTAATTCTCAAGTGGAATCAATTTAAAACTCAGCTTATTTTGTAACATCTTAGCTAATGAATGACTTTTAAAAGGTGGTTTAGTATGGGAAACTTATAGTTCTTCTTTTTTTTTTTTTACATAGACCACAACTAATATTTTCAGTTTACTTTTCTGTGACTTTTAAAATTAAGATATTAGGGTGCCTGGGTAGCTTAGTTGGTTAAGCGTCTGACTTTGGCTGAGGTCACAATCTCAGGTCTCTTGCGTTTGAGCCCAAAGTCAGGTTCTGTGCTGACAGCTCAGAGCCTGGAGGCTGCTTCATATTCTGTGTCTCCCTTTCTCTCTGCCCCTCCCTTCCCACAAAAATAAGTAAAAACATTTAAAAATTTTTTTTCAATTAAATTAAGATATTAACCATAAAAATTAAAAATCTCATTATCTTTTTGATGTTAGCTAAGAGTCACCTTAACAATTGGCACATACTGTCAGAACACATCACTATGATGACCATATCTCAAAAAGTCTCTTACCTTTGTGATGGTTATAATCATATCCATCTTCTCCAAGATGATGCCCACTTTAAATACATATTTATAAAGCAAAGGAAAACTCTTCAATATAGAGTAATATGAAACCGAGAATATTTGTTCCATAATTATTCAGAGCAATACCCGTTTTGCCTTAAGAATATAGAGTTAAATGCACTGAATATTACATACATACAGGAATGGGATGATTTAAATTTTTTTCTGTTTGAGCCACAATTCCAATGTTGGAAATGACTTTGGAGATCACCTAGTGCACCCCTCTCAGAAGCTTGGTGGACTGGCCCAGCTTCGCTCAGAGCCTGGCAGCACTGAACCATGAACCAGCCAAGACTTACCACACTGTGTTCGCTTTTGACCTGATCTTGGGCACACCAAATCTTGATTTAATAAGCATTTAAACTGTTTGAGAAATGCATTGTCTTGCTTTGCTTAGCTAGTGCAATCAAATATGTACGAAGTCTCCTGTGTACATTATCCATGTAATGCTATGAATATATGGAGCCACAGAACTAGAAGGGACCTTGAGATTATCCAGTTAAATCTCCTGGATTTCAGGTAGAGAAAATGAGAAGTTAAGCAGTTGGTTCAAGGCCACACAGCTAGTGAGCTTTCAGATTTAAGTCTCTATTCCAGATGGTTTGACCTCAAGTCTGGTCCTTTCATTACTGTGTTATTTCCGTGCAGTGTGCATTTCCAAGGGAATGATCAGGTGTTCAAACCCGAGACATTGCTGGGACCCAGTGACTCTTCTTCCAGTTGCCTTAGGGGTGGTTGGGATATTGATAAAGTACAAATATTTACCAAAAAAATTATGAACAAGCCCAGCTGGGAATAAACTTTGCTATGCAAATGACAGAGGTGATTTTAAACATGGAAAAAAATTCTCAAAAAAATTTTTTAATGAATTATAAAACACAGGGGGTCAGGAGAGCCCTATAAGAAAATGGCATTCACGACATCTCATTGCTTTGGGAATATTGCATTGGAATTGGAGTTTTGATAATTCTGTGAAGAATAAAGGCAAGGGGGAAAGATGGCTGCTTGTCGACAGTAACCTACAGACAAATGAAAACCCAGGCTGTGTCCGGAGAGTTTTAGGTAATCCAGGCTCATAATTTGATTTGAGAAGAGCTACTCCAGGCTACTGTGTAATTATAGAAGCATTCACTCGGCTGGCTCCTGTTCGCCTCATCACGTTCTACTTCATTGCCCTTTATGCTAAAGCCCCTGTTGATGAGAGAACGGTAACAGTAAGTACAAATAAAGCAATTAGCAGGTGGGCAATACTACACTGTTTAAGGATAACATCCAATATTTATTGGTACTTATTAAGTAGAAGTCTAGAGCTTAGAGACAAAGGGAAATATCACAAACCACAAAAATGAAAAGAGGTGTGGGAACAAAAAGAGAATCAGGGAGAAATTAGGCCAATGTATCTATTTTTTATTTTACAAATCTAATCACAAAGGCCAGTTTTAGAAATAATATCAAACCTCCAATTTATTTATATTATAGTGAGTTATATTCTCATGTAAAATTCACCTTCTTTTAAAGTGTTCTTGCTTCTTCTGACCTCCTCTTTAATACTCTGTGGATTAACTTGGAAGATGTTTTAACGGTTATTGTGTTCAGTTGGGATGGTGGGGGTTGGAGTTTGGGTTGCAGTTAAACCTACCAGCAGGGGGAGTTAGGATAATTAGCAAACCTGGTCCGCAGGGTCCTGACATCCAGAGCACAGACTCACTGTCACCACTGGCAGAGTTGAAGATGCCCAGTGTAGACAAGGACTATAATGGGCAAAAAGAGGGAAGCCAGAGGATTCCAAGTGTTTTCCAAGTCCTAGACAGGATATTGAAGGTAGACAAGAAAAGAAATCACTGGCTTTCTACCACCCTCCTTTCCGAGAGTAATCCATGCACTCTGGTTCTCTGTTTACTTACCTGCAAACAGTGATAATAAAAATCTACCCCTCCAGAATGCCATCATTCTCATGCCTCCATGGAGAGCACTGCTCTTCTTGCTTTTGCCTTATTTTGTGTGTCTGAGTAAGTAATAAGGCGGAGTATAAATAATTGCTCTTCTCTTAGAGCGGCGCCAAGAAGATGCCTACCCCCCCCCCCCCCCGCATTTCACTTTGAACTAGTGCTTTTGTCCTTGAATGTCTTATCAATTAGAGCTCCACTGGCAACTTCAGCCACCTAAGCAGGACATAGCTTCCTATTTAGACAGCAGATTTCCAGCTAGTCAACTTAAAAGCAAGTTATGGAAGTTTGCAGAAAAATCAATATGTTTTCCTTTGCGTTTGACGGTGGTGGGAGAGCACTGTGGACAGAGAGAGGTACAGATATCTAGAAAGAGAAAGATTTTTTATAGTGCAGTGGCTTGTTTACCAGGGCAGCAGTTAATATGGCAAAATTAAACCTGTATTTTATCCTAGGAAAACCAGGCTTTCTTTTAGGGCATATTTTTAGTTCTCACAGTGATACACATATGCTTCCTCTTTTTCATCCTTCCATCCCTCAGCAGCCACTTGAGGCAGGCCCAGAGTGTCAAGGGTAAAATCTCTGGAGTGATGATAGTGAGGATCACTTTGATTTCATCCTTTGACAGAAACCACATCCCTTGAATAGGACAGGATGGTATCTCAGACAATAGGTCTCATGGTAACCATCACCCAGCCATTCTACACATCGTTCAAGAGTAGGTGACTCATGTAGGCAAAGCAGCGAAAGATAATTTCCAGAAGTGTGTAAACCGTTGGGCACTTCTTACTAATATCTTTGTTACTTTTCATAGCACTAGTAAATGCAGAAATATGCAGATCCTTAATTTTCTTTTGAAAAGAGTACCTTGTATATTTAAAATATATTTCATTCAGGGATCACCGTGTGCTCATAAACTTCTATTAGTATCCCAGTTTTGGATGTCCCAAAATAAAAAAATTCCCAATGACAAATACTAAATGTAATTTCATAAATGTACACAGTCCCCACCTGCATTTGCTCTCATTATCATTATCATCTTCATAACTGTCACTGTTCCTTGAATTTATTGGGTGCTTCATATTCTTGAGGCTATTTTCATAGTCACAAGCTCACTTAATTCTTCTCAAGAAGCTTGTGAATTTGACAGTGAGATAATATGAAGATTTTACAGATACAGAAAGAGACACAGAAAAACTCTGTCATCCACTCTGGGTGGCCCAGTTTATAGCAGGATCCAAGTGTCTAGGTCAGTGCCAGTCAGGAGTGATCTCCACCTGCTTTAAAGATACAAAGGCAAGAAATTGGAAATCGTTTCTAGTCATTATTCAGCCATTGGGAATTATTAGTTATTTGTCTAAAGATAAATAGGGTAAAAGATTCATGCATCCTTTCGGAATCAGGAACCTTGGTATTTTAGAAATGTAGCAAGTGGCAGAACAGAATACAAAGAATATGATTCATCTTTTCAGCGCTCCCTTTCTCACCTATACATTTTTGCTGTTGCTTCAGGTGAAAAAATAAAGTAATGGGCAAACCTGCATGGTTGAGGTGAGGCCGAAAGGCTTGTGATCCTCACTGTTTAAACCTGGAAGCAGGACTTCAGAGGCAACCGCTGGAGATGTCTCTTTTCTCTAGGACCTCACCTTCCTCCGAAAAATAAGAACGCGGCTGTACTTACAGGGAGCCTGTCAGGAATCTTCTGCTTTGGCAAACCCATAGGGATATCACTTCTGTTGTCCAATGCATCTCCTGCAGCCTCGGTTCCTAATACATTCCTTTTCCTCTACATAGTGAGATGAACTTCACAATTGGTCAGTTCAATTTACATTTGATGAAAAAAACATTTCCCCAAACAGACCCATCAGACAGTTTGAAGGACTGAACAAAATGACTTTATTTTTATTTTATTTAATGTTTATTTATTTTTGAAAGACTGAGAGTGAGCAGGGGAGGGGCAGAGAGAGAGAAGGAGACACAGAGTCTGAAGCAGGCCCCAGGCTCTGAACTGCCAGCAGAGAGCCTGACACAGGGCTCGAACTCATGAATTGTGAGATCATGACCTAAGCTGAAGTCGCTTAACCAACTGAGCCACTCAGGCGCCCCGATGACTTCATTTTTAAAACAATCATTCTAGTCTAGAGTTTTTGTAAAAGTCCAGGGCAGTTAAATAGGTACATAAGAATGGCAGATTTGCTGGAATGCAGGAAAGCACGGTTTTTACTTGACTGTGAATGTAACCCAAAATACCTACAAAGTGCCTCCTATACAGGTTGTCCAGCTCACAGTGTCCCATCTGGATGCCTTTCAGGGGCTTTCCCTTTTGATGGGAGCTTGAGGACTCTTTGGGCCTGGCCTGGAGGAAGCCTAAATGAATGATCACCTTGCAGATAATCAATAGTGACCCATCAATGATGATTGATGTTTCCGTGTTGCCCGGAGCCTTTGCACCTGATGCTATTTGACACTCCTGCAGGAAATGCTGGGCATCCTACTCTGGGCTGTCCTTGGAGCCAATGGCAAATTCCTCTTGTTCACTTGAAAGGCACATTTCCTGTTGTTTTGGGTGGTCCGCCCAATGCCCAGATTTGCGAACGTTTAAAGGGAGAATAAAGATCACATCTTAAATTCACAAGCAAAATACAATTGGTAGGACTCAGTGTTGAGAGCATAATGTGGAAGTAGCAAGATTTGCTATTTACTGTGAGCATTTGGTGACAAGCAGGCCTGATGGGGGACTGAGAGCACCTCCCTTCCCTTTCTGAAGCCGCCAGTTCCAACCAGCTGTTTAGGCCTGTTTCTGACTGAGTCGTTCCTCTTAGATCCTGTTTTCAAGGCAGTTTCTGAGGGTAGACGGAGGACATATTTTTCTCTGCTTGTCCATGTATCTGTACAATTACTGGCCTCTCAGAGACTCCATGTTGGAGGTCTTCATAAGTTAGCTTCGCCAGCCCAGATGCAAAGTACACACCCAACTGGCTTGTAAAAGTTGTACATCTAATCACATAATGCCTCTATAATGTGGTTTTTTAAATTAAGTGACCCACAGGATATTAATCTGGTGGTAACAAGTCCCAAGGGATGCAGCGCTGGCAAACACTTCAAGAGCAGCTAGAACTACTATTAAATATGATGTTCATTTCATCTGAACATATGGAAATAAAAACAAGTCATGGGAAAACTTCAGTGCTCTCTACATACTATATTGTTCATAAACCTGTCATAAATAAGTGCCTCTTAAAAAGAAACCAATTAATAAATGTGCATTGAATTACAAAGTTTAAATATTCCATAATATGGGACCTCTGTCCCTGCCCCCCTCCCCCCACATTCCCACCGCTGTCAGGACTCCCTTGTAATTCAAGCTGTTATAACATTTTCCACTGTGTGGCACATCTCAGTTTTGTTGTTGTTGATTGAGTTATTTGGTTGGTCCAGCTGCTTAAAAAAAATGAAGAAAAAATCTGTAAGCTATAAAATGCATCTTCTTTCTTCCTTTGTCTGTGTATTAGAGTCTGGCTTGGCACGGGGGCCCCACCCCAAACCTCCCACCAAGAGTAAGTCATATTTCTATATGTTCGTGCATGTTCAGCTCTACCTCTTTAGAAATATGCCCCAAACCAAGCTATGTTTACATAAGTAAAAGGGAGTTTCACTTTTATGCTCTAATTTCTGCAGGGAGCAGAGGGTTTCCTAGCTATACCTTGTACTTTGTTCCTGGGTGAACTTCTATTTTTCTAATGTGATGGTTTTATCCAGCTTTGACAACAGATTTCTTTAGGAGATTACACACCTGGAATTAACTTTTTCTGCCAAGAATTACAGTGCACCTGGAAGTCCTAAATCATTTTTATCTATGTTTTAGAAGCTTTTCATAATGAAACTGCATGTCTTGAACTTGACCTAACTCTTGAGTCAAGGCTCAAGGGCAAGAGTTGGATCAGGATGTATAAACTCATGTTGTGAAGTCAGTATATCCAGGGTGTGTTTATTTCTCACCAACCAAACTCTCGCTACCTGAACACTGTCTCCCTGAGTGTCTTACTTCTTAAATGACTCTGCTTACCGCATAACATATGGAAACGTGAGTATGTACTTTCAGCAGATTGTTTGCTCTGTTTACACCAGTTCTAACACTAATCTCCATTAATGTTTGATATAGTTCCCAACAGGTTTAAGTAGATGTCAGACACCATATCTATTGCATATGTGTTCAGCATGGTATACATTGGGCAAATGATGAGGAAGTGTTTTTTTTTATTTTTTTTTATTTTTTTTTTATTTTTTTTTTGAGGAAGTGTTTTTTTAGCAACTTCTTTCCTAAAGACATCGGTGCTACCTAGATTACGTATTTGGAGAATGTGAAATATTTTCTGTAAGTATAAATGCCACCAAAATATAACATCAGTTAATTTAAAAAGCTCATTCAGGGAGTTTATTAAAGTCCAGCCATGCCATCAGTTTGAAACCTATGGCATTTTTTGTTGTTGTTGTAGAATTGTTGATAAGCTCTTGTGGGGGCCAACTGCAATTAGAGATTCAGAATTATGAGTTGGAACAATTTTACCAGAGCTCATGCTGACACATCAGAAAGATAATACAGAGCGAGTGTTAGAAATTATTTAAGTGATTTCTTTGGTTGGGCAGGACAGATGGGGGACTGAGGGAGACCAGGCAGGCAGGTATAGGAAATTTAAAGGAAAAAAAGCCCTCCCTTTCAACTTGGTACCCAACATTATATCTCCAGTTTTTGCCAGGAAACTGAAATATGCTCAGGTTTTCCTTGACATGAAGTCATATGGGTAGAACAACAAATGCTTTTTATCCTTAGGATCCTTGCCCTGCTATGTTTGGTTCTACCTGAAGTTTGCCAAACTGGTTCTGCTTATTCTTGTCAAACAAGGATAATTTCTTCTCTTGGTTTTCTCTGATACAGTGTCAGCATTTTAAAGGCCAAAAGTTGCCATAGTGACAAATTACATGAGTATAAACATTAATTCCGTTTAAACAAAAACTATGAGATTAAGAGAAAATTGAAGAATCATGGATAAACCAACGCATTTGTTTTGATACATTTTTAAAGGCAACATAAGAATGATATTGTAAGTGATGTAAATGATGATAAGTAAAAAAAAAAGGAGTACAGGAAAAACAAAACATAGACACATTAAAATCATCTCCCAAATTCAAACATAAATCAAGAATTTCTCTGTAACTGGAGTTTAATTTTATATGAATGTGACTAAATTCTACCCTGGGTATAGATAAACTCATTATGTCCTTTAAGTAGTTCGAATTTCCTGATAACCAGCAGTCAAACCAAGGAACAAGCAGAATTAGTAGCCGAGTCTAATAAACGACTGGGAAAAATTGTATCTGTCTCTTCCTTCTGGTTCCCACACACTCTGGTTACATCATTACTTAGCCTGTAAACTTGGAGGCCAATTGGGCTCCAGGGCTTGGGTCACATGACCAAAACATCAAAATGTGTCTGAAACTCTAGCCTAAAGATGGGGTTTCAGGAGGGGCCTCTGGATAGCCGACTCCTCTGCGGCTGCTGTGCAATTTTCGTATTTTATTTCACCTTTGCTTTGAGGCTTAGCTCTTGGTCCCACAGATTGATGCCTGAAGCAAACTTGTTGATGTGGGTTTTTCTCTGCAGGTGCACAGGCAAAATTATTTCCTGTACCACATACTACGCACAGTTATGTAATAGCTTTAAGAAAAAACAACAACAACTGGACGTTTCCCCACGAATGGTTTTCATCAGCCAAGAAAATTCTAACCCCTTCCTTTTGTAAAAATCTCCTTTTGGTTTGTTTTTGACATGCGTTTTGGGTTTTATTTTATTTAAAAAAATAACTTCACGTCTAAATGCACAAAACTCAAAAGCCAGGGGTATTAGGTCCCCTGGATGCAACTCCTGACGATGGAGCTGAAACGCTGAGCGTCTCCTGAAGGAATGGACTGTGTAACTCAATCACCTTGCTAAGGTTTCACAGGGCAAGTCTAGTGATGACAACAACTACTTGTTCTCTGCAGATGTAGAAAGGCATTTTTTTACATGTGCAGGAAGCAACAAAAAGCCCGGTCTTAGGGGACAGGCGAGTGAGTTGACTTGCAAGAAATAAACCAAATAATCCTTAAAGTTGTAGCAACACACACAGAGCCAAAAGCTTGATACCTCTGTACACAAACATATTTTCATGTTCAGGTTTACTTTTCTCTCCATTGCTACAAAAGTCGCTATGATCCCGCCTGGCTGAGAATTTGTTCTGAACTCCCTTGAAGTAAAATCCATCAGGAATGTGAAACCCATTGGAAAACATCCCCGATACATTGTTATCAGGCATTCAAAGATGCCTGGGGTTGGGTGGGGGCGAGGGGGGGGGAGCAGGGGATGATACACCGGAAGGAGGAGACTCAGGTGAAAATGAATTTTGTCAAAAACCAAACCCAACAAAGCAAATTGCCCTCTTAAGCCATTCTTCTTGGATCAAAGGACTACTGTAAAATATGTTACATGATTTATACAACAAACATTAATATCTTCTCATTACTACGCTAGATGGTAGAGATACAAAGAAGGTGATGTGGAAAAGGGTAATAATGATAGCAGCTAGGATTTATGAAAGACCCACTGTCAACTACCATGTACTAGCTGCCCTACTACATCATCCTAATTCTTACATTAGTCCAGAAAGGTAATTGCTATTATCCCCACCCCGCCTCTACAGAGGAGAAACTGAAGCTCAGAAAAGTTAAAGGATTTCATTCAGGATTGTAGAGCTAATATGTAGTGATCTATAGAGCCAGGATTCCAACCTACATCTGATTTAATCTGAGTTTTATCCTCAACCCCTATCCCTGCACAATTCTTTTCTCTGCCCTCATGGGGCATTTAATCTTGTGGTGAACAAAAAACAAACAAACAAACAAACAAAAACAAAAAACAAAAAAAAAGAAAGAAAGAAAAAGAAAACACAGATGGAGAAATCATTGAAATTGCACGTGTTAGAACACCGACATAAGGAAGTGCTTGAGGAAAGTGAAAGTTCCACAGAAGAAATGATTCAGGTCAGAACAGTGCCGAGGAGCCCTGTGTCTGTGACGGCAGAGCAGGGAGGAGGGTGGGTGGTAGATGATTGCTTGGTTATCTTTTCCCTCCGCAGGTAATCCTTCCAAAATAACTGATAACTACTTTTATCCTGCAGAACTATCACTGAAAGTGCTGTGTAAGACACAGTGAACTTCTGTCCTCCCCCCTTCCCCGGGTGCCTGCCAAATAAAGTCACTAGGTGCTCACATATTTTCTAGTACAAGTGCTTCATTATTAATTCATGGTCCAGGTCCTCGGTACATGCTGCTACTAATATTAGGTTTCAGCGGAGAATAATGAACAGGAGCACTGGACTGGATGTCTTAACATTTTTTAAACAATGTTTGCAGTGCTAAATTCTATTTCTAGCTTAATTGGGGTCTTTACATAAACAAGAGGAGGGCTCTATAGTGTTGAGGAGGCATAATTTTCCCAAAGCTTAGCAACAGAAAAGGTAAGAATCAGCATGATTAAGACCTAGCGGAAAGTTAGTACAGATCCGGATTTTCTCTCTTAGTATCTAGCTTTCATCAGACAAGAAAAAGAGAAGCCTCTTGAGTTAGAATTCCACCTAGAAAGCCTGGAGCAGCTCCTTGCTTTGAAACTGCACCCCATCAGGAAAGGGGGAAAGAGAATTTGCTTTGGTAGGGAAATGGTCCCCTACAGGGCCAGAGTCCAACCTACTTACCCCTTAGGCACAGTGTCTTATAAGGCCTATGGTCCTTACACATAAATGTTTTTATTTTAATGTTGTTTAAAACAAGAAAAAATAAACCTGATGATAAAGAATATGTAATAATTAATCCAGCCTGGTTCATATTCATCTTTACACCAGCACAGTCGTAAAGTATAACTTATAATACTTATTCATTTAAGTATTTATTCATTAAGTACAACAGCTATTTATTTAGTGCCAACTATGTGGTGGGTACTGACTGTACTTGGTGTTCGAGATATAGTGAGAAATAAGGTAGGCACTGTCTGTGAGCTCTAGGAGCTTCAGATAAACCAATGAGACAAAACACAAAAGTGACATTTTTAAGGGGTTTGGAGTCGGTAAAAATGAGGTGGAGGAAATCCCCAATTCCTAATTTCCATTTAAAAAATGTATAATGCTTCTAATTAAAAGATTTTCTTCTGTGGTATTGAGACACAAGCTAAGGGAGTCATAAATACATGAAATGGAGATACAGCATCATATTCGGTAGTTAAGATTCTTGACCTATTTAAAACTAAAGGGTATTTAATTAAAATTAAAAGGACATTTAATGGGAGGTGCCATAGCTCCGCTGACCAGGTGACTGGCTCGCCAAGCATGAGGAATTGGTGAGTGTTGTTTCTGAGAAGGAGTTAAGGTCAGTGCTTGGGTAATTTTCTCCTTGCTATGGGTGGGTCTTCTAGGATTCATGTTCAATATTGAGGTTCAACTGATAGAAGAATATGTTTTAATAAATCACTGTGCTTTAAGTAAGCACCACACTCTATTCATTCAGTGTCTCATGATGAGACTTCAGGCACCATGTGGATCTTGCCTGGCCCATTCCTGTAACAGATATTTATTGGGTCCCTTCTATGTATCAGGCTCTGTGCTACCTGTTTGGTTTCAGAGAGGAGCAAAACTAGACTACTTCCCTGCCCTCATGGAGTTTACATTATAGTTGGAGAGAGATAATAAAAATTTAAATAATGGAGAAGGTAACTGCACATTTCTATAGTACCGTTCCAGTGAATATCTCTTATTTTGGCTTTCTGGTAATAGCAACCCAGTTTTGCATGGGATGTGGTCTTGGTAGACTATCAGTCAAGGGATCTTGTCTATCCCTAACCATAAAGTGCCCAGATCCAACCAATTAGAATCTTCTTCCTGAAGATTTGAGGGGCTGGGTGTTGATCCCATGGTTGTGTGGCCAGGTTCTGAAGAAAGCCACTGTTGATATCATGGAATAGTCACGGACAGCCATAAGGGGCTGGACTTGTCATGTAAGGCTAACTCTTGCTTTAGTCTGCCATTGGTATGACTGAGTTATTCAAGTATATTGACCCTAAATTCCTAGTGCACCTCTTTTGGAAATTAATAGGGATCATTATGAAGGAGAATTTAAGCAGAAACCATAAGATGATTGGACCAGCATGGTATATGGAAAAGAGCTTAGGAGTTGCACAGATTTGAGTCCCAAATAAAGCTTTGTCACTGGAAAGCTGTATAACACCTGTCACACCAGTTACATGGGGTCTGGGGGAGTTTTACATCTAGGTGGCCTAGTGTAGTGCACATGCCCAGAAGTGTCAGCCCTTCACCCTTACCTACTTACTCTGCCCCCACACCCTGCTCCCCCTACTATCTTTGTAATTCCTGTGTTGCCAGATTGGTAGGGAATTTAAAATGTGCAATAACAACTCTGGGGAAAGCAGGAAATAGAACTAGAAGGCCATCTAGTGAAACCTCAGCCACGTCCTCTCTTCAGATATTGTGGGCTTGGAGTCAAGGGTGGACTGAAAACAAGGCTACGTCTGTGTCTCGTGAACTCTGCCTGGCATGAGCACTTCTGTTTCAGCACATCTGTGATTGCCATATCACCGGCATTTGCAGAATGGAGGATTAATTTTATTGTGCAGTGGATCAGCAGATCTGGTGACATAATATTGCACTACGAAGAAGGATTACTCACCAGTTTCTGGATGCTACATTTTTAGAAACTAACTCCACTTAAGGATAAGTGTTGGATCTAACAACTTCCCCCTTTTCCTCACTCCCACTCTCCAATCACCCAACCAACAAATATCACTTAATGCAAAAACCAGCTCTCTTGGGACCAGATGGATACAATTTTTCTTCAAGATAAAACTCTGGATGTTCCCCCGAAGTAAAGGTTTTGTTATACTTCTTCAGTTATTAAAAACAGATGTGTCGTGTTTATAATGATGGCGGTGAGCACTTTTTTCTCCTCTGGGTTTATGGAAAGCAATTTGCGTAGGGTAAAATAATATAGCATTTGTGAGTCATTTTGGGGGAAAAAAGTAGAGGAATTATATAGTATACAAGTCAGACGGGGTTTGGTCATGAGGAAGTAGGGCCATATCCCAAGGCAAACAAAGAGGAGACCTTGTTTTTATTCTTGTCGGAGACCCACTCAGGGCTTTGACTATCACCTTTTCACCTACGACCTTCATTTACAGAAAAGGTGATTTGGAACTGGGCTCTTACCCAGCTCTAGCGTTCGCAGAGCTTGGTTGCATGCTGCATTCTGTAATTTCCTTACTTGCCACCAAGCCATCACCATTGCCCTTACTTGGTATCTTTTTTGATGCACTTTGTTTCATTCTCATATAGGCTATTACAGAGGCTTGTTGTTTATCCAGGGAGCACACCTTAAACATTATTTCTTCCTTTCTTGATAGCCTCATCTTTGTCCATTCTTCTGTCATCTCTGCTTGCAGATGGCTAACCAGTGTTGGGCTCCTGTGTCAATCAGCGGGCTGTGGACTGAGTGAAGCCCTGTGGGTAAATGGAAAAATGAAGTGTCCGTGTGTACTGGCAGAGGGGCTCCTCTATGAAGTGCTTATTACATGCCAGAAGTTACTTGTCAGTGTCTGTTATATTTAATTTTCACAACATCTGTATGAGGTCGAGTTTAGACAGACCTGCACTTATCCCTTGCTTTACCATTGGTTTCTAGAAATATATACACTGATAGGTAGGCAGTATCCATATTTGTGGGGCTAATTTCTGTACTATATATTTGTAGGGTTCCAAAAACTGCTTTATCTGTTATATAGCCTGGGAAGGTTTTTTAAAAATGATTTTTAAAAAGCATTCTCTCGGTTTTCTTTATATTTGAAGCTCTCGTGACCAAAGTGGATATATGCCATATTCATTTTTTTAACAGCACAAATACAAAAAATGATCAAACGTATACAAACTGCTCTCATTTAGTCTATGCAAGCAGCAGACAGTAAAATATAATGGTCTACTTATTCTGTTGTGATTGACAGCCAAACCTTAGAGCAATTTGCACTCTGATCAGATAGCAAGGTTTCTCCCATAACCTTGAGGTCCAAATCTCACTGCCCTTTATTGTGAAATTATCTGCCCTTTGACCCTTTGGAGAGATGGAGTCCCACATCTTCTAAGTCTTCTCTCGATCCTCCGCTGACGTGTACAGTAAATGACTGATTGTCTCCATTATGTGACCATGGCAGACACATAGAAATACCTAACTCATTTTAGCAAAACTTATCCTAATTGGAACTATAATCAAAGGTTACTGGAATGCTCCAGAAACTTACCTGGAGACCTGAATTTGGTGTCTTTTGAAGTTTTGGTAAAATAAGTGGTACCTTCTTTGTGCTTGTATTTTCTTTCCTTCCAAAGGGAGAATGAAGAAGGGGAAAAAAATTGAAAGGAAAGCTAACGCATCTCTTCTTGCACAATCTTCCCTTCTCTCTTTCTCTGTAGCAGAAAGTGACATGGGGCTGCTGGGCTGGTTCAGGGGGTTATTCACAAAAAGTCCTTATCACCTGAGCTATTTAATGTGTAATGGAAAAGTGCAGCTGAAAACATCCCAGAGGAAATGTTCTCTCCTAGGGCAGCCAGGGTCCTTTTCATCTTCACCTGAAGGCAGACCTCACCCAATTTAATGCATCATTTAGTTTGGCATCAGTGAAAAAAGCCTCCCCAGGCCTGCTCACAATGACCCTTGGGCTCCACAAAAAGACTGAGCAGGAGGGTTACTGGTTCTCACTTCTCCATTCAAAACCCCTTCTTAAGGGAAACTGCAAAAATGGACATGGAGCCAAATGAGGAGGTTGAGGAGTGCAAGCCTTAAATGACAGAGAAGTGCTTTCTCTAAAGCTTCCAGTCCTATCACCCAGGAGATAGGAGGAGCCCTGGATGTATTTATAGATATGTGGGAAGAAAGGAAGGGAGGAAGGAAGAGTTATTGAGAACCCACTATGTCAAGGCACTGTACCAGTCCTTTGGCATTATTGCCTGCAGCTAATCTTCACGATGCCATTTGTATTTATATTATTCAAACTCTGTTTTGCAGATTAGCAAGCAGATACTCCCAGGGGTTGGGTAATTTCTTTAAGGATGCAGAAGTAAGGGACAGAAACATGATCTGAACCTAGGTCATCTGTCCCACCAGTCTTTCCCCCTTTCCCCTTTTCATCTGCTCTCAGATCCAATGTTGCCTCCAAGATTTCCAACTAAAATCAGCCTAGAGTCCAGTCTGTTGGAGGCCACGGTGCTCTCCCAGCTGGGGAGAACTCATGGCAAGGCCAGTTAAGAGCTTGCCTTCAGAGCTGTTCAGGAGAGAAGCCCCTTGACCCACCAGGAGGAAAGTACAGCTGTACAGTGGCTGTCTGGGGGTGGGGCTGTTATGGCCACATGCCCCGATCTTGGGGCATCTGCCTGTCACAATATTGGACCCACGATTCACTTTGAGTCAAAAGCCCATTACTAATTTCTTCATTTTTTCTAAATCTGAAGGAAATCTTTGGAAGAGAAGACTTCTGATCGCTTGCTCTCCTAAGCTGTACATTCCGTTTCTGTCTCGTACAAACGTGTGCTGAAACTATCATAATTTTAAAATTTAATTTGATGGTTCTGTGCACTAGTCATGTTTTATCTTGCTTAGAGTAAATCACTGTGGAATTTCATGCAGTAATTTGATTGGTCTACCATGATTTGAAAGAAGAGTTGTGTCTCTTTTCAATGGATAATCCTGTTTAATATCTGTGATTCACTACAACAAGATGCAGTTTAATGTTATCTGCCAATATTGTGTATAAGATGCATGTGCCAAAATATTTCTTGCCTACTGTTATACAGTTTTGAATACAATGTTTGAAAGTTCTTTTGTGTTTTATCATTTAAGCAAAATATTGACAGAACAGGCTATCTTTTAAGAAGATTGGATAGTTTCAATGTGTGTAAGAGATACTTGCAGAGAAATTCAGTGTAACTGAGTTTCTTATAGTAATGGTATTTTAATATCATGGTAAGTAAGACTCTTTCTTATTAAACCTTCTATAATAATTGTTGAAATGATAACATCTTTTGTAATTTAAATGAGCAGTCCTAGAATCGTGAGTTACTGGACCTGGTCAAATGCTAATTCCACCATTTTTTTTTTTATATAGTTTTTTTTTTAATATTTTTTATTTATTTCTAGGAGAGAGAGAGAGACAGCGTGAGCAGGGGAGGGTCAGAGAGAGAGGGAGTCACAGACTGAAACAGGCTCCAGGCTCTGAGCTGGCAGTCAGCACAGAGCCCGACGCGGGGCTCGAACCCACGAACCGCGAGATCATGACCTAAGCGAAAGTCGGACGCTTAACCGACTAAGCCACCCAGGTGCCCCAGCTAATTCCACCATTATTAAACTGTATATTCTTATGTGTGTTCTCTAGGTTTCTCATCTGTAAAATGGAATAATAACATCTACGTATAGCGTTTGTTCCAGGTTTGTTCCTGGGGGTGAGGATTAAATGAAGTAACCAGTGTACGTTCTTGGTACTTGACAGATACTTACTAGATGGAATTTATTATTATCAGTCCTAGAGAGCCATGCTTATTTTTTTTTTTTTTTAGTGTTTTGACTGACTGGAATTTGGTAATACTCTGAATTGAAAACTCTCAAAACCACAAAAGGGTAAATAATAATAATGTACAAATATTTTTTAAATAGTTTATTGTCAGGCTGGTTTCCATATAATACCCAGTGCTCATCCCCACAAGTGCCCTCCTCCATGCCCATCACCTCCTCCCCTCCCCCCATACCCATCAATCCTCTGTTTGTTCTCAACATTCAAGAGTCTCTCGTGGTTTGCCTCCCTCTCTCTGCCCCGCTATTTCCCCCTTTCTTCTCCCCCACGATCCTCCATTAAGTTCCTCATAATTCTCCTATACATGCAAACATATGGTAAGTACAAATATTTTTTAACATGGACATGTTTGGAAATGGAAATCAGCCTTCCTCTTAATCTGATCATTCTAATAGAAATGGGAATACATGAAAATAGCTATCTTTACAGGGGCTCCTGGGTGACTCAGTTGGTTGAGCGGCCAACTCTTGATTTTGGTACAGGTCATGACCCCAGGGTCATAGGGTCAAGCCCATGCATGGGGCTCCACTCTAATCGTGGAATCTGCTTAAGATTCTCTCTCTCTCTCTCTCTCTCTCTCTCCCCCTCCCTCTCTCCCCATCTGACCTTCTGCCTCACTTGTACTGTCACTCTCTCTCTAAAAAATGAAAATAAAATGATTTTTACATACAGAAAAGTCCCTATATACAATGCTGATGTTATCACAGAAGTCAATATTGGTATTAAGGTTTGCTTCATGTTTGCATTAGTAATAAGCTATGTTTTTTTTTCTTCTGCCCTACCTTTATGTTTTTTTAATAGTTTATTGTCAAGTTGGTTTCCATATAACACCCGTATGGTTTTTTTTTTAATGTTTATTTATTTTTGAGAGAGAGAGCGAGAGCGAGAGAGAGAGAGAGAGAGAGAGAGAGCATGAGCAGGGGGAGGGGTAGAAAGAGAAGGAGACACAGAACCCAAAGTAGGCTCCAGGCTCTGAGCTGTCAGTACAGACAGCTTAAATATTGGTTTCTCCAGGATCACCAAGAACCTTCCCTTGCTGGTGACAGTGTCCTTTCCTTCGTACACCTTTTAAGCTTTCTTCTCCCCTTGGCGTTGCAAGCCCTAGATCCTAAAACTCTTCTCCAGTCTTCCTGGCGTGTTTTCCTGACTCCTCCTCATTCTCCAACTTTGTAATTCAATGATGTTTTACCTTCAGGTTCAGGTTTATGGACCCTTGAGAACCTGATGGAGTTATGGACACCTTTCCCACACAAGTGCACATGTTTCAACACACACAAATACTTGACTGCCCTGAGATAACACCCACACTTAATGGGTAACAACAACAATACCAAGCACTGGCAAGAATGCAGGGGAATAGAATTCTCACTCACTGCAGATGGGAATGCAAAATAGTATAGCAAATTTGGAAACAGTTTGACAGTTTCTTGTAGAGTTAAATATACACTTGCCATACTACCTAGTAATCCCACTCTTTACTATTTACCCAAGAGAAATTAAAATTTATGTTTTCCACAAAAATCTGTATGGAAACATTTGCAATGGCTCTTTTTTCCATAATCAACAAAAACTGGAAATGATCCAAATGTACAACCCAACTAGTGAATGGATAAACAAACTATAGTATATACACACGATGAAATACTGCTTATCAATAAAAAATAACTATTGATATTCATCAAAAAAAAAAAATCCAGCCACCCAGGCACCCGTCATAAGCTATGATTAATCCAAGTAAGTAAATACACAGTATTATAATTTCCTTTTTCATCAACAAAGAATGTGTATATATCACTTATGTTTAAAGAATTCTCCTTCTGAAACTTATTCTAGATGTAACATGGTGAACACACTGGTTTTACCAGATAAAGCTCTGAAATATGGCAAGTATTTCATAAAGGAAATTATTTTTATCTTAAGGGGGAAACTAAAAAGCTACATACAAAACAACACATTATAGCCCATTAGAGGTTCCTTTTATATGAATTTTATCTAAGCCTTTTTGAGGTGTATTTACATTTTCAATTCCTATTGTGGCTTTGGCTAATGAGTTCTTTGAGGAGTTACCTAGCAAGTTGGATAAAACACAGTTTCATGTTCAACTGCTCACTGCTTGGTGAGTACTAAGACTTCTTGAGTACAGTTTTTTCTTCGGTCAACATGGATGGACAGAGGATTGCCTCCCTAGCAATACCAAGTTCATAGGGAGTTTGTGAAAATCAAATGATTGTGGATATCAAAGAGTTCTGTGTCCAGAGGACACTATACAGATGTAAGCAGCTTAAAGTTGTGGTCTTCTGGGTAACATAAATTTCTTCATTATGGGTTCTAACTGTTCTGCCCTAGATATTTTTTCCTTCAAGAGTTACTCGCTAGAGGGGTGCCTGGGCGGCTTAGTCGGTTAAGCGTCCGACTTTCGCTTAGGTCATGATCTCGCGGTTCGTGGGTTCGGGCCCCGCGTCGGACTCTGTGCTGACTGCCAGCTCAGAGCCTGGAGCCTATTTCAGAGTCTGTATCTCCCTCTCTCTCTGACCCTCCCCTGCTCATGCTGTCTCTCTCTCTCTCTCCTAGAAATAAATAAAAATATTTAAAAAAAAGAGTTACTTGTTAGAGTTTCATGGACAACTATATAACAAAGCCTTTATGTGTCAGAATTTCTTTAATGGGTATGATGAAAAATAAAACATCAAAAGAGACCAATTTTGTCTGCAGATTGTCTCTAGACATTGTGACTTTTTGTCACTGATGGTGAAATTTTTTAATATATTCACTTTTTCCCCCCAAAGCTTTTAACTACTGCTTATATTAAAGAGACATAGGAAAAAAGGACAACTTGCATTATTTTCAGCATATTGCAATACATTACCTATTTTACCTTCATTTCTTCTGAGAAAATTAATTGTGGATTAAACTGCCTTCCACTTTCCAAGAACTTAACCTTTGAGCAAATAAGAAGTGAGCCTGCTTGGGGCGCCTGGGTGGCTCAGCCGGTTAAGCATCCGACTTAGCTCAGGTCATGATCTCATGGTTCATGGGTTCAAGCCCTGCGTCGGGCTCTGTGCTGACAGCTCAGAGCCTTTAGCCTGTTTCAGATTCTGTGTCTCCCTCTCTCTCTGCCCCTCCCCTGCTCACACTGGTCTCTCTCAGAAATAAATTTAAAAAAAAAAAAATTTAAAAAAAAAAGAAGTGAGCCTGCTTGCTATGTTAGTTTATGTAATAATGACCTTAAGGATGGTATATTCTTTGAGGATGGAATATAAATATAGGCTCCCAAGACCACTTATATACTACTGTTCCCAACAGTGACCTTCCCCACCTCTGAATTATAACAAAAAAAAAAAACCCATAAATTATCGAATATACCTACTTTTTCTTACAGGAAGTCTCCCTCAGTTCCCATTCACAAGTTATGATGGATTGTAAATCTGCCTCCTAGCTATTTGCCTTAATGTTTTTTGAACACCGAAAGACATGTTTTACCAATAGAGGTCAGGACCATCAAAATAGGAAATAATTTGAAAGTTAGTCAGAGGGAAGGCTTTTCTAGGAACAGATACTTTCAGGAGTGGAAATTTAGTCTCAAAAGGAATTCAAAGTATCTGATTAGGTAGGGAATGGCATAAGCACTGACTTCTCTTCCTGAACCATCTTTCTGGTTCCAGTTTTCTCTTTAGTCCTCTGTGCTAAATACCTCATAGTTCATATTACTGGTTTCCTGAAGTAAATTGATCTTTGGCATAATGGAAAAGACACAATATCTAAAAGCACTGGGCTATTTTAAAACCAATCTTCTCAAGAAAAGATGATTATGCTTCACTAGAGGAAATATTTTTACCATTAGCCTTATTTCTCTAATAATTTTCTGGCCAAGAAGAAAGCAATAAATACCTACTCATGCTCAACTAATCTCAAATAACTTTTTAACAATCCATTTGTTTTGAAGTGCCAAATGCATATTCAGTATGTCACCTCCCTGCCATTTCTTTATCACTTTTGTTGGATTTACTGGTTCAAAAGAAATATGTCTTGCAGAATTAACCTAATCATGTGGATTGAGATCAATAATAAAATACAACATTACATGGTGTCAGTTGAACCACTTTATCGCATTTAATTGTACAGATCAGATTTGGGAGTTTATGAAATATGAACAATTCACACAAGAACAGTGAATGGTAATTACCGAAAATGCCTGTAAGATACTTTCATCTATTAATGCCCATTTATTTTCCCAAAGGACGTTATGGTCTGCCATTGACTCTTCAGTATTGTCTGTATTATGAGGATCAAGAAGAATGTGTGTTGTTTCAAGAATTTTGAGCTGGAAAAACCTGCAATGTGCAAATAATTTAAATTATAATTAACATAGAATGCAGTGAAAGTTCAACTTGACTAGATATTTGACTAGCTGTGATGACCAATATCTGTCATTGGAGCTTTGAGTGTGAAGGAGATTATTAACGTCAAGCAGTCAGATTCTTCCTTGAAGAGGAAGACAGTGCTCTTCAACTATGTTAGTCAGGGTTCTTTAGAGAAACAGACCTGTTAGAATATATAGAAATATATTTAAGAGACTTCTTCTAATAATTGCTTTATTTGGTTATGGAGGCCAAGAAGACCCCCAGTCTGCCATCTGCAAGCTGGAGAATCAGGAAAGCTGGTACTAGAGTTCCAGTCAGAGTCCAAGGACCTGAGATCCCAGAGCTCTCATGTCCCAGCCCAAGAAGAGAGAATTCATCTTCTGCCTTTTTGTCCCATCTAGGCCCCAGGGGACAATATCTTCCCACACTGGGGAAGGCAAATATCTTTATTCAGTTTGCTGCATCAAATGCTAATCTCTTCCAGAAACACTCTCATAGACATCCTCAAAAATAATGTTTTATCAGCTATCTGGTTTTCCATCCCTTAGCCCAAGTCAAGTTGATACATAAAATTAACCATCATACCAACCCAATGATCTCATTGGTTCAGTAGCTAAGCATACTTTCCATAAGTAAAAATCAAATCAAATCAAATCAATCTTCTTTCCTTCCTCCTTTTTCCTTCCTTCTCACTTTCTTACATTTATTTTTATCATTTCTTTTGCTTTTCATATCCCATTCTGTTTACCTATAAAATAAAAATGGACTCGCTAGCCTAATGTAATCAAATGTTATAAATCTACATAATTATAACAAGAAATTGAAGTTCTATTATACTAAATAACTATTTGGGTCTAAAGTAAATATGAAGGTAGACTTAAAAGAAAATCTATAAACTCTCTTTTTCTTTACATTTGTCATAGGCAGGATAATGTTCTCTATCCTACTCCCAAGGATGTCCGTATCCTAATCCCTGGAACCTATGAATATATTACATTACACAGCAAAGGAGAATTAAGGATGCTGATAGAATTAAGGTTGTTAATTTGGTGGTTTTATCACAGAGAGATCTGCAAAATCTGGGTAGACCCAGTATAATCACAAAGGTCTTTCAAAGTAGAAGAGAGAGACTGAAGAGGAGGTCAGAGTGATGTGATAGAAAAAGAACTCAATATGCCATTGCTGGCTTTGAAGATGGAGGAAAGGGTCTATGGGCCAAGGAATGTGGGAAGACTTTAGAAGCTTGAAAATGCTAGGAAATGGATTCTTCCCTATAGCCTACAGAAGAGAATTTGGCCCTGCTCACATCTTGATTTTAGCCCAATGAGATGTGTTGAAATTTCAACCTACAGACTTGTAAGATGATATATTTGTTTTGCTTTAGGCCACTAAGTTTGTGGTAATTTGCAGGAGCAATGGAAAACAAATACAAATCTGCTGTCTTTTCTATAATAATTTCTCCTTATTATGAATTTCTGCTGAGGAAGAATTTGCAAAGCAGTATATTTGTCCTAACTTGGTTTATGGCAAGAGGAGAGATTGGCTAGAATGAGTCAAATTTCATGTTTTCTGTTGCCCTTGAAATTGACGTGTTTGTAGAATAAAAGCTTTTGTTGTTAATCTGAATCATTTTCTATCTTATTTGCAAGAGCTATGTTGACTCTCACTGATTTCCTTCCTTAGCTTGAGTTACCCAGGAGATCAGAGCCTGAGAAGAATTTGTATTTAGGTGGTTTACTTGGGAAGTGATCCCAGGAGTCAGCAATTGAAAGCGCTTGTCTGTTGGCTCCCATCTCCTATTGGTTGAGTGTTGCTTCAGGGAGGTTAACTCCCCAGCACTTGGGGCAGTGCAAGTATACATGTCCAGTAAATATCTGTAGGTATTTCACTCCTTTAGTATCATAAAAATACCATGGCAAGCCAAAGACATGCTGGAGGCAAGATGTGGTCAATATTGGAACTCCTCATCCCTTTGCTATATAACTGTCACCACAGCCACAATTGCAAATGGAATCAGAAGATCAAGAGGAAGTAAAGCAGGGCACAAAGAGCATCTGATCCAGGCTAACCCCCAATTGTACCAATATTAAGACCAATTTGCCACTGAATCTTCAAAGTATTCCTTTCTTTGCTGGCTAGGTCACTGGCAAGAGGACCCCAAGGTAATGCGCATCAGTCATACCTTCTGGGCTAATGGAACTCCTACTGTTTCTGTTAGTGGAAGCAGTGGTACCAGGACCTCTAATCCTGTCAAACCTAAAGATGTGGGGCCAGGAAGCATACATTCTGTATGTAGACCACTGTGAATGATAGTGAGAGGGGCAAATCTTACTCCTACCCTTTGATGTCTAGACCTGTTTATTCAGGCTATTGGGGGCACAGCACAGCAGTTTGTTTAGTTTCTACACTTGATTTTAGTGGGCAGTGTGCCAACTCCATAGAGACCTTTCTTTTGGGTTAGCACCTTAGTTGAGCTGTTATAAGCAATTCCATTTCTCCAGTAGGCTGGCTGCTTCCAGGTGATGTACTATGTGATAGAAGTAATGGATCCCTCCGTCATACATCAATTGTTGCACATCCTTCCCTGTAAAATGGGATTGATTTGAAGTGATAATATATGGGAATCCTATGACAGTAAATCAAGCATTCTTTATGTCCTTGAATAGTGGTGCTGACAGAGACATGGCAAACAAGTAAATTAAAGCCATTTGGGAGTAAGTATTAATTGCAGTAATGATGAATCATGGCCTTCTCCAGGGTGAAAGGGGTGTGATGCAATCAACCTGACATTAAGTGTCTGGATGATCTCAAGCTCTGCTGCTTTATCAAGGGCTTTGTAACAGGTTGTTAACACTTTGACAAGTTGAGTGTTCAGTAGCAGCAGCTAGACTGGCCTTGGTGAGTGGGTGTTCATACCACTGGGATCGTGCATAGCCTCTATTCCTGCCACCATGGTGATTCTATTCTTGACCCCATTGTGTAAGCATAGGGGTGGTACTGGAGGGAGGCTGGCTGAGGATGAGTCGCAGGATGAGTCAGCCTCATTGTTGAGTGTCTCCTCTGACATGGAGGCTATGTGGTGGGTAGTAGCATGAGATGTGTTTCCACTTTGGACCGACTTCAGTGGTCCATTGTGTGCTTCCTCCCTAAACTTTTTTTTTCTCTTTAATCTTTCAAACTTGCTCCTTCCAGACCCTGACCAACAAGTCAACCCATTTTCATATATATATATATATATATATATATATATATATGTCTCCTATAATACATATATATATATATATACTTCTCAAGCTACTTTTTTATTACATAAAAAGTAAAAAATCAAAATATTGCTCCAAACTTTGTCCATTGGAAGGATTGTCCCTCACAAATGACATATATGGCACCCTCAAAGAAGGACTATATTGCACTAGGCATCTATTTTCAGTTTATACCAACATATTGTGCTGACTCAGCTATGAACCAGGTCCAAGATTTTTCCTCTTCTGTCAGCTGGCTTTCAGAATACTTCTGATACCTTCAACAAGATGTTAGGTGTGAATTGAGGTTTGGGCATCAATGCAGCAGAAGCAAGTGGTGTGGGACTCAAATCCTGTTCATGCAGCTTTTTTACCTCCTCTCACTTTTCTTGGTCTTGATTTTGTGCCATTTCTAGAGTATGATAGGTTGTTGCTGCACTTGTCTGACTCTATAGTGTGGTAGATCTGGAAATATCAATTAGTGATGGGCTGCAATACCTACATAGCCATTTGATTAGAGATTTAATCTCTATTGGAGTTTGATAGCAGCCAAGAACTACTTTGCAAAATGTGTAGTTTCTGCCATGAAAGATAGTCTTGCTCCAAAAGCTGAAGTGTCTCTCTAGTGTTTGTTTTATCATCTCCCAAATATCTTATACTTGTGTTCACCATGGTTCCACGTATTTACCATGAGTACACCTGGTGCCATTGAATTTTTTGGGGTATATGGTCCGGAGGGTAGGATATCTTGTAATGCAGATTGCATTTGCTGCTGTACCTTCTTTTTGCTCTGGGCTTCATAGAGATTGTCAGTCTTCCAAGTTATCCAACAACTAAATCAGAGTGATATTCCTAAGAGCAGTATATGCTACCTCTAAAATTCAAAATGAGTCAGTAAGCACTATGCTTTTTTCTGAGTGATAAGGTATACAACATGCAATAACTTACCCTTTATTTTATTTTATTTATTGTAACATTACAATTTTTTAAAGTGTGTCTCTTCATTTTTTATTTATTTAGAGAGAGATGGGGAGGGGCAGAGCGAGAGGGACAGAGAGAATACCAAGCAGACTTTACACTGACAGCACGGAGCCCAATGTGGGGCTCAAACTCACGAACCATGAGATCATGACCTGCGCTGAAATTACGAGTTGGACACTTAACTCCCTGATGCAGCCAGGCACTCCATAAACCTTGTCCTTTATTTTAAAGAGGATATCCTAACATGGTTCAGATTCCTGGACTCCTAAACACTTTATTAAATATGATAAAGCAAGTAGAGTAAGATGGTAAGATGTTAATTATAGAATCTAAGTGTTGATATTCAAGGGTTTGCTGGAAATTTATTTTAACTTTTCTATATGTTTGAAAAATTTCATAATCAAACATTGAAAAAACACTTTTTGAATTTATCATTAAAAAAACCTTACTAATGTGTCAGGCCACCTGAATCTTTGTCCTATATAGACCTGCAAGGATTCTCGGCTTCTCTTCTACCCTGTGATATGCATAGGTCTATGTAGGACAGCCTGAGTACTTAGTACTTGTAGCTCACGAGCCCAGTTAGTATAATCTCATTAAGAAAGTGAACTAGTATGATGCTCTATAGAATATCAAGATGATCAAAGTTCTTCTGGACTTGATTGTAACAGAACAGGAGGGCTAACAGATAAGATAGCCCTATGACAAGACCAAGAATGTGTACTGTTATTCTTTCCATATGAATGTGAACTGCGTGTAATCATCCTTGAAGATGGGATTGAAATGAACACATTGGCCTAAAGAATCCTAAGTGGCAGAGGCTAGGTTTACCTGGTCCAGGAAAGATACCACATCCAGCAAAGCAGCTAAGATTGTGGCTTCCACTTGATTAAATCTGAGTAGTCTACTGTTATCATTCACAGTTCATTCGCATTTTGCATGAGCCAAATGGGATTACTTTCTTGGGGATATAAAAAAGCTGACCTCCTCTACATTTTTTGTTTGTTTTCAAACACAACAATTTTACCATTCACTTAATGGCAACTGGTAATCATCAAATTAGCAATGGTTATCTGCAAACGTTATTATATTACCTGTGTGTCATTTCTCAAGGTTGATCAAATAACTAGAGTCACAGACATTTCCCACATAAGATGGAGCATATAAATCAGACTTGGTTTATCACCAGTCTTTATAAAACCAGACCTAGGGAAAGAGCTAGGTCTGGAGACAGACACATGTATGATTTTAAGATAGCAAATGTTCCCCTGCCTTTAAAAAAAAATCTTTGAATAGATGTTTTTAGAACAGTTTTAGGTTCACAGCAAAATTAAACAGATAGTATGGAGGTGTCCCATATATCCCCTGCCCCCACACATGCACAACCTACCTCATTATCAAAACCCCCCAGTTGGTACTAGAGTGGTACATTTGTTACAATCAGTGAATCTGCATTGGCACATCATTACACAAAGCCCATATTTACATTAGGATTCGCTCTTTGTGAACACTTTATGAGTTTTGATAATGTATAATGACATGTTATTTACTATTATAGTGTCATACAGATTAGTTTCACTACACTAAAAATTCTCTGTGCTCAGCCTATCCCTCCCCGCTGCCCCCAGCAACCATTCATATTTTTACCGTCTTCATAGTTTTGCCTTTTCCAGAATGTCATATAATTGGAATCATGTGGAATGTAGATTTTTCCATATTGGTTTCTTTTACTTATCCATTTAAGGTATTTCCATGTCTTTTTATGACTTGACAGCTTATTTTCTTCTTGGCACTGAATAATATCTCATAGTTTGGATTCACCACAGTTTGTTTATCTGAAGAACATCTTGGCTGCTTCCAGGTTTTGGCAATAATAAATACAATGTCTATAAACACCCATGCACAGGTTTTTGTGTGAATATTAATATTTCAGTCCATTTTGGTAATTATCAAGGAGTACTACTGCTGCATGATATGGTAAGATATGTTTAGTTTTGTAAGGAACTGTCAAACTGTCTTCTAAAGTGGCTGTATCAACTTGCATTCCCACCTGCAATGAATGAGAATTCCTGTTGCTCCACATCCTCACCAGCGTTTGGTATTGTCAGTGTTTTGGATTTTTGCCATTTGGATAGGTGGAAGTGATATTTGTTTTAATTTTCAATTCCCTGATAACATATGATGTTGAGCATCTTTTCATATGCTTATTTGTCATCTCTGTGTCTTCTTTGGTAAAATGTCTTTTCAGGTCTTTACGCATGATTTAACTGAGTTGTTTGGTTTTTTTTAGTTATTGAATTTTAAAAAACCTTCGTATATTTTAGGTAATGTCCTTTATCAGACATGTCCTTTGCAAAAGTCCCACTCTGTGACTTATTTTCTCATCCTCTTGACCCATACCTTCTCAAAATCATTTATGGTGCCACTAATCTCTTCAATCCCTCCACGGGTGTAGCATTACTTCTAACTTATTATTTTCGCCAGCAGATGGAGTGCAGTTGCAGGAGCTTCCTTTTGGCCCTATTTACCCTAATAACTTTTACACCACAGGCCAGGGAACCAGTAAAAGGACTCTAATAGCTTCTAAATGTACGTGCTCAGAGACTGGGGAAATGACAAGTGAATATTTGAGCACACTGGACTCAATGTGAATTGATCTTTAGTCAATTCTTTTGAAAGAATAAATGCACACTAAGGAAAAGAGAAGACTGAGAACTTCCAAGACCAGTTGGATGTAGGACCTGAGCTGTCATTTATACGGGAGGACTCAAGTGCCATGATGGCTCCGTGAATGCTTGGTCTTGAGGATTCCAGCTGATAGTTTAAGCTTCAGTTTCTCCCTAAAACATGGAAATATTAATGACACCTACTTCATGGAGTTGTAAAGAGAATTAAATAAAGAAGATAATGCTAGCATTTAGTTAAGTTCTCAATTCATGCTGGTTACAGTGCTAATGCTAGAGCTAATGCTGCTTATTTTAAAAATATAGCTTTTAGAACTAGCTCTGTGAGGGAGTGCTGAATAATGAGAGGGCAAACATGAGATACAGAAGAAGAAAAAGGAGAAGAAAAAATGAAAAAAAAAACAAAGAATTAAGAAAAAAGAAGGGAAAGAGAAATAAGGAGAAAACAAGATTTTTAAAAAGACGAAGAAAAAAAATAAAAAAAAAAAAGAGGAGAGTTCAACTATTTGTATGCTATGATTAGAGGTTCAGACTTGTCAGATGCTGTTGGATGTCAAACATTTCTCTGAATGTACTAGAAGACTGTAACGTATTTCAACAACTAAACACAAGTAGCACCAAAGGTTCAGGTTTAGAACCATAGTCATGATTATCTGCTAGGCCAGTTATCTACTGCTGCCTAGTAAAAATTGTTCCACAACAAACTGGCTTACAAAAATAATTTATTATAATTATTTCTCATATTTCTGTGGATTGACTGTGCTTAGCTGGACAGTTCTTGCCCGGGATCTTTCATGCAGTTGCAGTCAGAGGTCAGCAAGTCATCTGAAATCTTAACTGAACTCTATGTCCAAGGTGATTCATTCAAATGCCTGGTAGTGATGGTAACTGTTGGCAGCACCTACAAATGATTTCTTCACTGGTCTTGAACTTTCTCACTTTATAGCAGCCTCAAAGAAGTCAGACTTTGTAGTTGGTGGCTCAGAGCTCCAAGCAGGCAATGCAGAAGCTACCAATCTTTTTTATTTATTTTTTAAATATATTTTTAAAAATTATTTTATTTATTTCTGAGAGAGAGAGAGAGAGAGTGTGAGGGGGGAGAGGCAGAGAGAGAGGGAGATACAGAATCTGAAGCAGGCTCCAGGCTCTGAGCTAGCTGTCAGCACAGAGCCCAAAGCGGGGCTTGAACCCACAAACCGTGAGATCACGCCCTGAGCTGAAGTCGGATGCTCAACCGACTGAGCCACCCAAGCGCCCCGCTACCAGTCTTTTTAAAGATTAGTCCTGGAGCTGGCCCAGGACTCTATCTCTATCCTGCTCTAACCTACTCTATCATACCTCTATTACTCAAGTGAGTGATGAATGTCAGCCTAGATTCACGGGGGAGGAAAATAGACTCCTCAACTCTCAGTAGGATGAGTGGCAAACAATCTCCACCTATTTTTAATTTACTACACCTGTTCTCAAAAGACAACACCATATAGGAGACAAGCATGATTTCTGGGTCCACACAAACCAGCAGAACATTGTTTGAGACAATTGCAAGTGTGGAGTTAAAAAGTGAGTAAAAGTTATAATCTTGGTCCTGAGGAGACTTTACACCTAATTAGCCTGTAAGGAAAAATAAGTGCTATTTAGAAAACAAACAAACAAAAAATCTTACTTTTGCATTCTAGAGAAGGAACAAGAATTAGTAATGACACCAGAGACTCAGAGGCCACTTGGATTTTTGTTGCAAAGCTTGTTAGGACTTTTGGGATAAGAAATATAAGACCTTCTTGGACAAAGCCCAGTTAGGAGTTGACCCAGAATGGCGAGATTCTCTTCATTAAGAAGTTAGCATTAATTCTGGATTTTCTGTTGGTGGCCAGCAGCACTAGAACTTCAAAAAGAAGAAGGAAATGGAAAAAAAAATGAATTAGGAAAGGAAAACCATTAACATGATGGAAGGGTCAAGGGTCCTGAGCACCTGAGGAGGTATGCTCCAAATTTGCTTGGGACAGCATACATATTAGTGAATAAACAACGTTTAAGTCCCCTCAATACAGAATTCAATACATACTGTTTATAAAAATTCAAACTCATGGTATTAATGCTTTTGCATAAAGAGATCTGTACATGTTGGCATTTTAAGCATCTGCAATTTGTTTAAGAGAATTTGGCTTCTTAGGGTGAATGCCAGATTTATGATTCAAGTTTTACATGTGGAATTGAATAATTGGTTTTGACTTAAAATTTTATGTTCAATTTATGACATTGGCATGATTTATTAAGCACTTTGGAAGGGTTTATTAAGGCAGAAAATATATTTAAAGGAAAAGGGAATATATTGAATTTATGAATACAATTAAGAATATTTCAAGGCAGTTAATTAAATCTGTTAAGTGGACTAATTAGTCTAAGGCCTTTAAAAATGTTTGCTAAAATATGTTAGGCTTGTGAGATTTGTGGGGTAAATTCAAAAACTGAAGGAAGTTTTGATTTTGTAACCATTAATGAACTGTATATTAATTTTTATTCCAAAGTAAACCACTGAATACTATTATTTGTCTAGTATTATCCTGAAGTGCATAAAAAAGCTCACATTTAATGGTACTCATCCCTTGAATAGATAATTCTAGTATATGGGATACCCATCTATCAATAGGCTGCTTTTCAGACATTTTGAAATTGTGAAGATATCTGAGTAGGTTCAGTCAATAGAGCTAAATTGGCTTTCAGGCATCACCTGATTCTTCTCTCCTGGTCTTTTGATTTTGTGATAATTCCCTGAATGATGACGTCTTTCCCAAATAACAAGTAGCCATGAAGAATATGTCAACTTTTGTAAGTTAGTCTTTCTAATGTTCATGGGCAAAACATTACACCTCTTGTTTTCTCTCTTCTCAGAAGCAGATGAACAGGCCAAGTTTAAAGTTTATCTGAATGAGGAACAAAGACTGGAAAGCTTTAGGCTGCGGGGATGTGTTCAAAACCTTAGGAACTGGTAAAGAAGGGGATTACAGTAAAAGTCTGTATGTAACCTTAACTACAATGTTAACTAAGAAAATCATTATAGCAACACAGGTTGGCATGTTTATAGCTACTTTTCTTTAACAAAAGATTAGAAAATAAAGGAGAAAGGGAAGTGGATGAGACATTCCTGTGATCATACAGCCTAAAACAGTAGACTTCAAAGCTTCCGAAGAAACCATTCTTGTAATCCAGTGCTTAATTCTCTCTAAGTACCAACTGGCAAGGTTGGCTTAAATATTTATTAGGATTCCCAGTAGGAAACTTAAATAGATGTAATGGCCATTGACATAAATAGAGGTAAATATTTTATTTTCCTCATTATTTTTAGTTAAAAAAATCTTCATTTTTGAAGAGTTAATGAGAATTTTTAAGAATACTGATCATTTGTTACTTAGTTTCATGGGTTTTACAAGCTTCATCTATCCATTTATTTACTTTTTTTTAAAATTCAGCAAATATTTACAAGCCCCACTGTGTGCAGTATTCTGCCTGGAGCTTCAGGGACAGAATGAGATTAGTGGCATTAGAAGTCATTAGAAGTGGCTGGTATCCAGTTGGCTTATCCCTTCCCCAGCTCTGCTCAGGTACAGCCTTGGTCTTAAATGCTTCCTTAGCCCTTCTTAATGAGGACAGGGAGGATTTAGGAGCTTGCTGTTGTTGGCTTGGGGAGATGTGACCCTGGCTCGATAGAAGTCTTCTGCTTCTGTTGTGTGGACTAAGCTGTACAATCAGCATGGGTTTCTCGTCATGTTGGAGTCCATCATTGGTCTTAGCTTGGGCTGTTGCTCTGCTCAGCAATTTCTAGCATCTTCCCCATAGGTCCTCTCTCACTCACTTTAGCTCCAGATGATGGATGGGGAAGGATCAAAGAGAGAAGGGAGAAGAGAGCAGGCATTGGAATTATGATGCTCTCTCAGCCCAACTTCCAACTGATGGTTATGTTGCTTCAGCCCCAGACTGATCTAGTATCCTGACGATACCATTGATTGTGAGGGTGTCAGGTGGCCCTATCCTATCCTGTCCTGTGGAACTGCCATTTCCATCCTTAGATCTGTTTCCAGTGCCACCTAAGTCTGGTTCCTCTTCTCAATAGCATTCTCGAGAACTTTGCCTGTCTGGGATATTATCCCAATAGGCTAGGTAAATTAGTTGTGACCAAAACGTTGAAATAATAAGACTACCTTACATATGAATAGCATGTTATAATTTATACGGTTCCATTTAAAGTATTTCTACTTGGTAGATCATATACATGCTTGTTGCCTCTTTCTTTGAAATTCACATTTTCATAAAGATCATAGTGGGGAGAATTTGCAGCAACTGAATTTGCCCAATAAAATTTCATTGATATTCATAAATATATAAAAGCTATATTAGCTATGTAATCAATCGTATATTACAAGCTAATGTCGCCAGTATAGAAACTGATACTTGACAGAATTGAGCAATATTTAGAAGCCGCTTCAGTTCAATAGAAATTTGTTATTCTAAGAGGCATTTTACAGAAAGTGAAATATAAAAAGTCAAGATACATATGAAAAAGTAGTCGAACATACCAGTAATCGAAGAAATGTAAATTAACAATGAAATATACTTTCAAGCTTGCAGATTGGCAAAGGTATTAAATAATGGTTAATAACAAGAGTGTCAAATGTAAACTGCTAAAATATGTACTGGCACAACATTTCTGAAGAGTAATCTGGCAACATATTGTCTTAAAAATATGAATACACTTGACACGACAATTTTCCTTCTAGGAATATATTCTAAGAACTAATCAAATATGTATAAAAAGGATGTTCATTACATCCTTTAACATCCTATGACATTGTTTATAATATGAAAAATTGTGAGCAACAAATGTTCAAAAATAAGAGCTTAATGAAATAAATGATAATGCGGTCCTCATAAAGGCTATTGTAGAGCAGTTAATGATATGGATGGATGATATGATATATTTTAAGTAAAAGAAAAATGTTTCAAAATACTATGTACCATCTCATCCCATTTTAATTCTACGTGCATGATATATGAATGGACTAAACACCAGAAGGATATGTGCCAAAATATTAATAATGACTATCACTGAATGGCTTAATTATAGGATATTTAATCTCTCTTTTTAGTTATTTTTATACTCTAAATCTCCCCGTTCTCTTTGTAAATAAAAAAATAGATTAAAAATCATAGAGAAAAAAGTAATTATCCCAATGGCTACCCGTGTGATTTAAGGTAGCAGTTCTGAAATATTTTGTTCTCAGGACCTCCTGATATACTTTCAAAAATTATTAAGGAATCCAAAGAGCTTTTATTTACATGGATTCTATATATTTATATTTATTGTGTTAGAAATTACAACTGAGAAATTAGGAAAGTATCTGTGTGTTAATTCACTTAAAATAATATTAAAAAATCCTTTGCATGTTAACATACTTTTATGAAAAGCTACTATATATATTTTTCTCACATTTAGTGAGAAGAGTTGAACTGTTCCACATTAAAAAAAAAATCTCTTTAATATCTGACTTCACAGAAGATAGCTGGATTTTCATATGCTTCTGCATTTAATCAACTGTGGTATCTCATACTGTGTAGCTTCTCGGAAACTCCACTGTCCATTCCTGAGAGAACAAGAGTGAAAGGGCAAATAAAATCAGGTGTTTATTATCATTATGAAAATAATATTTATGTGAAAATTGTTTGGACCTTGTAGACCCTCTGAGAGGGTTTCAGAACCTTCTGCAATCCCCGGACCACACTTGAAGAACAACTGATTGAAAGCACTGCAGCCAGGTGGTATGAGGAAATAAATCATTATTAAAAGATAACAATTCGAAGTGTTTGTTGGTGGCAAGAACTATGCCCAGAGTTTATGTATACAATTTTGTTTAATCCCAACCCAAACCATAAGAACTAATTACCATCATAAGCTTCATGTTTTAGGTGAGGAGGCTAAGACAAGAAGAGGCCAAGCAATTTGATTATACTCCCCAGGGCATTTGTCTCTAGTGCTGGTGCCTGACCGTTACCTACCTAGAGCGCCAGCTATCACCTCACACCATCCTGAAGAAAGATGGCCACATGCTGGATAACTCTGTAATTTCACCTCACATCTGGGGTCCATGGTATCTGGAACATGGGCTTATTTATCAGAAAATAAAATAGTCTTACATGCCACAGTATGCCAAAAGGCAAAATTCAGAGGATATTGAAGAAACATCCTTCCAGAGTTTAGTACATTATGTCACCTCTTAGATTACAGGGTCAGCCTCACATGGGAGCATAGAGATCTTTCTTTCCTTGGCCTTTTGCTGCCTTCCTTCCCCCCCCTCCCCCATTGCTCTCTTGGTTGTGGGGATCCTGTCCCTATTCTTTGCATCAGGCTAAGCTGGTGAGAGTTGTTTACTCTGGGCTATTTATTCTGGAGAGCAGAAGTGAGTTATTAAGTTTTCAGAGTGGAGCACCCACCAGAGAGGCCAACCCCTCTCTTGCTAATATTGAGCCCCTTTCCCAGCATAACTTCAGTGCTTTGGTATGCCGCCTAAAAGCACAAGCCCAGTGTATTCTGAAAGCCAAATTTACCTGAACATTAACAAAGTTCAAAAGATAACTTCCTTTAATATTTGAAATGATTTTTTTCATGTGATAGTTTATCTGTCATGTGTACTTCCAAAGGACTTTACTTTGTGGCCATCTTTTAACAATATATAGCTATTGCTCATTTTATGATCGCGAGTATATGGAAGAGTTAGAGATGCATCTGCAAAACCTTTTGTGTGATATAAGGAAACATGTGGTCTAGGCTTCTACTTCTCCTCCACCTCTGGTTTTAGTCACCTTGAAATAGCCTTCTCTACTAGTTCAATTTACAAAGTAATTACCTTCTTTGCTCTCCCCTAAAACCTGGAGACTTAGCTACCATGTATTTCTATTAGGGTTTTTTTTGTTTTGTTTTGTTTTTAGGATATTAACTCTTGGACTTTAGGAAGCATGCTTTTAATCTTTTCTCTCGTTCTCATCCACACACACACATATTCTGGAGGGCGAGGAGAGTGTTTTATTCAGTTCTATCACATTTGTGCCTAACAGTGTAACAGTGCTTGGCACGTACTGATATATTCAATAAAAACATGTTGGATCGACTCTAATAGAAATAATTTTAAAAATTCCTTTCTTGTTTTCTTTCTTTTCTTCCTTCCTTTTCACCATACAATAAACACTGAATTCTTAGAAGCCTAATACCATGCTAAGCAAGTACCAAGTAAGATATTTAACCTGCCTGACTTTGAGAAGCTCACAGTGAACCAAACTGCAGTTGAAAAGGTAGGTACTGAGGCATGTGGGTGGCTCAGTCAGCTGAGCGACTGACTTTGGCTCAGGTCATGATCACTCTGTTTGTGAGTTCGAGTCCCAGATTGGGCTCTGTGCTGATAGCCTGGAGCCTGCTTTGGATTCTGTCTCCCCCTCTCTCTCTGCCCCTCCCTCTCTCTTTCTCTCTCTCTCTCTCAAAAATAAATAAACATTTTAAAAAATTTTAATAAAAAATTAAAAAAAGAAAAGGTAGGAACTGTTCTTACCTTTTGGGTCTTCAAAGTAATTTTGGGAGATAAGATCAAGATAGTATCCTAAGCCAAAATGCCATAAGCTGACAGAAACAATATTTTCGAATGAAAAATCAGTAGCTGTTCTGAGAATTCAGAAAATGTGCTGACTAATAGCAGACTAGAAATCTTGAGGAATTTCTAAGTGTTAAAACTAACTACCAACCAACCAACAACAAAAAAACAATTATGTAGGATCAGATCATGGGAGAAATAACCTTCAGAAAATCTGGCCCAAACACACACACAAGAGTACTTATACCCAAGTGGGAACAATGCTGGGGAAGGCTAAGCTCCAAGTTAGTGGTTTCAAGGAGGAAGGGTCCCTAGGCTGCTCAGAGTGTGTAACCACTGCTGCTGCAGGGCAGACCCTCCCTCTTCTCTCTCCCACCTGTGGGAGCAAGGTGTCCCACTTGTGAGAAGAATCAGAGGCAGTGGCTGAGCTGGCCCAGAGGCTAAAGTAAGTAGGCACTGGAGCCTGAAAGGCAGTGTATTGCCACAGGCAGTTGCTCCTCAAGCCCGGTCGGTGGTAGGGGCCTCCATCTCCGAGAACAAGACACCAGTAGGCTCTGGGCAGCACATCCTGTCTTTCTCCCACAGTCGCTGATGGCTTAGAGAAAACACAGCAAGCAGGTGTACAGGGATTTTCGGAGATCATCCCACATTCTTGGAGTCATAGGACAAACAGAAGAAGAATTTAAAAATAAGTACAATTAATATCTGTGAATTCTAAGAGATTCTTGTATCTATAAAAAATAAACAAGTAGAGATTTTGGAAATTAAATCTTTGTCACAAAAGACTAACATTATCACTATATTAAGAGTTCTTTTAAATCAATTAAAAAACAAAAATACAGTAGAAAAATTGGCAAGGATAAGGGATGTAAAGGATTCTTAAATATTTGACAATACGCTCTGCTTTACTTATGGTAAGAAAAATGCAAACTAAAAGTACAATTAGAAAATATCTTTCACCTATAAGATTAATAAAGTTTAATTGCTTTGATAACACATTGAAATGGTGAAAGTGTGAGAAAATAAGTTTCCATATGTTGCTAATGAGAGTAATATCAGCATAATCTATATGAAGACCAGTTGGAACAGTTAGGCAAGTTCCAATCAATCAAGTTATAAAATTCCCTTTATCCAGCAAATGTACTCTTAAAAAGTTAGATATGCATGCACACAAATGAAATTTTAATTGTGTGTATATAAAAATATTAATTGCAGACACTCTTGGGTTAGCACAAATATGGAAAACAACCAAAATATCTATCCATGGGAAACTAGTTAAATAAATTATCCATACAAGGAAAACCTATGCATTAAAAAGATTGCACAATTCTGCATTTAAGAAGTTACTCTACAAATATTCTTGCACATAACTGATGTATTTGCACAGATACACTTGCAAAGTGAATGAAATAATATATGAAGAAGACTAGTTATTGAAACATTTCCTGTAATTGCAAAAAGTGAGAAATAAAACAAATGTCCCTTAATAGCTGATCCATTAAATAAAATAGGGTACATTCAAATGTACATCAAAATTAGTTTTATGGGTAAGATACTGAAAGTTCTCTTCAGATACATTGTTAAATGAAAAGGCAAGTATATATTCTGCTATCTTTTGTGAGTAAGGGGGAAGAAAAAATATATATATTTGTGTTGTATCTGTACAGAAAAACTCTGGACCATTGCAAGAAAATGAAAATAGTGGTGTTCTGGTTTGGTGCTCAAAACTGGGCAAAGAGAGGAATATGAGCTACAGAGTTTTTACTGTATGTCTTAAATTTTTAAAAAATTGAACTGTATGAGTGTATTGCTTCTTCAATAAATGTATATCTAAATTTTTTTTGAGAAAAGCACAAAAATCAAACAATCAAACAAAAAAGAAATGTTTCCATATGTATTTATATTTTTTAAATGTTTATTTTTATCTTTGAAAGAGAGAGAGAGAGAGAGAGAGAGAAAGTGTGGCCAGGGGGAGGGGCAGAAAGAGAGGGAGACACAGAATCTGTGCAGGCTTTCAGCACAGAGCCCAACCTGAGACCAGAACCCATGAACTGTGAGATCATGATCTGAGTGGAAGTCGGACGCTTAACAGACTGAGCTACCCAGGAACCCCCATATGTATTTATATTGATGTCCAAAATAAATTGCTATGTAAAAACCAACGCAAAATGAACAACAAAGCACAAAAGCAGAACATGTGTGGAGTATGATACTGGTGTGTGTGTGTGTGTGTGTGTGTGTGTGTGTGTGTGTGTTTAAAAGCCTGACTCCAAGGCTGCATATGCACACACATCTCTGGGAAGATACACAAGAAATTAGTGTCAGGAGGAAGAACTGAAAGAGAACTGGAATGGCTAAGGGGCAGAGATGTAAGAAAACTTATATTTGACTACATTCCTCTTAGTACTTTTTGCTTTTTGTTATATGTGTATATATCACCAATTCAAAAAATGAAGTAGTTTTCAAATGACATTACAATAAAAAAATCAATAGATTGGTTGAATATCATCATTGACATATGCTAAGAGATTTCATATGCTAACTGGGCAAAGAGGGGATCTTATTTATTTAGTATATATATGTTGGAAATATAAGGGTAAAGCCTGAAAAAATTGAAACAATGTATGAGCTTCAAACCATACAGGAATCTCAATAAAACAAATCCTGCTACTCCCACGTTAATACAATAATTTACTCCACCTTTAATCAATAGAGCAAAAGGAGAATATGAAGATAAATGTAATCCATAAGAAAACAAACAGAAGATTTAAATTATGAGGGGAAGAAGAAGTCCATGTATATAAGTAATCACAATAAATTTCTAGTAGTGGCAAATTTTTAGTAGTTTTTCTACGAGAGATATCCAAAATAAATTACTGAGATAAATTAAAATCAAGGACAAGACATACATACCAGGTTAATACTAACTGAGATAAAGTTTAAGTATTGTTAAATTAACATAAGACAAAATGGAGTCCCAGAAAAAAAGCATGGAAAGGGACAAAGAAGAGTATTTCATATTGGGAAAAGGAAAAATTACAATAATATATAATAGTCATGAACATTATGTATCTAACAACATCAAAGTGTATAAATAAAAAACAGTTAAAAGTACAAAGGAAAAACGATCAATCTGCAATCGCAGTGGGAGATAGCTCCGTAGGAAATAACAGAACAATTAGACAAAAAGAAGAAAGGATCTAGTTTAGAATAACACTATTAGCATGTTTAATACTTAACTTTGTATCCAAAAAACAATGATTACCCTGTCTTGTCAAACACATACAGTACAGAAAATTAACCATGTATTATTGGCCTATAAAGAAAATCTCAACTAATTGCAGAAACCAAAAATCATACAGACCATGTTTTCTGAGCACAAAACAATAAAAGGAGAAACTATTAAGAATAGAAAAAAAAGCACCTATCCATTTAGAACATACAAACAATTCTTCAAATTCAAGTAAAAGAAAACAGCAAAAATCTGGCATTTTCCTGGGACTGCATGGTTGGCTTCTTTGTACTGGTACATTGTGAAGTCAGGGGGTGAGGGGGTTGAAAGTTTGTTCAAGACCGCTGTGGTTCTAAGGAGTATTGCCAAATGTACACCTTCCTTGTCGTTGTACACGTTTACTTCAGTAAGATTAATTTTTAAGAAATATCAGAATATGGGACACTGAGCACTTTGTCCTATCTGGAGAAGTTGCAGCCAAATGCATAATAAAATTGAATTGTTGAAATAGAGACATGGTTTTAAAAAAGGTTACAGAGCTATACATATGTCTTAATTTACATTTGGAGGAATAAAATATTAAAATGTTAGGCTTATTCGTATATATTCCCTTCTCCAAAGTTAGGGGGAAGCACATACCCATCTTGGGAAATCATTTGAATGAACGAAAGGTCTCCAGGTAGAAAATGGCATCTGACTCTGATAAATGGCACTGCCAGTTAACTGGAATATTTCCCTGAAACTCTCAAACAGGGCTTCAGTAAAAACCATTTAACATCGCTTAATGAGAAAGCTACTGATGAATGGCCGACTCGGACATCTGAACAAGAATCTTTTGGAATGCTAGATCTGGAAGAACTCTTATAGATAATTGTTCAATATCATTACCGTCATCACCAATTTTAGAGTGAGATAACTAGAACTGAGGTTTTCTCTTTCCCAGACAGTATTCTTTCTATACTTCTCATTCCTGCTTACCATGTCCTTCAAATTTTTTCACTCTGAATCATAACAGCTTAATGAATCAAGCACCCCTTAATTAAAATACTCAGAGAATGTTTTACTGCTTAGTGGTATACACCTTTAAAAGTAAAGCAGAAAATGAAATGTGACTGTCTCTCAGACAATGTGTACTTTGTAAACCCTGGAAATCAGGAAGATTGTATAATTGGCACCTTTCCCAAGTTCAGCCAGTCAGGGCCAATTAAGGGGATTCACCAGTGTTAATTTTTCAAGCAGTAAAGAACCTCATGATGTGAAAATTCGTCTAGCAAGCTAGAGCAAAGAAAGCATCGGTTTGCTCAGGCTGATACTGCCCCAGGGCTGGGACGTGACACTTGTGATCTCCCTTACTTATCTGATTACAAAGGATGATAAAGAAGACAGGAACATCTTTTAACTGCAGGGCAAATTTCAACTCTTCAAGGAAGGAACTAGTAACATATTAGTTGTGAATGGACACCTATAAGGTGTTTTTTTTTTTTTTAAGTTGTTGTTTTGTTTTGTTTCATTTCTTTCACAATCCTCTCCCTGAGGCATCAGAATGCAAGGAGATTCACATAGAAGGTGAATTTTAACTTAAGTATGTGTTAGCCTTGCAATGATATTAATTACAAAAATTTAATTCATTAAGTAAGATCTGCCTCCATTATTAATTTTAATGTACTTGCTTTCTCTCTGAAACCTTTTAACCACCTCCTCTGTGGGACAGCACAGTATATTAGAGAAGAATTATTGAACATTTCCCTTTACATTTAAAGGAGTTCCTCCGGATTTAAAAAACTAATGAGAAAGTGGTATTCTGCTAGGTTTGGGGGGCTAGTTTTTTTTACTTTTGAAAAAGAGATTAAAAGAAAGAAAAAGGGATTATTCTGTACTAATGAAAACTGTTAGACAATTAGAGCTCCTATTTTTTTTTTTTAAATATCACACGTCAAATGGACTTCTTGAAAACAAATTATGGGTACTTTTGAATATAATACAGGGACTTTTTTCACAATATCAAACTATAAATACTTCTAACCTTCTAGACACAATTAAAAATATTCTACTTTCAGGTTTCTCCTATAAAGAAGCAGCCTGTTAGTCGTATAGTTCTATTTTGTATGTCTTTCTTTCACATGGAGTTGGCCTAAACAGATTTTTTACATAAATAAGTCCAAGAGAAAAGGTGATATTTTTAAACAGGCAGCATTTTTAGAATAAAAATGCACAAGATGTAGAGATAAAAGATTTGGCACCAAAGTCAGACTTGTCCTCCATGTATGCAATTTAGAGCACATAACGTACATCAATTCTTTGACTATAAATTGAGAGAAATAATATTTAATTCATTAGGTTTTTGTGGGGATTAAAGAAATCTACTGGATTGTGAGCTTCTTGAAAATTAGCATTGCATTTTATTTGCCTTTTTCTTTTGATTTTTATTAAGCATGTCCCTTGGTCCACTCTTCTATGTGGTGTGATTAGATTGTCAGGGACTAAAATATTAATTTTAATGTACTTACTTTTCCTTTTAAACCTTCCAGTCATATTCTCTGTTATCTTTATTTTATCACCAACGATATTCCTTCTGACATAATGGAGATTCGTATAAATATATAGCTTGGTATTAACTTAATGGCTCTTGCTAGTGAAGATGTTCTAAACCTGCATCTACTTTTTGCACATACTTCTTTGATGTCATCTCCTACCACTCTGCTCTCTGCTCACTCTGCTCCAGCTGCGCAGGCCTCTCTGGTGTGTCTCTGGGCCTTTACAGCTGCTGACTCAAACAGTGTTTCCTAGATGGATCTCCACGCATCTTGCTCCTTCAATACCTTCTCTTTTCAGCTCAGGTCTCAGCAAGATTGCTGTTCCACCTTCTATAGAGTAGCATCCTCAGTCTTTATCTCCCGTGCCTTCTTGTAAGCCCTATCCTGTTTACCTTATTAACCTTTCCCCATAGTACTATGAGCAACTGGAAAAACCCTCTTTCTTCCTTCCTTCATTCCTTCCTTTCTCCCTTCCCCTCTCTCTCCCTCCCTCCCTCTTTGTCTTTCTTTCTTTTCTTTCTCTCTTTCTCATTGTCTGTCATCTTTCATTAGAATAAAGCTTTGTTGGGCCAGAGATTTTGTTTTGTTCTTGCACTTGATTCTTGATAAATATTTGCTGAATGATTAAATGATTGAAGAAATGAATTAGTGCGTATAGAGAGGATTTAAAAACCCTTCTTCCTTTACTCCAGACTGAGATAGGACTCATTAACATAATTCCAGGACAGAATGAAATATCTTAATTCAAATGTTCAGTATCTCTTCCCATTATTATTATTATTATTATTATTATTATTATTTTTTTTTTTTTTAGAGAAAGAGAGAGCGAGCGAGCAGGGAAGAGGCAGAGAGATAGAATATTACACAGGCTCCATGCCCAGTGCAGATCCCAACCAGGGCTCCATCTCACCACCCTGGGATCATGACCTGAGCCAAAATCAAAAGTTGAACTGCTAACCAACTGATCCACCCACGTGCCTCCCGTTATTACTTTTTTTTCTTAACATCTGTCTTTTTCCATTGCATTATAAAGTCTTTGGGAGTTGGTGTTCCTGTTGTATTTATGTCTGTACCCTTTCCTTTCATCCTCCACTCATTCTCTTTGTACTGAATAGCACATAGTAGACGCTTACATTTTCATTAAACAAGACAAACACACAACCCACCATAGCTTTTGTAGTTGTTTAGCCCGACCGAGGAATGTCACAGGGACTGTGATATTAAATGTCATACGGTTATACTGTATATACTATACTTTTTTTTTCAAGGTTTAAAAAGAAATCAGTTGAGGGTATTTCTCTTCTTGCTCATAGAGATATCTGAATAAGGCTTCATTTCCCAACGCCTGCTCCTCAGCTCCAGGCACTGTAAAGATAGAGCTTCCAAGACTCCTGGTGAAGAAAAGCTTCTGAATGTCAGCACTAAAAAGTTGGTGGGATCTGTGTTTAGCTTTCTTTAAAAAGCAATTCTGGGAGAAAAAAAATTTTTTTGATTAGCCATTATGAGCCACCCTTTCTCAAGTGAGATTCTGTGAAGAAGTCTTTAAATGTTAGCTTCATTTTTGTAAACGTATGCACACTAGCTCTTTCATAGAACCAGAATGATCTTCCCGGATCAAAGATTTGCTTGAAAATCATTCTTTCATTAATGGTGAAGTGTCTATTTTGTTACAGTGAAATTCTAAGAACTCACTGTAGAAATTAATAAATATATTTTTAAAAACTCGAGTGCATTGTGCTTCCCATATAAAGACGATGCTTTGGATCTTGCATCAATGTCTTTGGCACTTTGAGCTGTTTTCTCAACAACGTGATTAGAGCCACATGTGAAAGATGACTGCCTGGAGCTGGGGTATGGGCTCTGGTCTTCCTGAAGAGTAGATATGTTTGAATTTAATTGCTAAAAGCTGGATGCATGCCTGTGTGCCATTCAGGACCACTGCTCTTGGTTAGTTTTGAATGAATTGAAATCATCTTGTCTATGCTTTCCTCCTACTTCTGCCACTTTCTAGTTATGCTGGTCATTTATACTTTCTGGACCTCACCTCTACAGGAAAAGTATTTTTAAAAATCCAAGATCCTAAAGATTTCAACACTTTGTTGAGGTTGAACACTTATGTTTTGAGGTTTTGGACTCTCCAGTCTACTCTATAATCTGTATCAATAAATCTCCAACTTTCAGTATATGTCACCTAGAAGATTAGATGATGGTTTTGTAATGATGAAAGTAATTACCTTAAGAGTGTGCCTAGGGGGGTCCCGTAATTTATAGGTCAGCTTACTGAAAGTGCCTATCTGTTTGACTTGTTTGCTTTTACTCTAAAGAAAGGCTAAATAATAACTTGCTGGATCATGCAGCAAAGAGTGACTGTAACAGGATCCTCTTCCTGTTGACAGAAGGTCAGCGTGGCTGTTCTCACTGTACTGACTGACATCTCTGTTCTGAGGAATAATTAGGTATCTTTATACCTTTGCTTGCTTCATCAGGAACATCCATTATTGACTGGGGCAGCAGAAGTAGAGACCACACCTGAAGGATGGGACATGCTTCCAGTGACGTTATCTGGTGTTTTGACAATTTTGCCATCTGTTCATCATTTGCAATAATTCTTGTGTGTGTGTGTGTGTGTGTGTGTGTGTGCATGCGCACACGCTTCAAAGGGGAATAAGAAGTCAAGGGCCACATTATTTCTTCAGAATCTTGGATTTTTATTTTCTTTTACCCAGTCAAGTGAACTTAGATTTAAGCCTGAAGGCCCACCTTAGACTGTCTCTGTACAAAGTCTTTGAGTGAATTCAATTTTTCAGAAAGGCAAAATGCAGGTTGGGGTCTACTTCATGCCTAAAGCCAATAGCTTCAATTTATCTCTCTGCCTTGACACACCAATATCCATACAGTTATTTTGGTAAACTTAGCCTTATAGTAGTGCACAGTGAAACTAATACCATGATATCTCATCGGTAAATCTCTAAGGTGGAGATAAGGAACTTTAATGATCCACTAAACATGTTAGGTACCAGATGAATCCAGGAATGTGATACCTAACTGCTATCGGTCACCCAGGACAGAAACCTGGCGATCATCCTTGACCCCATCCTCTCCTTTATTTTTCACAGCCAAATAACCCCCAAGTCCTGTTGCCTTGGCCTTCTGCATGTAGATTGAAGTGATTCTCTCCATCTCTATGCCAACTATTATTGTCATCATCTGGGTCTTAACGTTTAATCTCCTAGTCTCAATGCCCGTGCTATTAATCTTCCACACCAAATTAAAAATTAAACTTCTAAAGTGCAAAACTGTTTCTGTCACTGTACTATTTAAAACCACTAAGTAGATTGTTATTACTATCAAAGAATATGCCTGGCATATAATAGGTACCCAATCCATACTCATTAAATGAAAGAAAGAATGAATTCTGTAAGCCAGGATTCTTAGCATGACCAATAAAACCACCACTTCTACGCTATGCATTCCACCCACGTTATGCAAGGGGGTGTTTAGGTAGTTCACCAAAAAAAATGTATCTACTTCAGTGGTTATATATTCATTTTTTTAATAAGTTAAGTGTCACTGATTTTTCATATGTAGACATGATATAAAATGTACTTTTGGTGTAAATATCTTAGATTGCAATAACAAGTTCATTTGAAGAAGGAATATTAGCTAAAGGGCAATGGAAGTGAAACAGGGTTAAGGCCAACATTAAGAAGCCAACACTGAGTTGTAATAACTTGCGTACCTATTTGTTACTCCTATTGGACCATGAGTTTCTCTAGAGCAGTGGCCCTTTCATGATGCTGGCCACGGGGGAAAAATAAACTATTTTTTGAGTGATTAAAGTTAGGCAAATTCAGTTTGGATAGTATGAGGTCAAAGGCCTGGGTTAATGAATGGTAATTGTTAGGATGATGCCTAGACAAAATGACAATGTCAATAAATAGAACATCTTCAAAAAATAATAAAAAAAAGATAGCATCTTTAATATTCAGCCTTTGCAATGTTTCAGTGACTAGATGTGAGTTTTGAGAAGTGGTTCAAATAAAATTTTCAAGGCAGTGTCTACATAATACCAAATAGTATAAAGTGAAAAATTCAGTCAATTATTTGGATAGTTAGCTTTCACAGAACCAAACATTCAAATCACAGAAACCCTTTAGAAGATTGAATCTTTGGCTTACATCATAGCCTTCGTCTTCTGTTCTCCAAAACGTTGCTCTCTGAAGTAATCACTCTAAATTCTATTGATTAGATTAAAATGAAAGGAAAGCACAAGGATGCAGACAAGATGCTTTTTAATGTGCTTTTATTTATGGCTGTATGGCCTTGGGTTTCATTGGCTTTCACTTATATATTTTTTCCTCTTGAAATTCATTTGGACTTGTAGAGTACAAGAGTGTAGGGGATCTCAGTGATGGTCTGACCTCATTTGGGCAATAAAGGCATAAGCTAAGAGAGGTTAACACACCCTGGTCTGAAGGTCAAATTAAGCCGAGCTGAGACTATAAACCAGATCTCCTGGCACCCATGCTCCTGTGCTTCCCTCTGGGGAATGTTGCCGTTTGTTACTTTGTTAGCATTCCTTCCTTCCCATCTCTGTAATTCCTCTGCTTGCATTGACATCCTCCCTTAAATTGGATAGTCTTTAATTTTTTTGCTTTATTAAATGAGTTGAGTTAAGGCAGGTATGTAGAGAACCTTGAGCATTTGTCTTGTCATTAACGGTCCATTTCTGTAAGCAGGTTACTTTCCAGAATTTGTTTAGGAGGTCACCATGTTGTCTGATGACATGTACTTTCCTTGTGCAGAATTTATCAAAACGTAGGTCTTTCTGACACCCTTACCCAGAAGGAATGAACCAGTAAGTCAGTGGAGAACAAGACAGCCCTTTGCAGTTACAGGGAATCTTCTCAAGCACCTCCACCAATTTTGGAAGGTGCTAGGAAGAAGCTTAAAACAGTTCTTATTGCATAAAATGTTAAGAATCACTTTTTAAAAGAGCCTCAAGTGCTGTGGAGATACAAGTCATTTTTGGATGTAGCAGGAAAACTGTCTTCAGAAATATTGCCTGGTTTAGGTTAAGACATTTGTTCCCATAAAAGAATTCTGGATGACATAGTTCACATTCAGTATCACTGTAGTGAGTGCAAGGTCCCAAAGGTGTTTTTGAGAAGTAGACAGCGGTTTATGTGTTAGAACTCTTCCTGACTGAGTAACTTGGGCCATGATATAGAACTGGATGTTTTACTGGGGGCCTGTTAAGCAGCTGCCCACAGCTTTCTGGGTTTACTCTGCTTTTCCATCTGCTTTACCTGTCTCTATTTCTGAATAATTTATTTTGCCATCTGCATAAACAGAACACCTGGCTGAAGGCTAGCCCTTACTCCTACATAATTTAAAGGAAATAACCTCTTTAGTCTTTACTGAAATAATGTAATGACTTTCAAGAACAAAACCCTTAAATAAATAAATAACTCTTGGGGACATTTCTAGTGCTTTAAGACTTACACTAACAGCTTAAAAGTTAATACCAATCTGTTTTTTAATTAAAATGCCTTCTCATTTTTGCATTCGTTTTAATTTTTTCCCTTAAGGTATCAGTTCTAACAGTTGTTTAGCTTTCAAGTTCCTTGCTGGTGTCCTTTGTATGTCTTCATGTAGAAGAGCCAGGATGGCAGACGATTGTGACTTATTGGAAGTTGCTCAAGTTTTTTGAAAAGTTGCTCAAACTTTTGACTGCCTGGGAGAAATAGCAATCACTTCATGTGCCTTTTCCTAGCAGTTTACTTTGGTAAATGCTTAGACCTCTGTTAGCAAATCTGCGTGGTATTATATGAGTAACGTTTTGTCCTGGATGATTTCTGTCTTTGCAGAAGTACCCTTGGTGATGCAATGGTTTTTAACGTTGTTGTTTCATTTTGCTTTCCTTTGTTTGTTTTATGTTTTTTTTACTGTGAAAGGAAACTCAATTGGGGTATAGATTTGTGAGGTGAAGGCAAGCACTAAAGTTGAACTCCTACAGACCTATGTATTAATAAACAATCTTATGAACTCTCAGTCATTTACATTTCAGTCATGACAAGAATAAAAGTATCTCATATCAGATCTCTACTTAGCTGCTTACTGGCTGTATGACTTTAGGTGCTTGACCTCAACTTTCTGGGCCTCAGTTTTCTCACCCATAAAATGGAGACAATAATACTTATCCCATAGATTCTAGTATAGTAGCATGTATAGCATTTAGGTATTGAATAAGTGATACCTTTATTTAGTATTTATTCAAATTGAATAAAAATTTAAAAATGGGTTATTCTGGATATCTTAAATAAATAGGATTTGAATAGTTTTTCAAAATTAATAATTTTGACAAAATCTGAAATGTTTTATACCATTCTTTTTTTTTAATTTAAAATATGCTGAACATAATTTTAATTGAAAAATCTGCTCATCAATGCGTACAAAACTATGCTGTATGCTATTTACTACCTGTATGAGGTAACTCAGCTATGCCCATAGTCTAGTTAAGGTAGAATGTCCTGGTATTTCCTACTTTTATTGGTCATAGATTTTTCCTTTCTTGAGGTTTTAGATCTGCCTTTTAAATTTTTATGTCTTCTTTGTGGCTAACAGCTGTCATTTCTTGCCATAGTTTATAGGTTTCCCAGAACAATTTCTCTCATTTTAATTTTCTGTTTGTAATCTGTTGCAGGTTTCGAGCACAGAGTTCTAAGGGTTGGGTTTTCCTATGCATATGTTGTAATGCAAAAATCTTGAGACATTTTGTTATTCATTGGTCAGTGATTCTCAGCTTATAATAGAGAGCTGGTTGCTGGATAGTCAAATTGTATTGGCTTGAAATCTACAATTCCACAGAAGCACTAAATTGTTTGTTATATGAAGATTTAGTTATTATATCAATTAAGAAAGAGATACAGTAAATTCTCACTTATCCAGAATATAAAGTTTTATAATTCAGACAACTAGACTAAGGCTAACAAAATCACGAGAGAACAAGTTTAAGTTACCCATGATACAGTTTTTTTTAATTATATCTAAACTTATGGTATCCAAATTATTTGAAAAGTATTCATTTTCATTATAGAATTTCTACTATGAGCCAGGCCATGGGTGGTGTGATGGAAATACCAAAGGAATAAAAGATGTTTTGTATCTATAAAAATGTCAGCCTGATGAAGGCAGGATTGAGGAGAGAGAGGGAGGGAAGAGAAATAAATCAATAAATCAATAAACAAGTAGATAGATAAAAAAGTGTAGTGTGAATTATGATACAAGTATGTTCAGAATATAACTGGAGGTACAAAGACAAGATGCTCTATTCTATACTATAGGATCCATGGAAGGCAGAGCACAGCTCTGGGGATAGGCTTCCTGAGGAAGTGAGATTTGCCTTAAACAATGAGTTGTTCTTGAGTCAGATTGGTCTATAAATGACATTTAGAGCTTGATGTAAACTTGAAGACTAAAGTGGTAGCTTGAGCCATTGTTCAGGTAGCAAAGGGAACACTACAAACAATTGCCATGGCTGGAAGACAGGTTGTGTGTGTTGGGGATGGAGGAGTAGAGAGATGGGGCCATGAAGGTGGATTTGCATTTTCCAGAGGCCTCTGATGTAGTGTGTGGGTGGGATGAAGGAAAGTAAAAATGAAAACCAAATGACAGATAATGGGGCTATGGCACTGGCCCAAGAAAGAAATCATGATCTTGAACTTGGGCTCTAATCAATAACAAGATTCATCTGGTTAGTGTTAGAAGCTTATCACATAGGGGAGCCTGGGGGGCCCAGTTGGTTAAGCCTCCAACTTTTGATTTCGGCTCAGGTCAAGATCTCAGGGTTTGATTCCCATGTTAGGCTCTGTGCTGACAGTGTGGAGCCTACTTGGCATTCTCTCTCTCCCTCTCTCTCTACCCCTCCCCTGCTTGTGCACATGTTCTTCATGTGCTCACTCTCTCTCTCCCCCTCTCTTGCAAAATAAATAAACATGTTTTATAAAGAAGCTTATCATATAGTGCTAAAAAGAAGTGTGAAATAAGTAAGGGAAGAGGGAGTAGAGAGATCATAGAGAAGAACTGCAGGGGAGTTTTCATTCAAATAGTTCAAGTCCAAGTCCTTATGGCAGAAGGTTGCACTTACTGATATGTTTTGCCACTTCTTCCTGCTGCCTCTGTTTACTTCTAACTCAGTAACTAACAACTCTCAGATGATTTTTCTTCTCAATTCTCCCTACCCACACTTCTCTTTTCTCAGTCAAGGTAAATCATTCCTTTCTTTGTATTTCTGTAATACTCTACCAAAATTTCCCACATAGCAGCATAAATCATTTGCACCACATCTGACTAGATAATGAGACTTATAATGCTGACAACCTAATTTTATTTATCTTGTATCCCACTGCGGAAGTTCAGGACTGATTATATGCTTGTGTGTGATTATGTAGATTATATACTGTGTTTGTATCATAGATTATTGATTATATAAATGTATATTATCTATACTTGTCAGATATTTTAATTTATATGTAAATGTCAATAAATATGAAATATATGTATGACTAGGTCTATTGGTCTGTTTGGCCTACATATTTCCAATCCTGTATTTCAGCAGCTACTATAAATTAGTAGGCTATTAGGTGCAATGGAGGCTGTATCAGTTACCTGTTGTTGTTGAGTAGCAAGCCATCAAAGCTTCACGACTTATCACAACAACTCTTTGTTTTTTCTCCCCTTTCTATGGATTGACTGGACTGCTCTGCTGGTTACAACTGATCTCATTCTTGTGACTGCACTCAGCTCAGAGCTCAGCTGGGATTGATGGTCTAAGAGGGTCTCACTTGCACATCTGGAGTGTCATTTGAGATAGTAGGAATGACCGTGATTGCTGGGTTCTTTCTCCAACTGATCTTTCATTTGGAGTATCCTCCCAACATGGTGGCCACAGTGGTCCAAGACAATAAGAACAAGACTTGCAAGGCCTCTTGAGAGGAACAGAGCCATTTCCATTGCATTTTGTTGCTCAAAGCCAGCACTTGGTGAACCCAGATGCAAAGAAAGGGGAAAAGATTTCCTCTCTTGATGGTGGGGGTGAAATTACACTCCAAATAGGTTTGCAGATGGATCATCTCGGCAAACAAAAAAAAGGGGGATTTTCTAAGGGATTGGTTCTACTTATCATCACCCTTTATTGAACAATATTGGAGGCCAGATCAGAAAACCTTTTGTTAACATTCACGGTTAATCTTTTGGACTTACTTCTTGAAACACCATAATTGCTTCGTGTGTATTAACTAATGAAAAATTAAGAAAAGGCGATCTCACGCTGAAGTCTGAGCCCAGAGTTGACAGTAGTAATAATGAAAAGGACAGAGAAAAATTTTAAATGGAGTCAAAGGAGAATAGGAAAACATAAAAAGTCAAGGGCACTTCTTGAAAACAGTCAAGGATGTTCTGGCTAAGCTGTATAAAAGAAGAGTTCATACAGAAGACTGGGTAATAGTGACACTGCACCCCTGCCATGATGAAAGGTGTGAATCTATATCATCTATATCTATGTATATGCAGATATGTATGTATACGCAAATATGTAGTATAGATTAGGTAGATGGTCATGTGTTTAAAAAGCACTCTGACACAGGAATGATTTTAAAAGATATTCATAGTGAAAGTCACCAGATAGGTAACATCAGAAAGGGGAAGAAATGTAAAACACTCATAAAAGGATAAAAGTGAAAAAGGTTAAGAATCCAAGCGAAGTCATGGGGATGAACAAGTCAAGGCAGAAAGTAGATTTTGTAATTGAATCCTATCACAGGCAATCTGAAGTGTTGAAAAGGAAAAAGAAGGAATCGACACATCTGAGTATAACTGGCATAAGTGCTAGAGTAAAAATGTGGGTCTTGTTATTTTAAGTATTAAAAATTTTCTCAGAAGAAAACTGAATTATTGAACAGGTGCCCTTTACACACTCCCACACATCTCACTGGCTTATTGAGTTACAACACGAAAACCATCACATGGAGGTTGTGCTCTCTGCATATCTGTGTATTTTATGCACATTCCTGCTGAATGCTTGTGATAGTTCTGATTAATAACAGCCTTTTTTAGTTTTGGATGGACTGAAAGGAAGGTGCTTTTCTTGGGGGAAGAGACAAACCTCTCTTTTCAGTCCCTTATCAAGTCTCTGGCTCCGAAGGTGTCATTGAGGAGCTTCAACCGAAGATGCCCTCGGTAATGGCAGACTTCCTCTCTGGTGGTGGCTCCTCCCACACCTATTTCCGGGTGAGGCAGAGAAGTCTGCCTGAGAATGTAAGATGGCTTGAAGAAGACAGGAGAGGTGCGCCTCTTAATTTTCTTGTCTCAGCTGTCTTTACTACAGCCAGTGCCACACTTCACATCTCAGGATAAGGGGGGAAGAAGAGAGGAGGGAGGAGAAAGGCAGGCACTTTCCTTTCCTTACTTTCATAGATCTGTGAAGGGGCACTATCCTCTCTCTGAGGGGTGATAGCAGCCTATTTTCCCCTTTTGCGATAGGGGAGGAGATTGGCTAAATGTCAGGCCATCCTGAAGTTATGTTTTAACTGAGTTAGTAGTTGGATCCTGAACTGCTCATGGGTCTGGTGGTCACTAATGGATTTATTAAGTCCTCTAGTCCATGTCAATTCAATGGCATTTATCGTTGCCTACCAGGAACAGTCTTAATCCCCCTATTAGGTATAAGAAGTGTCACAGATTATCTTTATTCCCTACAGCGTCTAAAGCAACTGCTTTACACACGGTAAACATTCAGTAAATATTTATTAAATGAGTACATGAATGAAAGACAAAGCTGGTCCAATTATGAGTGGCAGGATAATTTTCTGAAGGCTAGAGATCTATCTGATATTCACCTTTTCAAATAAATCATCATTAAAATGATTTTTTAAATGTCTTTATTAGTTCAGGGGTTCCCTTGATGTTCTGTATCATAAATACAGCAATCATTGACAAGACATAATTTTAACTCACAGGGACAATATTTAGATTAATCTTAAAGAAGAAATGCCAATTCTTTCTCCAAATCCCCTCATTCTAAAAGGAAACCCGGCTTCCTACAAAGTGTTGGAGACTTGTATTCTACATTTACTTTATTAACTATATGGCTCATTTAATTCTAGGATATTAATCATACACATTCACCTTTGCTTTTGTATTTAAAAGCCAGGGGTCAGGAATTTCAAAGAAAATACTTTGTTGCAATTCCAGAATAGTGAGAAAACACAATGGCAGAGACTAAAATCTATCGCGGTATTTTGGCTTCTTGCCTTCCTTTAATTTTACAATGGAGGGAAAATCAAGGTGAGACTTGATTCCCTTTTGGAGTCCCTTTCGGAGTCCCTTTCCTGTGTGCTCTGTGTCTAGCCAGGGGAGAGACTGACAGAATGATAACACTTGATGCCAGGCTCCCTTGCCCACTCAAAGACCCTCCCTCAGGTATCAGTTGCTTGGCTGAGCTTTGAGGTCAACTAGACACCTCCCTTGAGGCTTACCTGGCCTAAGGGATAGAGCCACCAGAAAACCCTCTCATGGAGGGCAGCTGTTATCTGAGCTAGGATCAAAGTCCCCCTGTGTACTCCAGAAAAACATCTTCCAAACTGGGTCTCTTTCTGCATGATTCAAATGAATGTTGAATGAGTCCCCGGGGACACCAGTTGCTTTGCTCAGGAACAAGCTGTCAGAAATAGTGGGTGATGAAAGTTCACCTCCTTTAAGGTCCCTTTTGTTTGAGAATTTTTATTTATTGCTTCAGAGGCCCATCGGAAGTTAATCAAGAAATTAGGCAACAGGGAAATGCAGTGATTAATTTTTTTTGACACTTTTCATTTGTGCTTTGGGTTTCATTTTTCCTGAAGTATGACATTGCTTCATTCTGGTAGTATTCAGAGTACCCATTAAAGGCACTATGAGCATAAAAAGCCATTTCTCAAACATTTATTTTTATACATGAAAGCATTACAAATAATAAATAGCTTTTTTAGTGAACCGATATTGTTTTCAAAGTGATAGTTTCTTTTGCCTTATGCCAAATCTCTTAAAGCAGTCAATAGGGGTACTTGCATGTTCTCATAGAAGTATGGTAGTCCAGAAAGTTCTGACCATAATTTTCCAACACATGGATCAATATGAATAATTCATTTAGTGATTCCAGATTCACAGAGATTCAGATATATCCAAAGTGGTGCTTCAGTTTACTGCTAAGCAGATCCCTGAACTGGAATGTTCATTTCAAGATCTGGTACAATGTCTCCTCTTATCCGTCTAGTAACTACCACAGGGCCTAGAACACAGTAGAGGTGACATAAATATCTCTCGAAGTGAACGAGACTACTCAATCATAGCATCAATTACCTCGTTGGAATTACAGCACTGATTAATGGAACTAGAAGTAGAAATGTCACAAGGACAGGATATAGACCGGGCCAAGCAGAGAGATTACAGCGTTTGGAAGTACACTTTTTTGATGATGTATTTTGAATATTTCTATTCTTTTCAGCATGAATATATTTTGCTGACATCGTAGTTATAGCCAGTTTTATTCAATACATTTCAGGTTGCCCAGTTTAAATTGATGTTTTTGGTAGCATTACCAGTGGGTAGGTGGGTGGGTCAGATATTTTAGTCATGGCACACACTATTGTACAGCCATCTGTTATATTGAATGGATTATTTTGTTTATCAAGTTTCTTTGAATAGCAATTTCAGTTTTGTATCTTATTTCCTTCTTTGACGAGGGTATTGCCAGCAGATGCAAGCTACATATTGGCTTGAGTTTCTTGCAATTCCCTGGCTAGCTTTTTTTTTAAGTTTTTTTTTCCCTTTTCCTTAGCACTTTTCTCCTTGACAAATGTTTCATTCTAAAGAAATTCAGCATTTTTGGATACAATCTCCTAAAATTAACAGCTTTGCAAATTCTTCATTTAAGAAACATTTCTTAGTTTTCCAAGGTCATTACCAATAATACCACAATTTTCTTCTCCTCCCCTGCCCCACCTCAGTCTTTTTTTCTTGATGGGCTCATTTTCCCTTATAAATAACTAGTTCTTAAATAACAAGTGCTTTGAGAGAAGAGGTTGTGGTTTTTGTTCAGGGTGCTGTTGAACAATGTTCTATTTACTTAAATCATGGAACTCCAGCTGCATTGGAGCTTGTGTTCATAGATCTGGGCACAAAGAGTCAGTATTAACCATTTAATCAAAATCTGAAAGTCAGATAAATCCAAACAATATCATGATAATCTTGAGGAAGGAAGTGTCTATTGTCAGGACTACACACATGATGATGATGATGATGATGATGATGATGGTGGTGGTGGTGGTGGTGGTGGTTAACACTTAACCAGCACTTGCCATGTGTCCAGTATCTTTCATAACTCATCTCTCTCTCTCTCTCTCTCTCATCACCATAATCATTATCTCCATCTGGCTACTCACTCAGATCTCACAACAGTCTTATGAGGTAAGTATGTAAGTATTATTATCTCCATTTCACATCTGAGGAAACTGAGGGACAATAACGTTAAATGCATCACCAAATTCACAGTAAATGGATAGTAAACAGCAGAGTCAGGATTCAAATCTAGGCAGGGTAACTCCAAATTTTTTATTTTTAAACCATGTGCTTCAGCACATATGTTCACATGATAAAGAAGTGAGGGAGTGGTACAAATATATTTGCCTGTGAAATTCCAATCACCATAATTTTCCTGACTCTAAGTTGTTCAGTCTAGTGGAGGATCAGAATTGAAAACTGGTTAAGTCAATACGAAGAGAATAGAGAATGGGGTGCCTGGGTGGCTCAGTTGGTTAAGTGTCTGACTCTTAACTCTGATATTTCAGCTCAGGTCATGATCCCAGAGTTGTGAGATCCAGCTGGAGTTGGGCTGTGCATTAAGTGTGAGCATGGTGCCTGCTTAAGATTCTCTCTCTCTCTCTCTCTCTCTCTCTCTGCCCCTCCCTGCTCACTCTCACACTCTCTCTCAAAAAAAAAAAAAAAAAGAGAAGGAAGGAAAAGAAAAGAAAAAAGAAAGGAAGGAAGGAAAAAAAGAAAAGGAAGAAAGAAGAAAGATAAGAAAGAGTAAGAAAGAAAGAAAGAAAGAAAGAAAGAAAGAAAGAAAGAAAGAAAGAAAGAAAGAAAGAAAGAAAGAAAGAAAGAAAGAACAGAGAAGAAGAATATATGGGGATGGATGCTGGTTGAGGAAAGATCCCTCGAGATTGGGGCCTGGCCAAAAGAAGATTGAGTAGAAGCTAAGGCAGTTGATTCCAGGAGAGGAGGAAAGGCATAAGTTGAGGCAGAAAGTCAGGAAACCACAGTGTGGATGTGAGAAGAGTCCCCTCACATGGTCACAAGAATGCAAAGGGGGACTGTGTCCAGTGGCAGGAGATGAGTATAGAGAGGTAGGCACTTGGTAATAGGTTGTCTCCAAGGTTAAGACAAGAGTATTGAATTTGTCCCGCCCTTGACAACATAGGAGATGTGAAGCTGCCAGCACCCGCTTCCACTCATCGACTGCCAGAAGAAAGACCTGGCCTGTGGGGCCTGTGGCCATATGTCCACTGCTCAAAGCTCTCCCGCATCATCTCTGTTCAACCTCAAGGCCTGGTCCCTGATACAGAAATGTGCAGAGGCAAGGGTATGGCTGGCTCCTTCCTCTAGACTGCATGTTATTATCTTACTTCTGACTGCACCGCCTTTCTTCTTCATTTCTCTCACTCTCTCTCTTTTTGTGGGTGGAAGAGTCACAGATTATGTTGGGTGAACATACATAGGTTGGCCGAATAGTTTGACTGAATTGGAAGATCAGCAAGAGTTAGCAATCTTGAGGAAGAAGCAAAAGGCTGAAGAATAGGAAGAGGAGGGACAGGTTTAAAAGAAATTTTTAATGTGAGACACTAGCAAAAGCAAGATAAGATAGTGCTAACCAAAGCAGACAAGGTGGATTTTAATATAGTTTCATAATGCCTTGTAGAGTTTAAAGCAGTCAGTTTTTGTGGTTCCAAGAGATTTTTCTTAGCTTTATTTATGGCACTTAATATCTTGTTCCACTGTAATTAACATGTCTCTATTGCTAGACTGTGAGATCCTCAAGTCTGATCTGATTCCTCTTTCCATATCTCCAGCAATTATCATAGTGCCTGGCACAAAATTATTACTTAATAAATGAAAGTAAAAAAAAAATAATGGAGAGGCACAGAGAGCCTCAAATAAGAGGGCTTTATTTTTGTAGGTTGAGGGTTGTGTAAGAGATAAACAGGACTCAGAAGAGAGGGAAATTATGCAAAACAATCAAAATTGTGCTAAAACAGATAAACAGTTAGCCTTTGTAGGCCCCAGCTGATTTTCTATATCACTCTATCCTTTTTTTTCTTACATTAATAGACTTTATTTTTTAGAGTAATTTTAGGTTTACAGAAAAATTTAACAGAAACCATAGAGAGTTCCCTAACACTTTCTGCCAGTCCCCCTCAATTTCCCCTTTTATTAATGTCTTGCACTGGTGTGGTGTATTTGCTACAATGGATGAATCAATATTGATACTTCATTATTAACTAAGGTCCATAGTTTACATTGGGATTCACTCTTTGTGTTGTACAGTTTTATGGGTTTTGCCAAAAGCATAATGTCACATATCCACCATTGCAGTGCCGTATAGAATAGTTTCACTGCCCTAAAAATCTCATGTGCTCCACCGACTTAACCCTTTTCTCTCTCCCTAATCCCTGGAGACCACTGATTTTTTTTATTGATTGCTTTACTGTTCCTGTAGTTTTGATTTCTCCACAATGTCACATAGCTGGAATCATATAGCGTGTGGCCTCTTCAGATTGGTTTCTTCCACTTAGCAATATGCCTTTAAGATTCCCCCATGTCTTTTCATTGCTTGATAGCTCATTTCTTTTTATTGTTGGTTCATATTCTAATATATGGATGTTCTACAGTTTATCCACCACCGATTAAAGGACATCTATGCGGTTTCCAATTTCTGGCACTTATATATAAAACTGCTATAAACAGCCAGATGCAGATTTTTGCGTGAATATAAGTTTTTCAGCTCCTTTGGGTAAATACCTAGGAGTGCAATTGCTGGACCGTACAGTAAGACTATGTTTAGCTTTGTAGGAAACTGTCGAACTATCGAAGTGGCTGTACCTTTCTCTCCACATCCTCACCATCAGTTGATGCTGTCATCATTTTGAGTTTTCACCATTCTAACAAGTGTGGAGTAGTAGCTTGTGTTTTATTTTGCAATTTTCTAATGATGTAGGATGTTGAGTATCTTTTTATATGGATGCTTGCCTTCTGCATATCTTTTTTGGTGAGGTCTCTTTTTTTGTTTTGGGTTTTGGGTTTTTTGTCCACTTTTTATTGGATTGTTTGTTTTCTTAATGTTGAGTTTTAAGAGTTCTTTGTATATTTTGGACACCAGCCTGTTATGAGATATGTGTTTTGCAAATATTTTCTCCCAGCCTGTGGCTTGCCTTTTATTCTCTCAACAGTGTCTTTTGTAGAGTGGATGTTTTTAATTTTAATGAAGTCCAATTTACCAATTTTTCTTGTATCAGTTATACTCATTGTGTTATATCTAACAACTCATTGCCATGCCCAAAAGTCACCTAGATTTTCCTTTATGCTATCTTCTAGGAAATGTTATATACCTTTGCGTTTTTACATGTTGCATTTTTACATTTACATAGACAGATTTACATTTAGGTCTATGATTCATTTTGAGTTCAGTTTTGTGAAAGGTATAAGGTCAGTGTCTAGAGTTATTTTAAACCAACCCATTTTATTGTTCTTGTCCTTTCATTTCTTTTACTGCCCTTGTGATGTTCGTTGTGTTTTTTGGTGCAAGCTTGTTACTCCTCTGATTAAGTAGGCTTATTGGTTCTTTTTTAGCCTCACCATTTTACCTCTCAAAAGCTCTATCATGAAGTGTATCAGTTTAAACAATTTACTTAACCTCGTTTTCCTTGCATTTTCTAATCTAAAAACGGGTCATTCCTTACTATTGGAGAGATCGTGAAGTGATGAACTACCAAGGCTACTGAGGAAAGAGAGTTATATTTACTGAACACTTACTATGTTTCAGGGACTACACTGGGAACAAAAACATATCTCATTTGGTCATCAGAGTGATCTCTTAGAAGTTCTTATTCCTTTTCCATCAGCAAAGAAGCCCAAAGATCAGAGAAGTTCCAAAAAATGGGAGTCGGATTTAAACCTAATTTGACGGACATCAAATTGTCTGCTCATTCCATTCATCCTACCCCTACTTTCCTCTCAGGGACTCAGGAGAAGAGCCTGGAAAGAGGTCATCTTTCCTCGAGCTGAGGCTTAGAAGGTTTTGGAGGTTTTGTTTGGTTTTTGACAAAAGAAAGGAAAGGAATAAGACAGAGAAAAGCTTACTGTGATGGACCTCACAAATGGTCATTCATTCATGTACTCAAATAGCATTTACTGAGCAGCCGCTACGAGTCAGGCCTGAGCAGACAATGAACACTTAATGAGGAGATGGTTAGGGTCTAGGGCCTGGGGCAGAGCGTGTGGACTTGGACACTCTGTCTTTATGTGCATCCAGCAGAGGCTCTCCTTCTCTTCCCAAGGAAGTGCTGCCAATCTTTAGTGCAAGGTCAAAGGACACCAGACTAGAAAATGCCTGAGCCTTTGCCACTACAGACCAGACATCCAATAGGTAGCGAAGATGAGCATAGACCTCTGTGTCTAGGGCAGGTGGCCCCAAGAAGCTCTGTGTTAGCCATTTTAAAGGTGGCATTTGGAATGAATCTATTTTGACACAACTCTCTTTTTGAAAAACCACTTCAGCCTTTACCTCAGAGCTTAGCCTTGTTGCTGCTGCTTCTTTTATCCCCTTTACCTCCTTCCCCTCCAGCAAAGGGTCACATCCCAGTCCGTCAGACTCTGTGGGCCTCTCCCGACCAGTGAGTCCTTATTTTGATTCCCCACTCGCATACCTGCCTCTGTTTACCTGTGCCTACTTTTGGTTAGGCTTTATTCTATGTCTTTATAGCTGGTTCCCACCTTTGTCTGCCTGAGTCTGCCCAGCCTTCTCTTGCCCCAGTGTAAACACCAGCTGATTTGGCCCTGATGGGTACTCCTTTCTACATGCTTGAGATGACCCACTACTCAACCCAGTTCTCCCTGGGCACAGTACTGACTAGAACACTTTCCTTCTAGACAAGACTTAGGCCGTCATAAAAGAACATGAATCTCAAGAAATAAACTTGAGAATGGTAGAAAGAAATTGAAGGAGATATAACTTAAGAGAAAAAAGTATAATTCTTTTTTTTAAAGTTTATTTATTTATTTTGAGAGAGAGAGAGAGAGAGGTAGCACAGGTGGGAGAGGGGCAGAGAGAGGGGAAGACAGAGAATCCCAAGCAGGCTCTGTACTGTCAGCACAGAGTCTGATGCAGGGCTTGACTCACGAGATCGAGTGGCAGACACTTAACTGACTGAGCCACCCAGGTGGCCCAAAAAATGATAATTGTTAAGAGCTGCCTCCTGTATGGACATTGTGCTGTAGGCTCTGCTTGGTTGTCTATTACAATCCTCAGAACTGCCTGTGCCCTTCTGTCTAGAGACTGCAGGAAACATCCTTCATGATGGTGGGAACTGAGGTAAATTTAAAATCTGAAAGTAAATTGAGAAAGTGAGAGAGAGAAAGACAGAGGAAGACGTGGACAGGTGGGGAAAGGAAATAAAGTCAAAGAATTGGAAAAATGGAGCTGGCTTCTTCTTTCAACCAAATGTAATTTCGGTCTTGTTCTACAATAAGCCATAATGAGCAAGAAAATAAAATTGATTATAACAAAAAGAGTCTCCAGGTGTTTTTCTTTTTTTCTTTCCAGTTTTGTTTTCGTTTTTAACATAGTTGCTGAGAGGGGAAGAAAGGATTCCTACTCAATTGGTTAGAATTAATTCTGTAGTGGAACAGGGTTAAGTAAATTCTTTTTCTTGTTTACATTTCAGTAGTGGACATAAAAATTAAATCTTCATCATTCTTTTGATGAAATGGAGTCTATGTCATATGGAAAGTCAATGGTATAAATGTGTTGAACACTGAAATGAAGTTGCTTTCCTGAACCCCAAGAACCAAGGGACATCTGGAGATACAATAAAAGGGCTGTGAACTGCTTTAAGGCTACGAAATTAGACAGATGTTTCAATATGTTTCTCACCTCTCCTCGCTTCTTTCTTCTCATAAGACTTAAATTCTCCTTTTCTTTCAAGCTTGCCGTCTTTTACTGCTCTACTAAATATATAAGTGATCCTCTATTCCACTCAATTCCTCACTTTATAAATAAAGAACATGGTATTTTTACATTTTAAGTGTTACTCTTTGCATGTTGATCTGATTATATTGTTTTTTCTTTTACTAGGTCACTTAAAGTCGTTGCCCTGTTTTGTCACAGATAAAGAACCTTCCCTCCAGCATTTCACATTGGTTATTTCACTGGTGAAATTTGTGAGAGCACACCTTGCACTCTCTTTTGTGTTTAAGTCTATAACCCAATCTCTTGCTTTCTTGTTGGCTTTTTTCCCCCTGCCTAGTAAACTTTTCCTGTAACCCTCTGTCTGCATGTTTATGCAGACAGACTGCGGTCTGAGCTTGGTGACCGAGATTATATCAGCTCTTGGCCAAGTGTTGTAGCATAACAACATCTTTGGGTAGAAAGTAGCAGCCATGGTGAGACAAACTTGGCAATGCAAACAGCAATTTTGGAGAAATCTGACTCCTGTTGAGCTACCCTGGAAAGCTCCAAACGATTTCTTTCACTGTTTGCTGGAATGAAATGTTTGCCGTGAGAAGCTGGTTCCCACAGCTAGTGTTTGTGGTTGCTTCTCTTTTACCAAGTATATCCCTTCACCAATTTTTAAACAACTTGTTGTAGTTTTTATGCAAAACCCTGGCTACCAATAACTCACAATGTTGCTTTGGGTGGTGCTGCTGGGCAGTTACCAGCCTCCAAAACATGATTATTTAGAAAAGAAATAATTTGTCGATTGCATCTAGATAATAAGAAGTCTCCTCATCTCTAGGATTATAGGATCACTTTTAACTATGGATACTGATTTTACTTTACTCTGTTAAGCAAGACAATTATAGAGGCGAAAGCATAAATAGGAAGAGTTTGTTTTTGGAGAGACTTGCCTTTGGCCATACGCCTCCCGTGCTGACTCTTTATCTCAGGTGTATTTGTTTTCTAGGGCTCCAGTAACAAAGTACCACACGCCAGGTGTCTTAAACAGCAGAAGTTTATTGTATCGCAATGCTAGAGGCTAGACGTCCAAAACCCAGGTGTGGCAGAGTTGGTTCTTTCTGAGACCTGCGAGGGATGCCTCAGTTCTAGTCTGTTCTCCTTGGCTTGTGGATGGTGTTCTTCCTCTGTCTTCACATCATCCGTCCTCTGTATGAGTCTGTCTCTGTGTCCAAAGTTTGCTTTTTTACAGGAACACATATTATGTTGGATTAGGGTCCACCTTAATGGCATCACCTTAGTTAATTACATGTGCAGTGACCCTATTTCCGTATATGGTGACATTCTGAGGTATTGGGATTAGGACTTCAACATATGAGTTTGGGGTGAAGGGGGACACAATTCAACCTACAACATCAGATATCTAGTTTTCTTTTTTTCTCATTCCACCCAAACTTCCAATACATTCGAGAAGATAAAAAATCATAGCTTGAAATGTTACATCTCCCAAGAATACTTACATTCTCTTAAAGTCTTAAATTTTAATTAAACAGATGAAAGAGGATATTAAGCAGAATAAATTTTGCATTATTTGGTTTTTAGTTGATTGAGTGATTGATTTGCCAGGAAGGGGTAAGTGTAAGGGTTAGGGGATGTGGTGCCTTCCAGGAGAATCCTACTATGCGGGGACTTGCCTATGTCGCTCAAGCATTGAGCTGTCCATAACAGAAGACTTTGTTCAACTGTTTTAGGAAAGAAAGTAGTGTTTGGAAAGTAAACACAAAGAAGTGTTTCTTAATGTGTGGACCTCAGATTACCTGCCTCAGAATCATCATTTAAATTGCAAATTCCTGGGCCTCAACTACAGGTCTAGGGAACCAAAATCTTGGTGTGTTGTCTAGGACCTTTGTAATGAGTACCCCAATGAAGTTTGAGAGCCCTTAACAAAGCACAAGACAGATTATAAAAAGGAAATTGGTTAATTTATAGGTGTACCATGTATGTATGAGAGTATGTAGATCAGTTTTCTCAATCTTTCAAAAGTCCAGAGGCTGGACTTACTTAAGATCCTCTGCTCAACCAATGAGGCAGAAAAGAAAGCATAGAGCTTTGAAGACATTATGTTCTTTCACATATGTTCCTTTTTCTTCAGTGAAGAATCTGTGAAGTTGGCCTTCTGCCAAAAGGGAGAAGATCTTGATCCTGAAAGGCAAACGGTTGGGTGCTGCCTCATTTGGAAATGGAAACGGTCTTTTCCTAACCACCTCAGCCTTGAGAATCAGTAGTATCAGAACATCTATGAAGGATAACAATACAAATTAACATGTATACCTACTACACCTTTTGAACTTAATTTTCCTTTTAACACAGCAACAATATGTTTTCTCTCTAGATGGAATTTCTTTATTTTTTGCTCTGGGGTGAAAAAAGATCCCTAAGCCCCCCAAGTATTTAGGAAAAAAAAAAAAAACAAGAAGCAATTTAGCAAAGATTAAAAGCAATTGTTCTGTTACCCTTAGCAACAGAATCTAGATGCAGCCAATCAGCAAAGTTGATATATTGTTTTGACACACGTGCACATATTTCTAACATAAATAGCAACAGAGACCTAATAACAGTAGGTTTTAAAGCTGGAAACTGATGTCATTTCAAATGTGTCAATCAAAGACAACCTATGAAAGTGTTTTTTTCTATCAAGCTGACATTAAGTATATGCTGTAATGGCTTCTTAAGTGATGGTAGACTTCTGTCAGGCCATACAGGAGATGTTCAATCTATAATTACACTCTTGCTTCATAGAGTGTGTCCTTTAGCACATCTCAGGGGGAAAAAAACTTCAATGAGAAAAAAATTTGAGTCCTACAGTAAAATTCATCTGTTCACATCACCAAAGAAAGTGTGCTTATAAAAATGAACAAAATTAGACTGGAATTAGCTTGTTTATCCCTAAAATAGATGCATTTCTTTATGTCTGTTGAATTTATGATCAACTTGTGCCAGTAAATTCTATTTAAATTTTTTAAAGTCTTTTAAAATTAAGCATTTGGGTAGAACAATAGGAGAGAACAATAGTATCAGGCTGCCTGGAGGAGAATAAATGGGCTGGTTTGGAGTCCAGTCCTGATGACATTTACTGCCCAATATGAAAAGGGATGGCTAGTGGGTCAGAGTTCATTCTTTCCTGGATAGTACTTGTAGATGTGTTATTTTTTTTTGAAAAAGCACAGAGTGATGTCTGGAAGTGTTGAATCACTATATTGAGCACCTGAAACTAATATAATACTGTATGTTAACTAACTGGAATTAAAATAAAAACTTAAAAAAATTAGTAAGAGTTACCATTTATTGAGTGCTTTTAAGGAGTGGGCACCATGCCAGAGTTCTTTGCAGACATCATCTCATGCGATCTGTACACTAACTATAGGAGACAGGAATTACTATCTCATTATAGATGAGGAAACCTATGTTTAGCCCAGCTCCTGTCATAAGGCTGATAAAGTGGCAGAGCTGGGGTTTGAATCCAGGTCTGTCTGGCTCCCAGGCTCTCCACTCTCACTCCCAGACGAGGTCAGTACCTCCTCTGTGTCAGTAACCTCACTCAGGATGCCAGTTAGACATTTAAGAACTGAATGTCATCCCTGCTTTACCCCTCAACAGATGCTCGATCCTAGTCAAATTATGTAACTTTTCTGAGCCTCTTTTTCTGATGGGTACAGAGAATCTAATGTCTGTCTCCCAGAGATACTGTGGGAATCACTGAAATATTGTGCTTGAGGAGGGATCCCAATGGCTTTCAATAAAATGAGCTTCTCCTTCTTTCTTTCTTTTTAACTGTCTTCCCGAAGTACCAGACAATGTAGTGCACATTGTAGAGGCTCTGTTAGTTTTTTGAATAAATGACCCCAAAGGAGTAATTTTTAAAATACAAATTACTGAGACTTTAATACCTAGCTAATCATTTTGAGATACAACTTCATGCCCAAGTTGAACCCTCACTGCACAAAAAAGCACTGGGGGAACTTTGCAAACCACTAAATATGGGGCTCTAAACAAAACGATTTTAATTCTCTCAATCCAGGGAAGGTAGTATATATATAATTTGCCTTTATTTTTTTACTAAGGTGAAATTTACTTACTATATAACACAAAAGTAACCATTTTGAAGTGAACAATTCAGTGGCATTTAGTATATTCACAATGTTGTACAGCCATCTCTATTTAGTTTCAAAACATATTCATCACCCCAAAAGAAAATCCCACATTCATTAAGTAGACACTTTCCATTGCTCCTTCCCCAGCCCCTGGCCACCATCAATATACCCTCTGTCTCTATGGATTTACCTATTCCAGATATTTTGTATAAGTGGAATCATACAGTATGTGGCCTTTTGAGTTTGGCTTCTTTTGCTTAGCATGTTTTTGAGGTTTATCTATACTGTATCATGTATCAGTACTTCATTCCTTTTTATGACTAAGTAATATTCCATTGTAAGGATACACTATATCTTATGGTTGATACTTAATGTTGATGTTAAATTAGTTTCAGGTGTACAACATGGTGATGAGGCAATTCTATGCATTATGCAGTGCTTACCATGATAAGGTTAGTTACCATCTGTCACCTTACAAGTTATTACAGTATTACTAAGTATATACCTTATGCTGTATTTTTTATCTTCATGACTTATTTATTTTACAACTGGAAGATTGTACCTCTTAATTCCTTTCGCTTACTTCACCCATTCTCCCTTGCTCCCTTCCCCTCCGGCAACTACCAGTTTGTTCTCTGTATTTATGAATCTGTGTCTGTTTTGTTTGTTCGTTTGTTTGTTTTTAGATTCCACATATAAACTAAATCATATGGTAGTTGTCTTTCTCTGTATGATTAATTTTATTTAGCATAATACCCTCTATGTCCAACCATGTTGCAAATGGCAAGATTCCATTCATTTTTATGGCTGAGCAATATTCCCTTGTGTGCATGTGTGTGATTGTGTGTGTATCACATCTTTACCCATTCATCTATTGATGGAAACTGATGTTGCTTCCATATCTTAGCTATTGTAAATAATGCTGCAATAAACATAGGAGGGCATATATCTTTTTGAATTAGTGTTTTTGTTTTCTTTGGGTAAATACACAGTAGTGGAATTACTGGATCATATAGTATTTCTATTTTTATTTTTTTGAGAAAACTCCTTACTTTTTTCCATAGTGGCTGCACCAATTTATATTCCCCTAGCAGTGCATGAGTTTTCCCTTTTCTCTACATTTTTAACTAACACTTGTTATTTCCTGTCTGTTTGATACTAGCCATTCTGACCTGTGTGAAGTGATACCTCGTTGTGGTTTTGATTTGCATTACCCTGATGGTTAGTGACGTTGAGTATCTTGCATGTGTCTGTTGGCCATCTGTACGTCTTCTTTGGAAAAATGTCTGTTTAGGTCCTCTTCCCCCACTTTTTAAATGTTTTGTTTTTAAGTTTATTTATTTGGAAAGAGAGCGAGAGAAAGAATGAAAGCCTGTGAGTGGGGGAAGGATAGAGAGGGAGGGAAAGAGAGAATTCCAAGAAGGTTCTGCACTGTCATTGTGGAGCCCAACGCAGGACTCAAGCTCATGAACCATGAAATCATGACCTGAGTTGAAATCAAGAGTCAGATGCTCAACTGACTGAGCCACCCAGGCACTCCCTCTACCCATTTTTAAATCAAATTATTTGTTTTTCTGGGTAGAGTTGTATGAATTCTTTATATATTGTGGATATTAACCCCTTATTAGACATATCATTTGCAAATATCTTCTCGGATTCAGAAGGTTGATGTTTTGTTTTGTTGATGGTTTCTTTCACTGAAAACACTATAATTTATTTATGTATTCATCCGTTAAGGGATACAGTTAAAATGTTTCTACCTTTTAGCTATTGTGAAAGTTTCTATGAACATGCATGTGCATGAATTTGTTTGAATACTTTTTTTTAAATCCTTTTGCTTATATTCCTAAGAGTGACATTGCTGGATCATATGATAACTCTAATGCTAAACTTTTTGAGAAAACTGCCAAGTATTTTCTACAGCACTGAACCATCTTGCATTCCACTAGCAATGTACAGGGGCTCCAATTTCTCTAAATCTTTGCCAGCACTTATTTTATTTTATTTTATTATTTTATTTTATTTTATTTTATTTTAAACATCCTAGTGGGTATGAAATTGTACAGTGGTACTTCACTGTGGTTTTGGTTTGATTTCCTGTGACTAATGAGCATCTTTTCATGTGTTTGTTGACCATTTGTATATCTTTTCTGAAGAAACATCTATCCAAGTGTTTTTTTGGCCACCCAAATTTTCCTAAGCTGCTTCCCATACCTGAAGGTGATTCTAGTGTGCAGAGGTTGAGAATTAAGGATGTAAGGCAAAGCAAATAACAAATAAGAAAGACTCCATACCAGTTGGCATTGGAGGTAATGCTATCAACCAAAAAGTCTCTCACAAGCTTCTACTATCCTGAAGAATTCAAACAAAAAGTACAAAATTGTATAAATCTGTTCAGTATATGTCTCATAACTTTAAGATGGTGTCAAAGGGAACTTTTAAAAGGCCTAATCTTGTGTTTAATATTTAGATAAAATATCATACATGTATAAAATACCTGTCCCAGGGAGCCTAAAAGCTTTAACTCTCTTGCTACATTTTATAATTGGGGCACAGATTTTGCATTTTTAAGAAATTATGACAAAAAAAGGCAAATAATTAGGAGAAAAATATGTTACCTCTATCCCTGGCCTCCAGTGTTCCCTTCCCTACTCTTTTCCTTCTCTTTCCCTCTTTCTCCTGTGAACCATGAAAATAGAAAATAATACAGATGTTTATCTGATCCTTATGCTCTGTGAAGTTGCCCATGTGGTCATTGTTGATAGCTGATTTTCACATGACACTTTCAAAATGCCTGTCCTGAAGTGAAAAAGAAAGAATCCCATCAAACAGGTAACTGATGTCTCGATATCTATTTTTCCTTTTCTAACATAGGAAAGTACTACTTGCAGTGCAGGGAATGACACTTTCTTGAATGAAAATGATTTCATTAGAATTTTGACCTTAACTATCAGTGACTTTGTTGTCAGGATGGGGCCTGGGACCTACAGGGGACTGACCCTGAAGAACAGTTGGGAAAAGAAAGGGCAGAGCAGGAGTGGGGTAAGGGGACCCCTTGGACTGTGCTGTCGGCCTGAGAAAGTCTCTGCCAACCTCACACCGGAGCTCTGGAACACACTGTCCACCCGAGGAGTCCTACACTGGCCTGTGGCCCACTGGTCCAAGCCCTTGTGTCACAGCCCTGGTCAGTTGTTGGCCAAGGGATCTTGGAATGAAAAGTGACTTTTAACTCCAACATTGAGTCTGGTCCCAAAGGTGCCTCCCACTGGAAGCTGTCACCTCCCCACACTGCCCAGATTTGGGTGCCAACCACTTTCCTGAGGGAGGTTCTGAGTGGTGCATCCTTGTGTTTACGACAGAAAGTTATATGTTTTCTTGTCATAGTTCACATAAGTAATTATAGTTAAGAAACAAGAAAATGCATGTAAGCTATTTCCTTACCTCTAACATAGTACTTTCTTTACAGAGCTGGTAAACTTTTACTAAATATGCTGAAAGTTACTCAAAACAACATAATACCATCCTTGTGGAATTTAGTATTTAATGCATATCTCTTGGACTCAGCCTTTTCAGAGCTAATTTCAATACCAAGGTCCTATTAGAATGTAATGTCATCTCACAGTTCTGGAAAGAGAAAGCTTAGCACAGTATCTGGCCCATAGTAGGTGATCAGTAAAAGTTTGTTAAATGAATGAATGAATTTAATTACATGATGAGTTATAGCAAGACCCTTTTGAAAGTCACTTTAGTGCCATGGGATAGAGTGGTAGCAGAATTATTAATGCCAGGATGCTAGAACCAAGTCCAGTGTTTAGTTCTTGAAAGTTAAACTATTTTGAGAACTTTGGTCTGTTTCAAATATTTGGACCATAGCAAAAAAACAAAAACAAAAACAAAAAAACTCCTCCAGATTAAAAATGTATTTTGAGGGGGAATTTTCCACTTAATGGTAAAACCCTTGTGTATTTTAAGAAAAATTCAACCCACATGTTCTATTATTTAATTTACACTTGACCATAAGACAGTTGTTTTGTAAGAAACTGTTATGTCTTTGGTAGATTTTTGATTTTTGTTTTTTTTGCCTTTTTTTTTTTTAAGAATTAGGAAGTCCTGGTTAAGGCAAACTAAAACTCATCCACCTGAAAATCTGGGCTGAAAATGCAATGCACAATGCCTGATGCTGGATTGGTTGGGACTCTAAAGTGGGCAAGATGATACACCCTTTCTCTGGCTTCCTTTCTTGCCCGCATGGGCTGTGGGTCTCTATCAGATTGTGCAGACAGTGTGTGAGTCCACATCATCTCTCTCCTCATTCTGTTTAGTGGGACAAACCCCATGGCAATCAAAATACCTGCCCATGGCTTAACTGATGTTCTGTCTCAGGAAGAGGACTCCAGGTGGCAGAGTGAGGCTGAGGTCCCTTAGCAGTCGGTGGTGGTATGAAAATTCTAGAGGCCCAAAGAACTTGAAAAGAAAGAAAGAAAAATGAAATACTGGTCTCTTTTTTGAGGTATAGCTACTTCTTTTAAGGATGTCCTGGGGCAAGAGGAATAAGTCAGGGATGTGCTTCAGTAAAAATTATGGCCTAATTAACTATATGGGGAGGAGGAGAAGCATTAAGTGTAATTTCCAGATCTTTCTATAAAGATATCTGTACAGCACCTCAGATCCTTACCTGTTTTCTTTTCTTTCTTTTTTTTTTTTTTACAAACAGTTTATTGTCAAGTTGGTTTCCATATAACACCCAGTGGTCATCCCCACAA